>NC_056739.1:907231648-907542211 GCF_019279795.1 Protopterus annectens | reverse complement strand
CTTTATGTTAGCCATGCCAAGTTGATTTATACTTTTGATGATGATGGAAGGCTGTAAATGTTTAACTGAATAATTTCAGTATAATTAGCCTTTTAAGGAATAAGCAATGACAGTGGTTGATTTGTGAATGACTTGATTTGCTCAATATGATTGAAGAAGCAGGGTAGTGAGATAGACTGGGAAGAAGTCTGATATTTTTCAAAAAAAGAAATTTTATTAATCTGAGTGAATGTGTATGGTTAAATTTAGACAAATGGTTATCTCCTAGGAGTGGAGCTTCAAGGAATAAAGAAGATCACTAGCATCAAAAGGGTAAAAGATGAGGCAAAAACTTTTTATTTAGTAAAGTAATATGATTGATCAGTGAAATCTCTGACTACACTGTGCAAACACAATACTAGATATGAATATATTATTCAAGTGAATGATTACTGAAAATGGAAATGAAAGACTGGTATATCTAATTTGCACCAGCTAAGGTTGTCATTTGGCAATAGGCCAGGCAGTGAACTGAACTGCACGAATGAAGATATAGGAAATATAGGAAGGTACAAAGGAAGCACCAGTTTAAGTCATACATTACTCTAAAAAATAGAAAAGGGGAAGCAGTTCTGGTTGAATTACATGTTAGAAGTGTGTGTGTGTGTGTGTGTGTGTGTGTGTGTGTGTGTGTGTGTATGCATATATACATATGTGTGTGCATGTGTGTGTTTGTGGGTGCATGTATATCTATATATATGATAACAAGACATAGTAAGTGATTTAATAAAATAATTACCAATAAGGTGTGTTACAAGACAGAATGAGAATATATGAAATATTAAGTTTAAAGACTAAGTAAGGCTAAGATGATCTTTTATAGAAATTAGGAAGGGACTGATTCTTGCTTACACAATAGATGGAAAAACAGAATGAGAATATATGAAATATTAAGTTTAAAGACTGGGCAAGGCAAATGTAAACTTTGACAGAAACTGAAGGGATGGATTCTTAATTTTACAACAGATGATGGGAAGGTTAAAAAATAAGAATAATTCACCATGCTCAATACTGAGAGTATGTCTACATATAAACAGACTAAAGAAGGGTGCAGATTTGTAGTTTACACTTTAAAGTAAGAGTGCGAGTGCAAACTGGAGGACCCTGTACTATATATTTATAGTAAGAGAAGCACCATAGTACATGTTTGTATGTGAGTCATGTTTCAAATTATGTCCAGTCTAAAACTTTTGTTAAAGAAGACATACAGAGCTGTTTCTGGACTTTATGACTATAAGGTCTGATCAGTGTCAAATGAAAGACAGTAAAGGTAAGTTGTTTTAAAAAGTGGCAGCAAGTATATTAAGTCAATGTACAGTACAAAGGTCAGGAAAAAAGGTTGAATACTACCCTGCTGTAATGCTTGCACTTACAGGAGGGGATAGGCATTACAGCATACAGAACATGAACCAGTGAGGTGCTACTGGCTCTGCCATGCCCAAATTCATGCTGTAGTGCGAATCTCATGTGTGTAGGAGCATGAAAACTTGCAAAGAAAGGCTCATCAAGTCAATAAGTGTAAAAGTCAGCCTCCAGGGGTGGGATTAGGGACAGAAAATGGAAAACAAGATCCCTGGATGGCTGCCTGAAAGATGGCCACCTTCACGATCAGCAGTCACCCTGGAAAAGGAGAATGAATGACCAAGATCAGAGTTAGGAAAGGTCCAGGTGCCTAGCACACACTTGGTGGGGGGGGCAGGTGGCTGGCATGCATTGGGGGTGCTGGAAAAAAGTGTAGAAAAAGTATAGATAAGCTATTTTATATCTGAAGTGAATCTATACCTGACAGTTCAAGACATGTTAAAACCTCAGCTTCAACTACAAAAAACATAAGACATTAAGTCAGAAATACAGACAAGTGCACAAGTAAACAAAATAAAATCTGTAGGAAATGGTACCTTTCTAACAGTACTGCTCTCTTAAATGATTAAGACATCAGTGAAGCTATAAATACTTTTAACAAACAAAATCTCATTGAAACTAAAGTAGTACTTATCTTCCAAAATAAAGTCAGGTGTGAGAGCAGTATATCTTATTAAGAAAGATACTGCCACATGCCTCCTAATGTGATGAGCTACAGTAAGTGTAAAGTCATACCATAAAGGAGAGATTTCTTATCAGCATGTTTTGTTGTAGGACTATTTCAGTATGAATTATCTTAAATCAAGTGGTGTGTTTAAGATAAGGAAACCCAATGAGCCTGCAGCTGTAATAAAGCACAGTACCTATATTTGCTAGCAGGTATAATATGCATATAAAGCTGTTGTAGAACAACATGAACATGTTACTGTTTGTTACCTTTTTCCTGAAAGCAAACTGTCTCTTTCATAATATTCATCACCGCTGTAATATTCCTGTTCACCTGAGTATCCGTCATTGCAGTAGTCATCAATTCTAGGGTCTTCCTGTCGAACTGATGGATAACACCCATCCCCACCAGCATCAGACCTGCAGATAGAACATTCCGTTGATACAGTTCTACATCTAACAGATGTTTTTATTTTATTTATTTGTTTATTTATGTTTGTTTACTGGGGTAGTGCATTGATCTCAATGGACCACTTGCAGGCACATCCAGGATGAACAGGATCACATAAGAAACAAAACATATTTACAGATCCAAGGATATGCTAAAACACTTATACACATTTACAGATACAAGAGTATGCTACATTTTTTTCCAAAGAAGCAGTTTACAATGTCAAAACAGGGATGGAAAACTGGAATCATTATTAACAAAGCTTTCTGGATAGGATGAATCAACAATGAGAATGAGATAGATGTATCATTTAATGACATTTCTGGTGTACTAAATAACTGCCTTAGATGCTAACTAAAAATAAAACTTTTACAGATTATCAAACTATTAAATTTACTATTATAAATCACCCATACTGCTGATGCTGGGTTACTCTGTCATTTTTATTTATAGTTATGTATTATGGGGAGTAGGTAAGAGTGAAAGACACTAATGATACTTTTCTAATGTGTCATGGAGCATTTCAGAATATGCTAGAAAGTAAAGACACTGGATAAGAAGTCTTAAACCAAGCAGCATGCTGGCTATGTCACAGTTACAGAAACATCACTGTGCCTACACTGCTTGGTAAATAGTCTATTATTTGGACATGGTCCTTACCATACCTTAGATGGAATGAGAATATTTAAAGATCATGTATAATCAAAAAGCCTTATCTGGTCCAGCTGTTGCACTGGTGCTTATTTGTATATTTGCTGATGCTATGTTCATGTCAAAAAAGCTGCCACCATGTGCAGGCCATTTAAAAATATTTCCTCCATAAAATCCTGCTGTTTATGTATTACTTATTTATTTTCATATTTGTTGACCAGGTTAGTCTGACTTGGCTGAAAGCCCTTTTTTAGCACAGGCCCAAGGAGAAAAGCTCCAACGTTACTCAAACATTACAGTATACAATTTAGTAAAAAAGGGGTAAACAATAAAATTAAATTATGAACAGATATCATTTTAGAGAGTATTTTCTATTACTACGTATAGTAAAGGTGAATACATCAAAAATAGCATACACAAAAATAGTAAGCAATGATATTCTTCAGTGTAAAGGTGAGTACAGACAAAAAAAGATATACAAAGTAGTAACCAGCAATGTTGTACAGTGAGAGAAAAGACTCCCGAGCAATAAAGAAAGTGGGAGAGCAGTAATGGTTTAGTGTATAAAGGAGATGGAGGGAGTTGGCAGATAGATTAGCAGGGGGTTTAGCTGGAATCATGGCACAGGCAAGACAATGAGTTTAGCAAGTGGGATTTTAGCTCTTTTTTTGAAGAAGTTAGTGCTGGTAATGGAAAGTATGCATGGGGGTAATTTGTTCCAAACGTGTGCTAAGGAGTTTGCCAATATTTTTCTTTGGCATGTACACCTCAAAAAGGTTCTGTTGTGAGCTTCGAAGAGCTCAATTTGGTGTATAATAAGATATTAGGGTGGAGAGAGCAAAGCAAGAGGTGGAGCAGTTAAGAACGAAATGAGTTAGGTACTGGGCATATTAGCAGCAAATCTAGCAACTTGTTGTATGTGAGCTCCAGTTTAGATATGAGGTTGGATTGAAGGTTGGTGAGGATAGAGGCACCATAGGATAGAGTGGAGAACAGGAAAGCCTGAGCAATGGTGGGTTTGGATTTCTCTGATAGGAATGTTTTGTGTCTATATAGTAGTCCTAATTTCTTGTGTTTTTTAATGCTTTGTTGAACATGGAGGTTGAATTTGACTTGATCATCTATTGTCACACCAAGAAGTTTCGTGTGAGTTTCAACAGTGATTGTAGTGTTGTTTAGGGGTGTGACAGTATAATTGAATTTTTGAAGTTCAAATGTTTTTCATAGAAGAGGAGGAGTTTGGTTTTCTTAGGGTTAAGCAGAAGCTTGTTTTATGTCAGCTATTTATCGACAGAGTGTTGAGTGATGGTGTGTAATTTGTCAAAATTGTCACAACAGGAGATAAAGGTTGAGTCATCAGCACACTGAATTACAGTAGAGAGGGAGCATGAGGTGTAGAGGGTGTTAGTAAAGATGTTGAAAAGAAGGGGACCAAGAATGTAGACTTGTGGAACCCCAGTTTTTACAGTTAGGAAGGGAAAAAAGGATGATAGCCAATTGACGGATTGAAATCTATTTGGGAGGTAGCTACTGAACCATTTTATAGTGGAGCTTGAGAGGTTGAGGTTAGTGAGTTTGGATAACAGTAGAGGATGGGAAACAATATCAAAGGCCTTGGAGTGGTCGAGAAATAAACAGGAGACTAATTTATTTTCATCCCAAGCTTTGGCGATAGTATGTGTGAAAGATATTAGTGCAGTAGATGTGCTATGTTGAGGGCAAAATCCATGCTGGATAATGGATGGAGATTAGGAGATTTTCATGTAACAGATGATTGAGGAGCTGTTTGTGAATACACTTTTCCAGCATTTTAGAGAGAGGAGACAGTATGACAACAGGTCTGAAATTTAAGGGAACAGTGGAATTGCCACCTTTGTGAAGTGGTAAAACATATATATTTTTTCCAAATATCAGGGACTGTATTTTCTTGGCTGGATCCATTTATAAGTATGGAGATGGGGTAAGCAACTGAATTGGCGGCACGTTTAAGAAATAAGGGAGGTAGCTTATCAGCTGATGGTGAACATGGTTGTAATTAGTAGGAAAGGGTGTAAGTGAGAAGTAAGTAGAGAGGGAAGTTGTGGAGGTACAGGGGGAGATATTGTCTTGTTTGGTTAGCTTTTGGATGGTTTCAATAAAGAAAAAGTGGCTGTTTCAAGGGAGGAGCTGTTGGGGCAAGGGGTTAGGTGATGAAGGATTACCTGGATGTAGCAGTTGGTTTACAGAATTCCAGAATTTTTGGGGGTTGGACATGGGTTATTCAGTGGCTTTTGGTAAAACTTTCTTATCGAGGATGACCTGTTTTTTGGTTATGTTGCAGAGTTCCCAATAGGTTTGAAAGAGAGAAAGTGAGTTATTTTTTTCCTGCTTTTCCATGCACTATCCCTCTTGGACATTTGCTTAGATGTACATTGGTGTAAGCCTCCTTTGACCTATGTCACCATGCTTAGCACTGTGATCATGTAAGGTCAGGGATGCTTTCAGCTGAAACAATGCCAGCGGTGGTAACCTTGTGACAGGCATTAAAACATTAAAAACACAAACATCAGACATCTGTACATGGATAACATTTAATGACTATAACTGTATTCATTAAGCTTAAAGCTTAAGCTTCAATAGCTTAAATCAACTTCCTAGGAAAACAACTGACCTACTGTTTCTAAATATAAACTGTGGAATTATCTCCAATAAAATCCACGACCTACACGCCTGTCTCTCACTATACTTGCCAGATATAGTGGCTATAATTGAGACTTGGCTAAAGCCACATATCAACGACAATGAAATTATTCCTCCAGGATACAATATTTTAAGGAAGGACAGAAAGGATAAAAAAAAAGGTGGTGGCATTGCTATACTATTTCAGAATCACCTCACAGTGCAGGCATTAAGTATAAAATATCCCTCAGCTGACAATGCAGAAATATTGTTCACCCAAATGAAACTCAACTCCACAAAACTAATAAACATAACTGGATGCTATATACCCCTGGCAACAATATACCCACTCTAGAAAACCTGCTGTATTGTTCCTGTTTATCTCTCCAAAATGAAACCATCATTCTGGGTGATTTTACTATAGATTGGCTATCCTGTAACTCTTCCACCTCAACAAATCATATTAACCTCCATGGCTTTACCCAAGCCATCCAAACACCAACAAGAATTGACAAGATAACTAACAGGGAATCAATCCTTGACTGCATTCTAACTAATAAACCTAGCCACCCCTCTCTTGCAGGTTGTCTCCCCAATGGTGTAAGCGACCATCTGCCAACCTTCCTTCTTTGACAACATAACCATAATCCCAAAGGTACTGTCTACCATTTCATTAGAAGCAAAAAGAACTTTAACCGCATCAATTTTGCTGTAGAACTAAAACATTGCAATTGGGCACCCCTGAAATACGTGGAACTAAATGAGGCAGTTACTTACTTTAATACCACCTTTTTAAATGTACCAGATCTTCATGCCCCTCCCAGAACTATAAGAACCAGATCTAATCGCACTCCATGGCTTACCAAATAAACCAAATTCCTCCTTAAAGCCAGAGATAAAGCATGGGATCAATGGAATACTGTTAAGTCCCCAGCTGCAAAACAAAAATATCAGGAGCTTAATAAAGAATAAAGCTAAGAAACTAGTAAAACTTGACAAGATTAACTACTACTACTACAGCCTTCAAATCAAGCACCAAAATCACCCTCAAAATTTTTGGGCACACATTAACAAATTACTACTACCAGGAAAAACTGGTCCTCCCTCTCCCACCTTAGTAAATAACTCAGCAGTGCCACTCAATTTAATAAATTCTTTAATGAAACAATATTGACCTTAGCCAACCCACAGAAAAATCAACACCCCCCCTTGCCTGAACCCATCATTACTCACATAAAGAACAGCTCCTTCCAATTCCAGCCTGTCTCTATAGATAGGATAAAAAATTACCTCAAAAAAATTAAAACTGCTACTCTGGGTGCTGACAAATTACCAGGGGAATTCCTAAAAACTGCTGCCGACGCAGTGGCCTACCCTATAGCCATTCTAATTAATAGATCCCTTTCAGAAGCCATTGTCCCTGAAATCTGGAAAATATCTCACATAATCCCCCTACATAAAGGAGGTAACTCCACAGAACTTACAAAGTACTGACCTATAGCAATTCTATCCCCTTTAGCAAAAATCTTTGAAAAGTGCACACACTTGCAAATGATAAGACTACTAGCACAAAATGATAAGACTACTAGCACACACACAAGTTCCTGCCAAACACCCAGCATGGCTATCAACCCTTCCATCGTATCACCACTACCCTATTGTCCTTCTCCAATACAGTAAGCTCTCATAAAAACAATGGTAAATTTGTTTCTGCCATCTTTCTTGACCTATCAAAGGCCTTTGATATGGTTAGACATGACATTCTTATCAATGAACTATCCAAATTAGGACTCTCTCATCCTTCCATAGCCTGGTTCCAAAGCTATTTAGCCGTCCGTCAGCAAGCAGTTCTGTGGAAACAAGAACTCTCCCTCCTTCTTCAAGTCACTCTTGGTGTTCCCCAGGGTTCCATTTTAGGCCCTCTGTTTTTCACCCTCTATAACAATAAGCTCCATGCCTCCAATGCATCTGTCATCCAATACGCAGATGATTCAATGTAATTTGTACAGCTTCCTCACTACAGGAACTTCACACATTAACTCAAGAATCTTTCCTATCTATCGAAACATGGCTATCCGATATCCAACTCATTCAAACCCTGCTAAAACCAAACTTCTGCTCTTTAAGCCCACTAGGTCCACCTCATCAACTATCACCTTTTATACCATGTCCAGTAACAAAATTACTATCTCTCCCACAGAGCACATCAAACTCCTGGGCATAGAGATTGATAACAATCTAAGATTTGATATTCACATTACCCAGACCATCAAGAAAGTCCACAAAAAAAATAGGTATACTCTATAGACAAACAAAAGCTACCACAGCCCACACTCACCTTATTTCTACCCTCCTTTATGTCTCACCTAGTCTTACCATCCTTAGAAAAGCAGACCTAGTTAAGCTTGACTCCTGCTGCAACAAAATCACTAGATTCACCTCTGACTCCCCATTTAGAGCTCACTACTGCTCATCCTTGAAACAGCTCAACTGGTTGGAACTTCCTCAACTCTTCCATTACAACCAACTCTCCCTGGCCCATACAATTCTGTATCAACCAGAAAAAAAAACCTGCATTACAAACCCTACTTCACCTCCACACCAATAACAGAACTTTTTGCTCCAGTAACACATTTATTCTCTGAGTAACTAACTCTAATAATACAGCAGGGGATGCCCTCTTTTCTAATTATGTATCCAAAATCTGGAACGCTCTACCCAGTCTCATAACTACTATCACTTCCTTCACACTGTTTAAAAAAATCATTAAATAAGTAAACAAACAAATAAATAACAATAACCATACACTTCCAGTTCCCCTACAATTTACTGGTAGTTCCTCTTCATGAAGGGAAATAACTATTTCAGCAACATTAATACTATTTTTTTTCAGTTTACTATCAAAATGTGGAATGACACTTATACAAAACTGGGATGGTCGAATGCAAACTGTAGTACACATTTGCTAATGTGCATTCAACATTCTGATAGATTGCAATACAGTGGGGACTGGTGAATTTACCCTTTTCCTCACTGTAGTGCGATCTCTGAGTTGGAATATATAATTTGCGGGGGGTGCGAGGAGCAGCCCCCCACATGGGGGATGCAGAGAGGCTTACCCCCTGCAAAACTGTAAAAACTTGTGTTGTAGATGTAGATCAAGTGAATACATTTTTTTTTTTACTTTCAACATTTTGATAGTAAACAGTTTTTTTCTATTTCTACATTTTTCCTGTGCTAGTTGAAAGCTGAAACTTGAAACTTCTGACCTGGCAGGACACCACTAAGTTATGCCCATCACAGCTATAGAGCAGGAAAGGGGAGAACATTGGCTCCGCACAACAGGAAAACGGGACAGCATTGACTGTAGTGGTACATTTACTTTTTAAGTTTTGTTTTTCACATAAAATTATTTTGTGTGAAAAACAAAAATGGAACAGCTACTAGCTATCAGCGAACTTCACTATAAAGATGGAACGGAATGCAGGCTCTGGATTTCATTTCGCTGCTTGGCACATGATCTTTAAGGTAATAAGATGTGAACTAACTAGCACTGATTTTCACTACCACCATCTGAGAATGCTAGACATTCAAAGAATCGTTACTTATGATGTGCAGTTTCATAGCCCAAGGTGCTTCACACAGTTTAAACATCTAAAACTAAGAACAATAAAACATGATTAAAATATTCAACAAATAAAATTAAATAACACAAGTTGGATGAATGATGGTTAAAAGTGGATATAGACAGTCTTCGCCAAAAGAACATAAAATTCAGCAAGACAAGAGTCACGTAAGAAAAAAAGTTCAGCATAAAAGATGTTAACCACACCTTAAGAATCTGTAAAAGGTCCATTTTCTGGCTAAGCAGAAGTGGTACAAGCTTATTTTTCAAAAGGAATTTAGCTAAATACAATTTCAGTCAATGTACGCAGCCATAACTGTAATCAAAAACATTTAATCTAAATTCAGAAACTGTCTTTTATGTGTGGAGTAAGCCCCCACATCTCGATTCAGGGGATGTACCCAATTACTTAATATATCCAACTCCAGCACTGTTACATTTCTGGGGAAAGCCCTCCCTCCAAAACTATGCAGCAACCAGACTCGTGTCACTGTAGGTTTAGGCATCTGTATGTGAACACATATCCCAGTGAACAATATAACTGTTTCTGAGTAAAGGTTCTTAGATGGGTGGTTAAGGTATCAATAGGACTTTCAAGTAAATGACCTTAAAATCATGGTGAGCAGGACTTACGAGCAATAATAACTTACTAGTTAGTGCTATCTACAATGCTCCTTTGGGCGGTAAGCATTTCCAGTGGAGTGCTTAGAGGAAGCAATAGAAGTTATACAATAAACAGATCACAGAGAATAGTATTACAAAGAAACAGTTGAAAAATTATAACAGTATTAATAAGCAATAAGTTAGCTAAGAAAAGGTGTTATTATAACAAGATACTAATATGCTGTCTAAAGGCTGCCATAACAAAGACATGCAAGCAGCCTAAATTTATAAGATACATACTGGCTACTCTAAACATTCATTAACATTAAGTCTTAGCAAATAGTCAGCTTTGGTGGCATAAAATAATAAAGCTCTGGCTACATCCCAGGTGACCCGACTTCGGTTAGTCGTTACACTAATTCATGGAGCTAATGGGGGGATGGGTGTGTATCTTGGGAGGGAGAGGAGGGCAGAGAAAAACGCAGCATTGTGTAGGTATCCTATGGGAGGGCTTTTGGTCCACTAAGCTACCATAAGATGGAAACTCTCATTACTAAGCACAAGGGTGCATATATTTGCAAGAGAGGGCATTGTTGTTCTCCACTCTCATGTGGGTAGCTTGTCCTTTTGCCCAGGAGGTGGGGTTAGGCTATTCAAATATCCTCAATGGCAGGATGCCACTGAGGACACAAGCAACATCTCCTTCTTCTGTGGGTCTGGGACTACCAAGGAGGTATGAATGGACTCATTTCCAGCTAGGAGAGGCACCATGGGGGTAAAAATGCTTAACAAATGGTGAGTATGAGGTCACTTATACCATTACAATGTAATTTAGGAACAACTGAGAAGTATAGGGACAGAAAGTACAGTTGTATAAAATCTTGCCATAACAGTAGATGTCCTTCTCTTTACTGTTGCAGTATTCCTAACTGAAGGGTTCTCCTGCCAAGGATAGCCCAACATCCAGCCAGTACACCAAAGCCTTTAGCACTTATAGGCACCATATGTCACACATACGCTGCCCGCACAAGGCATAAAGGTGACGTATGGACGCATACTCTCTGAACTGAAAAGCTCCATGAGGAATAGAATGTCCCTAGGGATAAGGAAGAACGTGTGCATCTAGAAAGAGTAAAGGGAGAATAGCCCCTCGGCCAAGAAAGAACAGACTAGAGCAGACGGGGCAGGAGGGAGACAGCAAATACTGCAACCGTGAGGAAAAGGACATCTATTGTTAAGGTATATTTTACACAACTGTACTATATCCTTCCATATCACTGTTGCAGTAGTTTTTACTGAAGGAAGAGCACAAAAACTCAAGAGGAAACTTAGGAGAAGGAAGGCACTGAAGAGCCCTGCAGAAATCCATGCAGGACAGGCCTGTCAAAGCCAGATTTAACCCTGGAAATAACATCCAACATATAATGCATAGTGAAGATATGAAGAGAGGACCAAGCAGCAGCTTCAAGGATGGAACTGGCATCAAGCCCCTTGTGTTGCAACAACCTTGGTAGAATGGGTCTTTACTGATGAGGAAAGATATTTACCATGAAAATAATAACAAAAAATGGGTCCAGGAAGGGATATTCTGCTTAGAAACAACTAAACCCAAAGACCTGGGATGAAAGGAAACAAAAGGCTGTTCAGATTTGCAAATAACTTTAGTTTTATCAAAATAATATCTGAGCTGTCTATGGAAATCCAAGGTGTGGAGAAGCTTCTCACTGGCAGACTGCAGAGAAGGAAAAAAGGAAAGCAAATGAATAGACCGACTAAGAACTGACTGACCGCTTTGAGCATAAAAGAAGGGTTAGTACAAAGAGAAACCCTGTTTCTATGGAAAACTTAGATCCTGAAAGAGCCTGAAGTTGAGACACCCTCTTAGCCAAAGGAAGAACAGTCTTCTCTGTCTTTCAAGTAATGTTGTAATGAAGCTGAAGCACCAAGTTCAAAGGGAGCCTGAGTCAAATTTTCAAGAATAACACAGATGTCCCAGGAAGGCAGAATAGGTTTCTTGGGAGGCCTGATACGAAGGATGCCTTTAAGAAATTGCTTGAACTCAAATCTCAAGGCCAGAGGAGGAGTCAGGGGCAGACAGGCAGAAATTACAGGCAGGTGAGCTTTAACTGAAGAACTAGAGTTACCACCTGTCCCACTTTGCGAGGGACAGTCCCTCTTTGGGCAGTTGTGTCCTGACAAAAAATATTAAAAATGGCAAATGTCCTGAGATTGTAGGACATAATTATTTCCTATATTTTATGTAATAGTTGCATAAAACAGTTATTCTGTATCTAAAATACCTAAATGTTATAAGAAATAGAATAAGCAACTAAAATGCTACAAGAATAAGCTTTTATTTAGGCAAAAAAGTTAAGTTCTACCCTTTGTACTGACCGTGTGTGTGTCGGCCTGTAAAATCTGATGTTTGTACCGAAAATGTCCCACTTTGGCCATTTGAAAAGGTGGCAACCCTATGAAGAACATGTCAATCCAACATGGAGCAGATCACACAAATATGAAAGAATCAGAGGAACCTCCATGGATAGGGGGATCCTGATGGCAAGAGAGGCATCAAACAGAAAATATTTTCCATTTGGACAAATACAATTTTCTGGTAGTGGGGTTCCTGGAATCCTGCAGGACCCAAAGCACATCCTCAGAAAAGAGCAGCATAAAAGGGATTAGAACCCTATCACCCACAGTGTCAGCTAAAGAGTGGACAAATGAGGATGGATAAGAGACCCCCTGTCTTGTGTGAGAAGGTCCACCCAGTGAGGTAACTTGTGGTGATTGCCCCAGGCCAACTGAGAAAGAAGAGGGAACCAATGCTGTTTGGGGAAAATGGGAGTCATTAGCAATATTTTGGAAGAGTCCTGTCTGATCTTGTGCAGGACACATGGTAACAGAGGAAGGGGAGGAAAGGCAAACAGAAACATCACCTTACTAGGAAAAGACAGGGCATCCACTTTCAAAGTCAGAGGACTCGGGATACTGGAACAGAATAGAGGACATTGTCTGTTCACAGGGGAGGCAAGAATATCTCACCAATGGAGATTATCCAAAAATATATCTCTGAGAAGATTTGTGAACTTGTGTGTTGGACCTGCTTAAAGAGTCTGCCCATCAGATTGTGTTCTGAGGGAATGTAGACAGACTGAACAGTCACTTGATACTGGACAGCTACATACCAGACATAAAGAGCTAGTCTGCAATGAAGGGAAGACCTTGTACCTCCATGCTTGTTGACAAACAGCATTACTGTGGTATTGTTTGTGAAAATTTTGAGGGGTCCGGGATGAAAGAGGGAATGAAAAGCTTGAAGGCCTACAAGCAGAGCCCTCATCTACTTTATACTGATGTGGTCCAACCACTCCTCTCCACTTCAGAGAGACAAAGGAGGCCCCCATCCCCTATCTGAGGTGTCTGTAAAGACCTCTTGAGTTCAAACTGGAACTTGGAAAGGAAGCCCGAGGTTGAGAAAAAATTGATGAATACACCACTGAAGCTTGAACTTGAGACAAGGAAGGAAGGGGACTGGGATGACCAGGGGATGGCAATGGTGAAGCCACACTGACTTGAGGTAATGCTATGTTTTTCTCATGTGAAGCCTAACCAGAGGGAGCATGGGAATGGTGGAAGCCATGTACCCAAGGACCCTGAGAAAGTCCCCAGCCCTGACTGAAGTCACAGGAAGAAAAGACTTGATAAAAGCAATAAGAGACAGGACCTTGGGGGCAGGCAGAGATGCTAGCATGGGGATGGTCTGGAGCCTGCAACCAAGGAAAATATGATCCTGAGAAGGGATCACAGCTGATTTCTGAAAGTTTATGGTGAACTCCAGCCCCTGCAACAACGAAATAGTGAAATGGAGATGTTGAAGCAGAGCATCAGGAGAAGAAGCCTGAATAAGCAGATCATCCAGATAAGAAAAGATCTGAACTCTTCTCATCCTGGCAAAAAGCAATGATAGGAGCAAGGCATTTGTTGAATACCCTTGGGGCAGTAGAGAGGCCAAAGGGCAAAGCAAAGAACTGAAAATGCAAGGATAAAACAGAGAAATGTAAACATTTCCCGAAAAGGGGATGGATGGGGATATGAAGACAGGCATCCTTGAGGTCCAGAGAGACCAGAAAGGCCTGAGGAAGAAGAAGGAGAAACAATGTCTGAAGAGACAACATCCGAAATGAAGGAATTTTGAGAACGGCATTGAGCTGAGAAAGGTCCAGAATTGACCACCAAGCGCCCCTCTTTCTGGGAACTAAAAACATTGAGGAATAAAAACTCCTCCCTACCTGGGCAGGGAGCACAGCCTGAATGGTGACCTGGATCAAAAGAGAATAGAGAATCTCTGGGAAAAGAGGAAGCTGTTCCCAAGGAGGATGAGGGATATTCAAAAGGGAGGAAGGGATTTCCAAATAATGAAATATCCCTGGCAGATAATGGACAGAACCCAAGAGTCTGTTGTGATCTGTAACCAAATTGGAAGAGACAGGGAAAAACAGAGAGATAAGGGAACCTGGCTGAGGGAAAGGGGAAACAAACTGTCAAATAGAATCTGGCTTATCCTGAAAAGTATGTTTCTGGGAAGTAGGGGCTTGGACAGACAGCAGGAAGCACACATCTAGAACCCTTGTTTCATTTGGGTGGAGGGTGAAACTGCCTGTGAACAAAAGAAGGTTTGGATGGGCAATTCCTCTGAAATGTAGGACTAGGAGAAGCAAAGATATGTTTCAAGTTCTGCAAAGCTTCACCCTTATCATAAACAGACTAAAAAAGTTCAGCAGCAGCACCAAGAAGATTTTTATTATCTAAAGGAGTATCCAATATTTTGGCCTTAATGTCATCAGGCACAGCCTGAAGACGAAGCTAAGAGTAATGCCTGATAACAAAACCAAATGCAGCAGTGCTGGAGAAAGGATCAGGTGCATCATAACTGCATTTAATACAGTGGTGGGCAACTTGAGAGGTAGAACTCAACAGGGAAAGGGCAGACACCTTCCCCTCAGAGTAAGAAAGGTTGGAAACCACTTCAGAAATCTGACAAAGGAGGGACAAAACATACTTGGTCATATGAGTCTGGTTGTTAGTTGCCGTAAAAGACAAAGTGGCAGCAGTATAAAACTTTTTGCAAGGCCTCTCCATGGCCCTTCTATCCTTGTCTGAAGGAAGCGGCTTGGTAGAGGGAAACAGCTTGGAGGGCTTGTCAAAAGAGACAAGACACTACAGAAGTTTCAGCAGAAGGGCATTTATTTAAAAATTTGCATTAATCAGGGACATTGTAAGACCTATCAGGTTTCTTGGGGGCAGAGGGCTAAGAATCAGGGGCCACAGAAGCTGCTGAAAAGGTATCCAAGAGAACAGCAGAAGGTTTAGAAGACTCCAATTTGGAGGCACTCATAATACCTCTTCTGGCTATCACACACTTGACAGCAATCCCCTAAAGAATTCCATCATAAAGGCAACAGTGACCCCAAAGGAGAGTTCCTCTAAAGGAGAATCTGGACTAATAGAATCCTCTTCTACTGAACCACGGTCCAAAGGGGAAGAGATTTGAGAAGAGTAAGCCAGGGTCTCTTCCCCCGAGTCCTAATCCTCATCTGAGGTGTCCGGTTCCCTGGGTCTTTTGGGAGGAGTGGAAAACTGGAGGGCAGGCACAAACACCCCCTGAAGAGGCTTTAAAGTCATTAAAGCATTAAACAACCCCTGACTAAAATTCTGCTATTCACATTTGGTATGCTTAACTACAGGGTAAATATGCTTGGTTTTCTGTTTCTATTTCTGCAGGAAGGCCACACAAAACACCTTGGGAGGGTCAGACACTCAATAAGCTGGTAGGGATCTCCTCTATCACCAAGAACTGCAGAATCCCTCTTGGTCCCTCGCATATAATCAGCTGAGGTTCCCCTTCAGTGTCTGGAGCAGATGTCTAAAAGCCTCCAAGGATGTGAGAGAAGTCGGATCCATGCCAGTCTCTGATGGGGGTTGAGGCAGAGAAATCCAAAGCAACCACTGAACGAGCCTCTGGGCTTTCTCTAGCCTCGAGAGAGGTGTCCACTGGAGGCTGGACAGCAGCCATATTAGACCTAATTTTTTTGCCTTTTTCTTTGCTGACAGCTGACCCTTGGGATGAGAAGACTCTGCTATAGCACCTTGAGCCAACAGCGTAAGATGTTGGTTTTCAAGGTAAACAGTTAAGAAGGACAGATGATTATACAGGGTCTTGGGGACAAAAGCTTAGAAGGCAGAACACTATGTATGGTGTGGGAAGCACCCAAAAAGAAGAGGCAATGGTTGTGATGATCTTTATGAGGAATCTGCCTCCCAAACTGACATCTTCCCTTTCTGGATGACATGAACCCAACCAGCACTAAATAAAAAGGAAAGATAAGGAGAAACTCCAACACGGCACTTATCTTAAACATCGCTTGGTAACTAGCACAGCAGAAAGACATTCAGACTGATGCACAATGGCAGCGTTCAGACTGGTGGCAAAGAAGTTCTGAGGTTGCATGTCCATGCATCACCCGTATATGCCTTGTGCAAGGAGCGTATGTGTAACATACGGCGGCTATAAGCAATCCACAAAAAGCCGTGAATTATTTGGAACTGGAACAGAAATCCAATCAAAGAACAAACAACTTGACCAGGAGGCCATAGACCACAGCAAATAAATCCAACAATGATAGAAACCACTCCAGTTCACAGTTGTTGTAGAAAGAAACAATCTTTTATTAGTAAAACAACTGCAATCCAAGGTTAAGCTCTTTCATCTAAACACAGACTTCTTGAGAACCTTGAAAACTCCTCTAAACACTGAATTTAAAAGCACAGAGAAGTAAAACCACACCCCCAAAAACTGTCAATCAACAGGCAGGCTGAACAAAGTCCGGGAAAGTTCTTAAAGGTGTATACACACACACACCAAAAAAAAAAAAAAAAAAAAAAACTTTCACATTAAACCAAGTAAAAATGGCTAAAAACACATCTAAAATGTCAAAATACTACAGAAAGCCATACCAGCTGCAAAAATTTTGCTCAAACTATATTGGCTTTTCTTTTACGTTCACTAGCAGGGGTGGCCACGGTGGTGCAGAGGTTAGCATTGCTGCCTCACAGCAAGAGGTTCTCCGGTTTGATCCTTGGCTGGGATGCCTTCTGTGTGGAGTCTGCATGTCCTCCCTGTGGTCATATGGGTTTCCTCCGGGTGCTCTGGTTTCCTCCCACATCCCAAATACATGCTGTAGGTGGATCGGACACTCTAAATTGGCCCTAGGCGTGAGTGTGTGTGTGCCTTCTGAGGAAGGTTGGGCACCGGCTTGGCAACTCGACACCATAAAACTCCACTGCCAATCATGAGCGGACAGGTGATCCGCCGTGGCGACCCCTAACTGGGAAAAGCCGAAAGAAGAAGCAGCAATGGAAATACAGTCATTCAATCCAGGTGGATTTGCTGCGTCTAAAGCCAGCTGCCAATAAATCTCACAATGAAGATGTCTGTTTTCCCAATCACCACACCAACAAAGGCACCTGCTTCCACCTGTTCAAGCCCAAAAAAGTGAACTTCTTGAAACTGGAGCATGTACAAGCATGCCTAGTTAAAGCACTCTTCATGTCCCTCTTGGATATACTATAATAGTGTTGCTATATCCTTTTGTTGAGTGAATATTTAGTCTTACCAATATAGAAAGCAGGGCATGACATACATTTTACCAAGCAGACTAATCTCTCTGATTGGCAACTGAACTTACCACAGATGTTCATATTTTTTCTATTATGTCGCCTTCATAGCTGGTTTCAATATAGATTGATGCGTGAAAGCGCTTGTTTTATTCCAATAAAATAATATATGCTGCTATCGTGGAGGCTTCAGTGATTTGTTGAACAACTGGTTTCAATATAAGTGCACTGTTGGCAACATCCACATGTTGTCATGGTCCAAGAATCACTTTGCCTGGAAACAACTGGTTTCTCCAATAGGCTTGTTCTTAAAGGTGAATGAAGGGAAATCAGGAAAATTTTTTTGAGTCCCTAATCACAATGTAAAATGGCCCAATTTCTCCGCACCACTTTTTGGATGTCTTTAGAGTCCAAAGAGTAATGTAAAACCGTACTGGTGTGGCCAAAAGTGTCCTTACTTTTGTATGTCGTGTCTTTCAACTTAATATTATCACGGCCAAACCTAATAATAAGTGTGTACCTATTGTCTCTGTCTGCTCACACATCCTACTGAAGATTATCCAGAAGAGTTGCAGGATACCCTCTTTCCAAAAACATAGATTTTAGGGTGTCAAACTGTATTAAACAGTTGATGTCAGGTGAAAAATCATGATGAGTTGGCTTTTCAGAATTCCCTTCTTTTGATGGAAAGAGTGACAGCTGGTGTATGACAAAAAAGAATTACAAAACGTGTGTTTCCTGTAAATTTGTTGTCCATACCACCATACTGATCTTTCTTGATTTTGATGTCCAAGTAGTGGATCTCAGTTGGGTCAACGTGGTGGGTAAATCTTAAAAAAGTTGTATTAAACTGCAATTCATCCATAAAAGTATCCAGCTGTGTTTCTGTACCTGACCAAAGGATCAGTAAATCATCCAAATAGCAAAAATACTCCACACATTTTTTGAATAAAGGGAGCTTGAACAAAGTCATACTTTCCCGTCTCAGCAAAACAATGACTGCAAAGGTGGGGGCGCATGTGCCTCCTACAGCTACACCTTTCAGCTGTTTGTAAAATTCCCCATCAAAGGTAAAAAAAATCATTGTTTAATACAGCTTTCATGAAATCACAAACCAGTGTGGTGTCTGAAAGTAAGAGAACCGTACTGTGTCACCATATCACTGAACCACAACAGACCTTTCTCATGAGGAATCACAGTGTATGAACTCTGGATGTCACAAGTCACAAGAAGACATTCACTCCACAGTCCAATTTTCAGAAGTTTATCTAGAAGAGCCCAGGAATTGTGGACAATGTGTGGAAAACCTTGAGCAAGGTGTTTCAACTTGTAGTCTATGAAGTTAGCCATTGGTCCCATCACTGAACCACCGGCAGCAACAACACATACATGCATACATACATACACATATTTCAAGCGTGGGCATTAATGCCCTTCTAGCTTGCCAATATACCAAAACACTAGTGCCCATAACAAGTGTCAAGGCTGTTCTTAAAAATATCTAAACTAGTACTTGCTTTAATGTAATCTGGTAATCTGTTCCATGCATCAGCTACTCTGTCAGAGAACAAATGAGTACACTTCTCATTCCTATAGAATTTTCTACTTAGGTTGTCTGATGATTCTCTAGTACTTTTGATAACCCCAAACATTCCCAGAGGTAGTTGTCTCTAAATGCCTATATACCTGAATAAGATCTCCTCTTATATATCTGTAAGAGACACTGTACAAGTTCAGACATTTTAGTATTTCATAATAACTTAAAATTTCACATCTATGGATGCCCTTGACATATTTCTGCTGTACTCTTTCCAGTTTACTCATGCTTGTTTTCTTATAGGATTTCCATATTGTTATTCCATACTCACGTTTGGGTCTAATGTAACTACAAACAATAACTTCATCATTTTTGATTTCCTAGACTTTATAAATCTTTTTATACAACCTATAGTTCTATAACTATCATTACCCAATTGGTTGATATGATTAGAAAAACTCATAGCTGAATCTACTCATATACCCAGGTCATTAAATGAGTCTACAGTTTCAATCACTGTGTGCTGTATTAAAGATTCACTTTTCAATTTATGTCTCCCAAACTTCATATGCCTAGTTTTTGATGTATTTATCAGCATATTATTCTCCTGTGCCCAAACAGTCAATTTAGTCAAGTTATTTTGCAGAGATGCCTTATCTGTAACATATGTAATCAGTTTACCCAATTTCGGGTTGTCTGCATATAGACAGTAGAACACCTCAGATGAAAAAGTTAGGTCTGAAAGATACAATCTAAACAAGTAATAGCCTGGGACAGAGCCTTGTGGGACACCCTAACTTAACCAAAGATTTCACCTGTCCAGGTGCTGTATAATACTTACCATTCCTATTTGTAAGCCTTGCAGCTATCCATCTTATCAAGAATACATAAATACCTAGTTGTACTAATTTGTTGATCTGTGTTTTGTGTATGACCCTGTCAAATACTGAAGTTAAATCTATATAAATTACATCACAGCACAATTTTTCATTCATAGCTATTATATTATAGAACATCATGTTATAGGTGGTAACAGATCCATTTTCAACATATGCATGCTGATAAATGGTTTCAAGTCCCAGCCTATTCAGTTCTGACTATAACTTATCTAACATTACCTTCTCCATTATGTTTCCACAACATGAAAGCAGACTTAAGGGTCTGGGTTTGTCCTACTCCTGTTTCCCTTAAGGACAGGTTTAATAAGCCTGTGTCTCCAATCCTGAGGAAACTCCCCATATTTATATGACCTGGTGAATAATAACTAATTCTGTCTACTACCTGTGTTTTGTTTGAATCCAGTTTACACAGTTCTTTTTCAACATAATCTAATTTGATTCCATTATCTGAGGTTACCTGGATATTACTAGGACAACGTATCACCCCTTTTGTGGAGCCAAACTATTTTGCATAAGATTTTGTAAATATATCTATAATCTGTTGTGTCTGAATAAATTTTAGAATCTGCACACAGTTTATCAATTTGTGTGTCTTTATTCCTTCCACATCTTATGTATCTATAAAAAGGTTTCCTATTATGCTCAATATCTTTATATAAATTTTCTTCAAAATGTTCTTGATCTTGTCTCACACTATACTTAATCCATTTGTCCAGCTTGTTTATTTCAGTTTTCTAAGTTGTAATTCAACCTCTCTTTCATTTCTTATATTTTTGTCTCTCACCTTAATCAGATATCTTGTTCTTATGGAAATATATCCCCCTGATGTTGTATGCCTAGATTCTGATGTTAAACATTTTTTTTTTACACTCAAACAATTTCTCTTTCAAAACTTTCTACATTCCATTTGTAGTTTTTCCACTGAACACCTCACTCTGGTTAGTTTTACATAGTGACTGTTTTGCTTCCATGTAATCGGTAATTAACCTTCTGTGCATTGGTTTAGATTTCAGTTTGGCAGAATTATCTAGAAACAAATGAACTTTTATAACCCCATGATCACTGCTCATCAATGGTGGTAAAACTTGACTTGAAGTTACAGTAATTTCTTTAGGAACACAAACAATGTCTAGTATGTTCCGTCTCTTGGTAGTTTTTTTTACAAAATGACGCAATTGTTGTTCCGGAATATACATTGTGAATAATTCCCTTACTAACGTTGTTGAATCAATATTATTCCTGTCTGTCTCTGGTAAATTTAAGTCCCCAGCTAATATTAATCTTCCCTCCTGTGTTTCCTGCAAGAAATGTATGAATTCCTCTAGGTTATCTGCACTTGACTTTGGTGGACTATACACTCCAACAATTGTTATATGTTCTGGTGTTATCTTTATTGTCATCGTTACACAGTCTATAATATTGGTGTTATCACTGAACATGTAATAATCACAGGTCTCATAACTATTTTTAATCCCTACCACAACACTTCCACTGATTTTTTGTTAGAATGTCTGTTACAGTAAAAACATTTATACCCTGACAGAACTGGTTTCCAGTCATTGTTCTTTAACCATGTTTTACAAACAATAACAACATCAATCTAGCATAGCAAATTTTCCAATAAAAAAAAACTTTATTATTAATGTTACTAGCATTAACAATCATCAGAGATGCATCAAATGGTATATGTGACGTGTTAACTTGTCGACCTGGCAAAACTCCTGCCTAGTGTTTTTCAAATATTGCAAAATATCTGCTGCAAAAATTCTCTTCCCTGATCTTGATAAATGCACACCATCCTGTCTGAACACGTGTGCCCAAAATTAGGCTTGGATTCTCATTTCCATTTTTTTAAAACAGGACATTTTTTTCATGTAGATATTTACCTAAAAAAATATTTTCGTTCACAGTGACCCAACTATCCTTTCTATATCGGATTTGTGAAAAATACGTCTTAACACCATTACAAGCTATACTATCTAAGAGGGTTGTCAGTTCCCTACTAACAGTTAGAGAATCCTTGTAGATAACATAATTTGTACTGACATGAATAAAAATGGATCAGTACTTCCTTACATTAAGGCGTCCCAAGGCTTGTCTCACATCTTCTATTTTTGCTTCTGGCAAGCATAACACTATTTGATGTCCATTATCTTCTTTGCAAATATAAGTATCAGTTTCTCTAATAATTGAATCTCCAATTATAAGAATATCTTTGTTGGCCAGCTCTGAAGAATCTTCAGCTTCTACTACAGTAATATCTGCTCTATCAGTTGTTATGAAGGACAGATATTCAGCACTATTAGTCTTATGAATCCCATTGTTTTCATTGTGTATTAAATCCTCATCCAGCTGGTATTGTAAATCCACAGCTTGAGCCATGTGGTCAGCATCTGTCTTTCTCCTTTTTTTAATAATTTAGCAATAGGACATAAGGGTGGATCCAACACTTTTGAGTGAAATTCTGGGATGCTGAAAATCTTCAGAATTGTGGGTTTTTGCACTAAAAGATAATCGTACTGGCCTTGAGATATAGTATCAAATAATAATAGTTCATCCAAGAAGACTGATTCACCAAACAGTATACGAAAGTTGAGTTTACATGTAAAAAGTTTTAAATCAAGTACAGTGTGTCTACCATGGTGGCCCGGGGTGCTGGCATAGAATTAAATCCTTTAAGGAAAAGGTTGTGATGTTCAGGGCTATGTTGATGTCAGAAAAATTGTAAATCTTGACATATTCTGCCTTTTCAAGAAGGTGTAGGCAACCTCTGTGAGATCAGAAATGAATGTGTGCATCTTTGAGGAAAAAGCACAAGCTGCTCAACAGGCTGGCCAGAATCTAGTGTAAAACTTGATGCATTAAAGCCAATGGTGATAATAAAGTGGGCAATGCATATCATCAATGTTGGTACTAACCTACACATCACAGAGAGTTGGCAGTAAGTTAGATATCACAGATGGCTATGAATGGCATTAACGTGGACATTGCAAACAGGCACTGCTCACAGCTCACTGGGCATTCCAGGTAGATGCTGCTGCTGGCAGTGAGGAGGACATTAGAGCTGGCCAAAGATGGCAATGAGGTGCCCATTATGGGCAAAGACTTTTGGCAGAAAAGAATTTAGGTAGTTAAGATGTTTGTGGTGCCACTGGTTCCATGCATTGTGCAGTCCTTCATATATAATCAGTGTAAAGATAAATGGAATTACTTAAAAATAAGTAAATGGATAAATATGGGATAACAAAAATCCTAGAGTGGAGGGGAAACAAATTATACTACCAGTCCTGCAAAGAGAGTTGGCAGTACCTGACTCAGAATCATGCTAAACAGCAGCTCAACTGAGACTATTATATCATATCCGAAACAATACATATGAAGAAAATTGGAAGACAATAATGCTAAGTGTTAAAAGAGCAACCCTGAGGGACAGATAAGATGAAGAAATCTCAAGGGAAGGGGAAATAGCTGGGAAACACTTAGGAAAACAATAGAGAACACATTAGCTATAAGACGAGGGAAGTGGTGTTGGAGGTATGACAGGGAAGAAAGAGGTACTTGGTAACATATTTTCTGGGAGTGCGGTGGTTTGGCGGACTTTGAGGATTCCTTGCGGCATGCACTGGCAGAGATGCTGGGTGGGCTGATTGGTGTGACAAGGGAGATGATTTTTCTGAGCAATGATACAGAATTAGAAATGCCTAGACATGGTAAGGCCTTGCTGTCCCTAATTATGGTGGATGCCAAAAAAGCAGTTACTAGAAAATGGAAATCAAAATCTAAACCAAATATATTAGAAGCAGTGAATATAGTAACAGAAATAAAACAACTGGAATTGAGATCTTTAGAAAAGGGTAGGAATAAACTACACAGGAAAAAAAAACAGGAATTGTGGGAATAGTACATACAGGAGAGGAATGATGTTTAAAAAAAGGCAGGACTTAAATGAGCTATGTATTATTTGAAAATGATTAGGTAGATTATAAGTGATGTATAAAGTTTGCAACTGGGAGTGTGTCACTATGGTTTGTGATGTACAATGTTGCAACTAGGATTGTGTCAGCATGGCTCGTTTTCATTTATATAAATGTATGACTGCTTATGTTGAAAGTGATGGTTTAATAAAGATGTTTCTTGTTTAAAAAACAAGGGCCATGAATTGAATAATTTATGTAATGTTGCTTAGGATATATGATATATAGCAATATATGTGAAGTATAATGTTTGTTAATGTTAATTTGTTAATATAGCTTGATTACTTTTGTATAAATTTAAATTTGCCTATGTCACAAGCGATAATTCAATAAAGGTGTTAAAAAAAGACAAGGGAACTGGTGGAAATTTAAACTAAGCTCCAGTAGGTTGCAAAACACAAATTTGACCTGAAGTTCAGAAACATTATGCACTAGAAAAAAAAAACAGAATTAAAATATTTTTGGGGAGACATTAAGGGACACAGAAAATGTGATGCCCTGGGAAGTAGTGCAAAAAAGTTTAGCACAGAGTGTGAAGTATAGCTGCAATACAAAAAAATATTAGGGATATTTTTAAACACCTTTATTAAAATATCACTTAAGACATAGGCACACATACATTAATAAAAAAAAAATATTAACACATCAAACATCAATCCAGCATTACACAAATCACTCAGTTCTTGCCCTCCCTTAAACCTCACTTGTCATCCTGAACATTACTCTGCATGTATTGTTCCCACAAATTCCATGTAAGTTTCTCCTTCCCATTTCTAAATATTCCTCTCATAAATGTATACTTTAAATGTATCCCTTCCTTTAAGATTGGGGTTACAGATGTTTTAACTGAACTTAAACTTTTTTCAAGAAAACTGAACTTACAATGTTTCAAAACCCAAGGACCAATGATTTATTGGCCATAGCCGATGGTCAGTGATTTAAAAGAAAGAGTTTATTTAAACCACCTATTCATCCCACCATCCTTGCTTATGAAAAAGTCTGTACAGCTGATATACACAAACTTATTAGTAAAAATAAACACAGATATTTTAATTTGACTAAACAAGAGTTTGACTTACTGAA
Organism: Protopterus annectens; assembly: GCF_019279795.1. Taxonomy (NCBI): domain Eukaryota; kingdom Metazoa; phylum Chordata; order Ceratodontiformes; family Protopteridae; genus Protopterus; species Protopterus annectens. The sequence goes on along the minus strand of NC_056739.1, from coordinate 907,516,986 downwards.
TCAACTTAGAACTAATGACACCCTCTGTATTATGAAACCCTATAAGGGTGGAGGAGTGGTTCTACTTGATAAAGTTGATTATTTTGGCCAAATTTATACATTTTTTATGATACAGACAAATATTTAGAAATTTCACAAATTGAAATTATGATAGCATGCAGAAAGATTCAACTCTTTCTCGAAGATGCATTGTACCAGGGGGTCATTTCAGAAGATTTATTTAGTTTTCTTAAGAATGAACATCCTTTTATTCCACAAGCCTTTGGTATTCCAAAGGTTCATAAAAATGTGTTGCACCTCCCTTATAGAGTTATAATGGCAGCACAGGACAGTTCAATATACCCCCTGGGAGTTTTTTATTGACAGACTTTTGAAAAATGCCATGGCTTCTATTGATTACTTCTTAAAAGACTCGTGGGACTTTCTCTCAACAATGAAGCAGGAATGGTTTAGTGTGAATTGTAGTTTCACTGCTGTGGACGTTACAGATCTTCTACTTCTATCCCCCATAAAGAGGACTTATTTTGTTCTCTGAAGCTATTAGAAAATTGATCAACATTGAGCAACCCTATGGTCAATTTTGTCTTGGAAGTAATGGAAATTATTCTTGACAATAATTGTTTTCTCCTTTGAGGGAATTTTTTTTTAAACAGTCTAAGGGTGTTGTCAATGGGGCAAGCTGCAAACTCATTTATGCAAATTTGGTAATGTACGCCTGGGAAGAAAAACATGTTTTTAATTCTAAATTTCAGGAGCAATGGGTGGTGTATCTGCGTTATTTGGAAGATATTTTTATTTTGTGGAGAGATAAAACATCAATTACTGAACAGTTTAGTACTATTTAAATAATATTTCATTTTTTTTAAATTTACTAGTAGTGAGGGAAATTTTTTTTTAAACAGACTAAGGGAGTTGCCATTGGGGCAAGCTGCGAGCCATTTATGCGAATTTGGTAATGTATGCCTGGGAAGAAAAACATGTTTTTAATTCTAAATTTCAGGCGGAATATGTGGTGTATCTGTGTTATTTGGACGGTATTTTTATTTTGTGGAGAGATAAAATATCGATTACTGAACAGTTTAGTACTATTTAAATAATATTTCTTCATTTTTTTGATGTTAGTATTGACTATTTGGATGTCACTTTGTACAAAGAATTGATTAGAAGGGATTTCTGTGTCAAAAATTTATAAGAAGGAAACATTTTCTAATAAATATTTGGATTATCAAAGCAATCACCCTGGGTATACTAAAATGAATATTATTAAAGGTCATTTGGTTCAGGTCACCCAAATGTGTTTTAACTTGGATAATTTTCAGGTTGAACTTGTTAAAATAACCCAAATGTTTTTTGAAAGAGGCTACCCAAGTGAATAGAATTTGTCAAGCGGTGATGCAAGGGTGGGGTTCTAAGTTTACACCCTTTCTAGGGCTGGGTAGGGAGAACTTAAACTTCCTAGAAATTACGCAGACCAGAGGTTCATTAATAATATGGTCTTATCATATGGTGAAGGTTCCAGAGAGATCAAGGAAAATATGACGAACATTTGGGTTATTTTTAGAACAAATAGTGACCTTATGCAATTATTAGGAAATTATTCAAAATTTTTGTATAGACTGGGGAAGAATTTTAAGTTCTTGTTTGACCATCCAATGCCAACACTCCCACATAATATAAAGGACACCACTAGATGTGGTACCTGTTCGCAAATGTACTTACATATTAGAAGGTCACACATTAGAATTACACACAGGTGCCTTTTTTGATATTTTTAAAGAATGGGAATTGTGCCACCAGAGGTATTGTTTACATAGCTGTATGTAAAATGTGTGAACTTTATTCTGTGGGGAAAACAGAAAGGCAACTTAGAAAAATAATTTGTGAGCATCTGTATGCAATTAGCAATGAGAATATGAATAATGCACTGTATAAACATTCACTCAAATGTCAAGGGTTTGTTAAGTTCAGGTTTGGTATTCCTGAAGTAATTCCCAAGAACCCAAGGGAGGGGGGGGGTCGGAATTACAGATAGAAAGAAATAAGTTACGCTGGCAACTAAGACTAAATGCCACAGTACAGCCTGGGTTAAATAAAAACATTTCAATTCTGCCTGTTCTAAAGACAAGAGCTCAAATATTATAAGAAAAGTAGTTTTATAATTGTGTTTATTTTAAACCTGGTTTTAAATAGGCATAATTAATTGTTTTATATGTTGAATTGTTTAATTGGTTTGTTTATTTATATACATTTCCTGTGTGTGTTAATTATTCTGAAGTCGTCCTAGAACTGTAGGGACAAAAGCGCTTAATCTCAATAAACTTGTTTGGTTCTTGGTGGTTTTAATTTCAGACCTTTTAAAATACAGCTTTTGGATTATTTTTGCTTGCTGCCACTTCTAGCCTTGTTTTGTTTTATAAGTTTTGGTTTTCATGACTAGCTTTTGCTGAATTCTTTTGTAAATATTCCTCTTATAAGTTATTTCATATCTTTTACAATATTCAATACCTCAAATACAGCTGGTTTAGATTTTTATTTCCATTTTCTAGTATTTTTATGTCAGCCAGCAGAATTAAATGTAATAAGGCATTACTTTGTCTAGGCAATTCAGATCCTGTGTTCCAGCTCAAAAGATTAATTTCTTCAGTTACAGCCATTTGTTCCCCAATATTTCTGACAGAGTACTGATTAAAAAATTTCTTAAGTCTGTCAAATCATTACACTCCTAAAAAACATATTCTTAGCTACCTCTATCTTCTCTATCATACCTCCAACATTTGCTATCAAAATGAGGAAAAATTCTTTGGAGACTGCTTGGGTATAAAACTACCAATAAAAAAACTTCCCAGTAAAAATCCTAAACCTTCTGGAGTTTATTGCATACTTAGGAGTCATACATATGCCCTCCCACTGTTCCCTTTTAAATTGCTTTTTGAGTCTCTCTTCCCAATCTTTTCCAGTCTCCTCTAATTGATTTTTATAGTTATCATGCAATATTTTATATACCCTACTAATTATCCACTGTTCAACCGCAGCTTCTGTTATAGATGTGACTAAAAGCTCTACAAGAGAAGGTCTTTTACTTAGGACTCCATGTTCCCTTTCTCTTTGAATAGATGTTGATATCAATATCTGATAGGGAAGGCAGTCTCTAACCTGCACTCCAAACTTCTTTTTAGCCTCATCCTACTTTATTACCTTTCCTGCTCTAGTTATATGCTCCCAATACGTTGGTTCCTTTGTCAGTTTTCTCCAGTAAATTCCAGCCCCCTTTTGGCATTTTGTACCGTTACCTGCAGTCACCCAGATTGATAAAATCTCCTGTCTCCATTTACATCTTGTCTTAGTTCTTAAAATACCTTCTGCAAATTTATGAATATAATATTCTGCATGGTAGTTATTTCCTTAAAAATCTGGATCCAAAATTCCACACGCTCCTTATTTATTGAACCCCTTCCCCCACTTCATCATAATCCCTTTCCACTTTGAAGTACGACCTTCTTCTTGTGCTATGTGTTTGAACTTTAACTATATAGCTCTAAAATATCATTTAAATTGGGTAATCATAAATTATCTTGTTCTATTGGGAAGATCAACTTATCCCATTTAACCCTTGCCCTCCTTCCTTCAACTCTTTAAGAACTATGGTCCACAACTTTTCTTCTAGTTGATAAAAATATGCTTGATCTGTGGATAAAACTAAAGGGACTAAAAATGTTTTCACTGCTTGTATCTTGGTATCCATATCCATACACAAGAGCTGCCAATTTCTCAGTTTTTCTATTTTCTTTTGTTTAGTCTCTTCCCACATACCTTTAGCTGCTTTAACAAAAGCCTTTCTAAGCCATACTCCTAAATACTTAATTTTATCATGTCCCGATAAACATGGATACTGCTGAAACAAGGCATGAGTTGGTGCATAAGTTACAGCTATAGCATTTGTTTTATCTTCATTAATTATATATCATGAAAAGACTTGAAACTTTCTCAAAATGTTCCACAATACCGAGAAGTCCTTTTCTGTGTTTATCAAGTACTAAATAATATCATATGTAAATAAAGCCAACTTTTCTTTATTACCACACCAATTATTCCCTTGAATTTCTGAGTCCCTTATTTTCTTTCCTAGTGGATGTAAATATAAAGCAAATAAGAAAGGGGAAAGAACACACCCCTTCCTGGTTACTCTTTTCAAACAGGGAATGCAAATGCTTTTATTGCCCTACTTACACAATGCTTTCTCTGCATCAAACCCACCAACAGCAGTATTTTTTTATATTCTGCTTCCCCCTGGATCATTATTGTTCTATTAATGTTGTCAAATGTTTGCCTCCCCTCCACAAAGCCACAGTGATATGTAACAACTTTGGCAACATCTTTGGCATTCTTTTAGCTAGTATAGACATAAACACTCCATAACCATAATTTAAAATTGAAATGTATCTATATGAGGTTGGATCTGATGGGTCTTACCCTCTTTGGGTAATACAGCCAGCACAGCTTTCTTCCACGATGCTAGAGTTTCCTCTCCTTTATAAATATAAAAAAAGACTCCCAGAACTTTATCACTTTCTTCTCTCCTAACTTCCTCACTTCTACAGAAATACTTTCTGTTCTTGGGGATTTCCATGCTCATTGATTATACATCATCATTTTTATAAAATCTCCTATCTTAACTACTAAGTTGTTGAGCCTCACCTTCCTCTTATCTTGGCATAGCATCCCATTAATATTTGCATTAGTGCTTTTTCTTGGTTTCCACATTCCTCTGCTTTATACAAATGTTCATAAAATTTCCAAAATACCTCTAATACATCAATAAGATCTCTGGTTATTTTCTTGTTATAAGTTTGGTGACAGCCTTTTTTACTCTCTGTTGCCTAAGATGCCTTGCTAAATGTTTTTGTGTTCTAGAGTTGTTATCCAAAATAATTGTTTACAAGTAATCTTTCTAAACTTATGCATATTAACCAAATACTCCCGTATTTTCTCTTTAGCACTTAAACCTATGTTTGCCCCTCTAGTTTCTATCACTTCTTAACCATAACTCTTTCTCTTTTGTGTCTTATTTTTTAACTTTATTTTCCTTTTATCCCACTCACTTGTTGGGTCTATATCACATTATCGAAATTCCAAAATATCGAACACCATAAGCTCGACCTTGGAATCTCGAAATGTGATATACTCGAACGCTCAGAACAGCGGATTATTTCCAAGGGAAAAAATTTGCTGTTCCGAGAAAATACACACACAGCACAAGCACACCAAAATACATAATCCACACATACACACTTCACAAAACCCTACACTAAACCATACATACACTACTAGCTATCCACTTACCTTAACCCAATCCTAACCCTAAGGTCCCTAACTAACGCACACTCACCTTACCTGCTCCCTAACCCTAAGGTCCCTAACTAACACACACTCACCTTACCCGCTCCCTAACCCTAAGGTCCCTAACTAACGCACACTCACTTACCCGGTCCCTAACTAATGCACACTCACCTTACCTGCTCCCTAACCCTAAGGTCTCTAAATATCGCACACTCACCTTACCCGCTTCCTAACCCTAAGGTCCCTAACTATCGCACACTCACCTTACCCGCTCCCTATCCCTAAGGTCCCTAACTATCACACACTCACCTTACTTCGGTCTGTTCACACACTTACCTTAACCTGGTCCGTCACCTTCGCACCACAGTCAAGGAAACAGCGAAGCAGCAGAAACGGCCCACCGAATACTTTCCCTAGGAAAATATTCGGTGTTCTGCAGCTTCGCTATTTCAAGCGTTCGCTGAATAGGGGTCGATATTAGAACAGTCGATGTTTTAACACTTTGATGTTCTAATATAGACCCTCACTTGTTATACTGCCTGAAGATAATTTCTATCTTTGCTAATAACTCTCAAATAATTTCCACTACCCATTCCTTAAATTCCTCTCTTTTTAACAGGTAGGTGGGAAAGTGCCAATGTCATATTTTTACATTTGCATTATCTTGCTATACCCCTCAACCTCTTAGCACAAGAAATGTGGACAAAGCCAAAAATAATGGGGGGAGAAAGGCAAGGGCTCATTTTCTCACAGATGATCTTGGTTTGGCTACTTCGCCTGAGAGTTACACACATCTAAAGCGATCCACTGCTAAAAGAATGAAAATCAGTATCAATTTACACTTCAGTCAATTATTTTTACTGCATTTCATAAGAATTCTGTATTACTTGTTTCATTTCTCTCACTTCACTTTAGAAGTGCTTCAAAAGCTGAACTGTTTCCACTATTGCCATGGTACGTAATTACATTGTGTCTGCTAGTTTTATAGAACTGTAGTATGTAGGTTGTGTGGTTTCCTTGCACTTTAGCACTAACAACAACATTTTTACATTCAGAGGGTTTTCTGACTCATTCTTGTGGCAGAAGTGTGCTGTAGCAAACCTGTTTGAATTGGGAACTGTTGGCTGAAAGTTAAATGTGTGCTTTCCCGATTGGTCTGTAGGCTTTGCTGTTGTAAAACTAATTTTTCTGATTCTATATAAGCCCACAGTTTGCGCTAGGCTGCTCTCAGTGCAACAGTGGTTACCAATGCCTGTACAGTCATAAACGCTTTCAAATTAAAATTTTCCTTAGAATAACTATCTCTGCAACCTTCCCCAGTCACCCTGCTGCTCTAAGAACATCCGTGTTGCATGCACAGCCGCACCACCTTGTTGGACTGCTGCAGTTCACTTTGAGTATAGCACCCATTTTTTGTCCGTGTGCTATCATTCCAATCCAGACAAATCTACCCACTCTTCTCCCTGGTTAAACCCATAGAAAAAAAACCTGAAACCATAGATAGGCACTTTCCTGCTATATCTGTGGCTAGCCTGGTGGACATGGGCATCCTGAGGCAACGTAGCAATCGTGTCATGTATACTGACAACCTCTTAATCCTGAAACAAACAAATGTGAGAGATGTAGTTACATTATGAAAATTGAGACACAACTCTCACATACTGACAAATCAAATTACAAACAGGTTGCCAGCACATCTTTATCATTTCCCTCACAAAATAAGGTCTTGGCACATAAACCCAAATATGTGGAGGTACTCACATATAACCTACCAAAACATCAGAGGCCTCCCACATGCTGCCATCAGAAACCACTTGCAACCAAAACCAAGTCAATGCCAACCACTACACATAAAAATAAACATCACAGTATCTCCACAGGCAAGCCCCTAAGGCGAAAGATCACACATTCAAACATTCTGGTTATAGAAGACTACTGTGAAACACATGGATGCCCCCCCTCACCAGGTTGGATAATGGGAGGATTACAGGATTACAGTCAGTTGCCTGTCACAGGCCAGAATTTGCTAGGTCACATAGGCACTCAGGTCACACAACTACAAGTACCAGTATGACTCAGTCATAGTCCATGTGGGTGTGAATTACCTGAGATATACCGCCCTGGACTATATGAAGAGACATGATAGACCTCTCTGAATGTGTGTCACAGGCACATATGAGCCTCGCACTGAGCAGAAAATGACTTACTTCAAAATGGCTTAGCTATTGGTGTCATTCCCAAGAGATCTGGTATTTGTCTGCCTGGGACAACATGATGAACATACCACACTGCTTTACCAGAGATGATCTGCACCTATTGCTGCTATGCTTTCTAATACTGGCCAAGCCACTCCACAATGCCTTTTTTTAGGCAGTGCCAAAACAAAAGGCCTACCAATGTAGAAAATTCTTCTAATGTCAAGTTGAAGGTACTACTGCTCAATGATACGAGTCTTTATAAGAAAATGCATTCCCTGGAAGCTCTCCTCATCCTGGAGAATGCTGATGTCTATGCAATTACAGAGATGTGGTTCAAGGCTGCAAAAAGCACCACAGCAGTGGAAGGCTACAATGCCTATCACACATTCAGACCACCCTCTGAAAAGGAAAAAATGAAAGGAGGAGGTGTTTCAATTTAAATAAAAAAAAAAATCACACCTCAAGCTTTGTTAAACAGGATGACTCGCTTGAGCTACTCCATAACCATAGGCAAAGTGCCCTACCATAACACTGCTAGCTACAGGCTCCAACCATGAACCAGGAAAACCCCTCCACATACCAGGATCACTTACTATTGAGCCCAACACACTACTCATGGGTGATTTTAACTACCCCTCCATAAACTGGGAAACAAACATGACCACTAACATGAAGGCTTAGAGATACTAACACACATTTCAAAAATGCTCTCAAATCACATCTTATGAATGCATGGCTATGTCCATGCATCACATGAATCACTCAATCTCAGTACACTTTACACCTTCCTTCCTGCTGTCTCTACTGTATATATGCTACAGTTAGGTATCTTTCTGTCAACTTGAAATTGTATAATATGTCATGTCTAATCATATGATTTTTTATTCTTTTATCCTATCTCACTAATCCAATGTTAAAGCTTGATGTATGAGACTCTCTATCTTTGTAAATTTACTCACTTACTGCTGATGTATTGTTTATTGTTTAGACTGGATTGTATGAGACTTTTTATGTCTGTACTCAACCTCAATTATCACTGTTATAGTATTGTTTGCATTATCATGTTGATGTTAATCTAATTGTGGAGCATTTCTCCCCGGTCTACGCTGTAAATGGACCTATGTCCAGTTGGACTATCCCGGTAAACAAATGTAAAATAAAATAAATAAAAATAAAAATAAATGTCCTGGAACAGCTGGTCTGTGCTCCTGATAGTTGCCAAATATCTTGTCATAGTACTCACAAACATGGGGGGAGTACTGCACCCCCCAACATAATGTCCTCATTGGTAAGACTGGATCATAAATTGATTTCGTTTGAAATAAATGTAATGGTAAACTCCCCATCAAACCCTGAGGATCTCCCCAAGGCAAATTACCTTCTATTAAGTGACAGCATAGCTAATTTTAAAGCTCCCCCTAACCCCAAAAACATGGAGGCCTATGCAGAAGTATACACAAATCCCCTGTAGAACCACTTAAACAACAGCATAGAAACGGCAGTACCTGACCAAACTAAACCCAGGTCTAGCTGGAAAAAACAAGTCACCCTGGTGGACCTCTGGCATAAACAGACTATACAATGGAAGGAAGAAATTCCTTTCTAGAAGTAAGACGGAGGGTACACAACAGAGAAAAAAATCCGTAATTTGTCTCAACAGGCAAATCAGGGAACTAGTCAAGCCTTCAAAAGCTAAATACGAGACTAAAATAGCCTCCCAAGCAAAGGATAACCACAAAGCATTTTTCAGTTATGTCTGAAATCTGAAGGCAAACACTCAATGGTTTGGTGAGTTGGCTGTAGATGGCACTACCTGTAGTAGGTCAGACGAAAAGCAAGCATACTGGCTGAAAAAGTCAACTCAAATTTCACCCCCTCATCACCTCTGGTCACACCCCATGAAATATCCCCTACCAATCCTTTGCCTGTTACCACAAAAGAACAGATCATACACTCTCTAAAGCTAGAAACGCTACATCAATGGTCCTTGACAGAATCCCAGGGTGCCTATTATAGGTTCATAGGTTCATACTAGGCTATCTGCCCTAGGGCATTTATAAGCCTAGCCAGAGTGTGTTTGGCTTTCGCCACCCATTTTAAATTAATTTTGCTATGCCCTTTTTCGAGGTTAGTATACTGTGCCTCTGTCTAACAGTGACACAGAAGTGATACCCGGGGTAAACCTACGATCTCCCATCCACTCATCAAGATTCCTCTTGAAGAGAGTCAATGAGGGACTCTGCCTAACCTGGACTGGGATTTTATTCCAGAGTGAAGGGAGCCTCTGGGTTATGAATCTGTCCCTCCAACATGTCCTATTTATTTCAGTGCTGAGGTTCAAGTCTCTCAAGCACGTAGCTCGATGGGATTTGGATTTTCTGAGGTGCAGCATGTCCATTAATTCCGGGTTGGACATGGCTTTATACGTCAGGCACAGATCGCCTCTGAGCAGGCGGTATGCCACTGAGGAGAGCTGGAGTTTCTTTAACCGGGCAGCATATGGCATCTGTTTGAGCCCTTTGATCCTCTTGGTGAGGTACTTTTGGGGTCTTTCCAGTTGCTGCAGGTGTTTGGTAAGGTACATCCCAAAAGTGGCATTGTACTCAATTATGGGCCTGATGAGGGATGAGTAAGGAGGCATGATGACCTCCCCTGATCTAGATGTGAATCCCTTCATGATTAGGTGGGCTATATAAAATGTTTTTCTAACCACTTTGGCCACGTGGTTGTCAAATGAGAGATTGCTATCAACTTGGGTCCCCAGGTCCCTAATTACTTCTTCTGTACTTAATGGATTATCACCTATGTGGTAATTTGTGGGCACTTTGTTTTTGCCAAAGGGGATGACTATACACTTTTTGGCGTTTAGCTTGAGGCCACGGCTCTGGCACCAGTTGTCTGTTTCTATGAGGCCCTTTTGGAGGATGCTTGTGTCAGCTGGAGAGTCGATTATGGCGCCCAGTTTGCAGTCATCTGCGAACTTGGTCAGCCACAGTCCTTCCGTGTTGGCCTGTACCTCTGAGAAATATATACCGAACAAGAGAGGTCCCAGGACTGAGCCTTGTGGGACGCCACTTGTAACTGGTTTGGAGTCTGACATGGCTCCAGCAATTCTAACCATGTGGGTTCTGTCCTTGAGCCAGTTTGCAACCCATCTAGTGACATAGGGGTTTATATTTAAGCTGGTGAGCTTATCTATAATGCCCGAGTGGGGTATTGTATCGAAGGTTTTTGCCAGGTCCAGGTAGGCTGTGTGGACCACCTTCCCCTCGTCAATGGCCTTGGTGACTGTTTCAAAGAAATCGACCAGGTTTAAGAGGCAGGATCTGCCCTTAACAAAGCCGAACTGGGTAGGATCCAGTGTCTGTAGGTCCCCAATATCTTTATTTATGAGGTCCATGATGATCCTTTCCATAGCTTTGCAGACCAAGCTAGTCAGGCTTATGGGGCGATAGTTTCCAGGATCCGCTGAGGCACCACCTTTGTGGAGAGGGACCACTGTTGCTGTACGCCACTCTTTGGGTACATATCTTGTAGTAAGGCTGAGATTGAACAGTAGCTTTATGTTTGGGTTTAGCTCTTCTTGGAGTTCATGTAGGACGCAGCCCGGGACACCGTCTGGTCCCATTGATGCTGTGTTTTTTGCTTTGGAAAGGCCGACTCTTACCTGAGCATCTGAGATGTCAGGGGGGCAGCACTCTGTTGGGATAGATATTTGCCCTTTTGGTGGGGGGGGAGAAGTTTGCGCTGAACCTGTCAGCTAGGATGTTGGCAATGTCTGTGGGTTAAATAGCTGAAACATGACAGAGCAGACCACTGAGATCTCTATTTAACCACAGTCTCCAGATATGCTTAGCCCCAGTAGAGTGGAAAACAGCAACATGCATCCCTTTGTACAAGGGGGGAACCATCAATGGACCATGGAAACTACTGACCCATAAATCTGACTAACCTCATATACAAGGCTATGGAAAGGATATTCATGGACCTGATTAACAATGACACAGGAAAATACCAGACTTTAGACAAGACCCAGTTCAGTTTCATCAAGGGTATGTCCTGCTAGCTAAGTCTGATGGACTTCTTTGAGAAAGTCACCAAGGCCATGGATGTGGGTAAGTCAGTACATACTGCCTATCTGGTATTACTGATAAACTCACAAAACTGGGCATAAATCTCTACAGATGGATAGCTAAATTGCTCACAGATAGGGCACGTTATTAGAATGGGTGACTCCACATCCAGCAAGAAGCCAGTCACCAAATGAGTACCCTAGGGCTCAGAGCTAGGCCCACTTATGTTTGGGATATACTCACATGTCAAGGCAAACACAGATGGCCTTTGTCTGACCAAGTTTGCTGATGACTCCAAGTTGGGAGCAATCAATGACTTCCCAAATGATACTGAAATCTTACAGAAAGGACTGACACGGAGTAATGATTAATGCCAAACACATGGCCTCAAACTAAATGCAAAGAATTGCACAATAATTCTGTTTAGGGAAATCAAATACCCTGCAAATCACAACATTGACAACACCCCCCTAAGAATGGATCCAGTGGCAAGCGATCTGGGTATTCAGATAGACAGTAATTTGACCTTTGACCACCATTTGTCCACATTGGTGAAGAAAGCTTTCTATGTGTCTCAACTTATAAGTAAGGACATGGCATTCAGATCCAAGGATGTCACAATACTACCGGACTTGGCTCTCATCAAACCAATAATCAAGTACAATGCATCCTTTGGCATGAACCTCCCCAGGCAACAAGTAAATACAGGGTATAACCAACATGTCATATGCGGATTGATTAAAAGCCCTATCACTGTATTCAGTTTCCTACCAATTACTGAGGGCTGATCTATGTGTGATCTACAAGGCAGTCTCTGACCCAGCCCTGATGAAAATGTTGCATATTTGCAAAACTAACCACACAAGGGGTACCTGCTCCAAGGATCTAAACCTGACTTCTGACATGAACAGATCATGCTGGAGAGACAGACATGTGTCCCAGAGATTGCTATCCTCTGGAATACAATTCCTATTCACATGAAGCAGAACCCTTCCCTGACCATCTACAAGTGCAATCTGGACCAATGGAGCCGAAATCGCAAATTGAGTCCAGGGGTGGTGCCCATTTCCCTTATGGACAGAGGCAATCCATAAAAAAATGACAAAACCTCACTTACTGACCTTGTTCTTTCCTCTAGGTCAGAAAAATGGGTAAAACTGGCTAGACTTGCAAAGGCTCTTGAGCCGTTAGCCCAGTAATCTCTTATGAACCTATGAATAAATAGTGGCAAATTGTAAACACTGCTCTTATACCCTCAGAAAGTTGCAAGAAAAAGAATTTATGTACTCACTATAATGTTCTATCTGAGTTATCCGTTTTCATTCTTCCTCGATTTAAGTATTCAGATCCGATTTCTCGGATCTGACTCGGCTGTTGCTAAACTCGTGGCAACCAAAAACTCTCAAGCTTCTCCCTTACCCACAATGCACCAACCCCAAGTACCTCAGATCTTGTTTGCAGACTTTAGCAGAAAGAAATATTAGTCATCATATAGTGACAAGACTAAATATGGAGCTGAATATCAGGGAAGTGAGGTCCCCTAACCACTCACTCTTCCAGTAGTTTTCTAAGGATGGGGTTGGAGGGTGGGGAGTTGAGGAAGAATGAAAATGGACAACACAGATGGAATGTTACAGTCAGTACACAATTTATTTATCTGATGATGTCTATTTTCATTCAGTCCTCAACTTATGGGACAGAGTCCTCAGCTACCTAAAATCTCGGGTGGACTCAAGGAAGGATATTCCTGGGTTCTCAAAGGAAGGATATTCATGAGTACCACTGAACCAAATGATGTTCTACCTCTGGAGACCAGCTCCAATTTGTAATGATTAAAAAAAAAGTATGGGGAGTAGCCCAGGTTGCTGCTGCACATATGTCATCCATGGATGCTCTAGACTGAATTTAGATTTAGATCCCATGGTACAGCTGGTTCTTTAACAGGAGACCTTAAAAGAAGAGTTCCTTGCAAAAAGGCTTTGCAAAGCTTATGAGAGGCAATGCAGGAATCTTCAAATCCAATGTGAAAATTCGATATTGCTGCTAATTGGACCTCAACTGTCAAGGAACTAGCTCCTTCTTTAAAAAGTAGGGCCAAAAAGTCAAGTATATTATGTTTAGGAGCTGAGAAAGGATCAACATTATTTTGATGTGCCGAGTAAACAAACCTTCTCCATTTACTGGAGTAGAGCTTAGAAGGTTTATGGGAAGATAAAAGTATATGTCAGACAGGAGAAGAGGGCATAGGTTGTCTGGCTAGTAATAGAAATGGAGAAGCCAGGCGGTCAGCCTAAGGCTTGGTATATCTAGAAGGGTCATGCCTGTCTGCTGACACAGGAGGTCTGGAGTCAGATCCAAAATCCAAGGTTCAAGAAGTAAGTGAGGCCAATGGAAGGGGAACCAAATCTGTTGAGGCCAATAAGGTGCAATGAGGATGACATTCCTCTTCAACATGGCAGTTTTCTGAAGGAATTTCAGAATTAGAAGAATTGGTGGATAAGTGTAAAGTAAAACCTGGGGGCCAATTGTGCAGTAGAGCATCCCTTGGTGAGTCCCCCATGGGAGGAATAGGGCAAAATAGCTGCTGATTTTTTTTTTTTTTTTTTTTTTTAGGGGAGATGCAAAAAGATTTCAGCAAGGCTGGTCCCACTGGAGGAAAATCATTTCCATCATGTTCTTGCTGACAGACCACTCGTGAGGTAGAAGAATGCACCTGATGAGCTGGTCTGCTATCAAGGTGGACATCCCCGGAATATGCATTGCTATAAGAAAGTGGTTGGATGAGATCGTCCACTGCCACATCCTGACTGCTTCTCAACACAAGGGGTAAGAACTGGTTCCTCCTTGTTTGTTCATGCATCAAACTACTGACATATTGTCCGTTTGAATTGCAATTGTCTCTGAGGGGAAAGTACTGCTCTCGTCTCTAGAACACTGATATGCAAGTTGGCCTCTTCGGGAGACCAAGTGCCTTGGACTGTTTTCCCAGATAATGCCCCCCACCCCAACTGGGAAGCATCTGTGGTCACTATGCCCTTTCGCTGAGGGGGAATAAAAGGATGGCCTTGTAGAACTTGACACCTTTACCGAGTTGAAGCCAACTAGCTGGTACACTGAAGACTGGAACAAAAAGTCACTATATGAAGACACTTCACATACATTGCTATATATCATATAACCTAAGCAAAATTACATAAATTAATCAATTCATGCTTTTTTTTAAACAAGAAATATCTTTACTAAACCATCACTTACTACACTGGCAATCATACATTTATATAAATGAAAAGAAACCACACCAACACAATCGTAGTTGCAAGCATTTTACATCACAAACCATGCTGACACACTCCCAGTTGCAAACATTATACATCACTTACAATCTACACAATCTTTCTCACTCAAACATTACATAGCTCATTTAAGTCCTGCCGCCTTTTAGACCTCATTCCTCCCTTGCATGTATTGTTTCCACAATTCCCATTTCTTCCAATGTAGTTTGCTCCTACCCTTTTCTAAAGATCTCAATTCCAGTTGCTTTATCTCTGCTACTATATTCACTACTTCTAGTATAGTTAATTTAGATTTTGATTTCCATTTTCTAGTAATTACTTTTTTGGCAGCCACCATAATTAGACAGCAAGGCCTTACCATGTCTAGGCAACTCTGATTCTGTATCATATCTCAGAAAAATCATTTCCCTCATCAGACTAATCTGCCCACCCAGCATCTCCAACATTGGATCCTGCAGGGAATCCTTAAAGTCCATCAAAACACCACACTCCCAGAAAATATGTCCCCAATTACCTCCTTCTCCCCCTTCACACCTCCAAGACTTACTGTCTGCCTGAGAAAGAATTCTCTGAAGTCCACCTGGGGTATAAAAATATCTATGGAAACATTTCCAGGCAAAAATCCAAACTCTTCTAGATTTTGTTGTACATTTGGGAGACATACATATATCCTCCCATTGTTTCTATGTGAACTGCTTATCCAGTTGCTCTAACCAATCATTTCTAACCTCCTCTGATAGAATCTTGTAGTTATCATGCAATACTTTATATGCTCTACTAATTATACCTTTTCTAATGGCAGCTTCTGCTCCAGATTCTATTAAAAACAATACCAGCGCTGGTCTTTCATTTAGAAACCCCCTATTTCTTTCTCTTTCCCTGTATTCTTCCCTTATAAGACCCATTATTCAGTGCAATGCCCCTTTCGGCATCTACCTCTCAAAGCACATGCAGCAGCTGGAGAGGCCACAGAGGTTCCACACCAGTAGAATCCAGGGACCCAAACATCTACCCTACACAGATAGGCTAAAAGCCCTGTACCTCTAGTCAAGTCTCATACAGAATCCTCAGAGGTGACCTCTGTCTGGATACAAAGCAATCTCAGACTACGCCTTAATGGGACTGCTGCATATCTGCCAGTCAAACTCCACCCGAGTAACCCACACGTGCGACCTGAACCTGGTCTGTGACATCAATAGGACTTGTTGGCAGGACATATTTGTGTCCCAGAGTCTCCCCCTTCTGTGGAACAGATTCTATCTCCACATCAAGCAAAGTACCTTATTAATCCTTTTTAAGTGCAACCTGGATAATTGGAACAGGAACAGAAAATACACCCCTGGGATTCCACCTGTGTTCCTGCTGGACAGGGGCATTAGGTGATGACTTGTCAGAACATGGGCTAAATTCTTGGCTAGGCTTGTGATGGCCTCAGGGCCAGTAGCCTAGTAGCTTCCTATGATCCTGTGAAACTTTTATATCAATCTGTGATAGCGAAGGCAATCTCCAAGCTGCAGTCCAAATAAATTATTGGCGTCTTCCCATTCTATCATCTTACCTTCTCTAGTTATTTGCTCCCAATACCTTGGTTCCTTTGTCAGTTTTATCCAATAAATTCCAGCCCCCTCTTGCCTATTTTCTGAATTCCTAATTGCAGTCATCCCTATCAGCAGAATCTCCTTTCTCGATTCCAGTGCTGGTTTAGTTCTTAGAATACTTTCTGCTACTTTATGGATATAATATTCTGCATGATTATTGTTATTCCCCTTAAAGGCCTGCATCCAAAAGCCCAGTCTCTCCTTGTTTCTTGAGCTTCCCCCATGTTTCATCATCATCCATTTCCACTCTGAATTATAGTTTTTGGCTTCTGCTATGAATAGGAGTCTTAACTGTGTAGCTCTGAATTACCCCTTCAAATTGGGTAATTTCAATCTTCCCTGTTCTACTGGAAGAAGCAGCTTATCCCACTTGACTCTTGCTGTCTTCCCCTCCCAGATAAAGTCCTTCAGCTCTTTCTTAATTCCTACCCACAACATCTCCTCTGGTTGATAAAATATGCCTGACCTGTGTACAAGACTAAAGGGACTAAAAACATTTTAACTGCTTGTATCTTACTATCCATATCCATATACTAAAGGGACTAAAAACATTTCAACTGCTTGTATCTTACTAGCCATATCCATATAAATAGAAGTTATGTACTTACCATAACGTTCCCTGTGAGTTGTTTATCTCGCCTTTATTCTCACTGATGGGTTCGGAGCCATTCCTCGTCTCCGACACGGCCGATAGCAAGCTCAAGGTTTGCCAGTAGCTCGAGACCAAGCCCCTTATCCCACAATGCACTGCTGGAATTACCTCAGATCTTGTTTGCTGCAAATAACAGTATATTTATATATATACATATATACAACATATACATACTCTCTTATATAGAACACTTCCCAAAGGGGAAGAAGAAATATTGAATAACCAGGATGGTACTAGCCTCTAAGTCAACAGTCAGCCAGGAGGAGGAAGGAGGGAGGGACGTGAGAATAAAGGTGAGATAAACAACTCACATGGAACGTTATGGTAAGTACATAACTTCTATATGTGAAGTTGTTAAATCTCGCCGTTTATTCTCACTGATGGGTACCGTCACTAGCACCCTCAACCTTGGGTGGCTCATGGGAGTATGTTCTTTAGTACCGTAGAACCAAAGGAAGACCTGTCCCTTGAAGCCCTATCTACTTTGTAATGTGTGATAAAGGTATGAGGCTTAAACCAAGTGGCTGCAGGGCAAATATTGTCAAGCGGCAATTTGACTTGAAAAGCAGAAGAGGTAGAGACAACTCTGGTAGAATGAGCTTTTGGTTTGTGCGTTAAAGGCATGCTGGCATTCTCATAAACAAAGGATATACAATCGGATAACCATTTAGATAAAGTTGTTTTAGCCACTGGATTGCCTTTTCTTGCTTCTGAGAAGGATACAAAAAGTTGGTCTGATTTCCTAATATCCTTAGTTCTGTCAAGATAAAATCTAAGCTGTCTATGAACATCAAGTTTGTGCAGCATATATTCCAATTTGCTAGAGTGGTTGGGGAAAAAGACTGGAAGTTCAATGACCTGATTGATATTTGACTCAGAACAGACTTTAGGTAAAAATGAGGGGTTTGTTCTGAGAGATACTCTATCAGCATGGAAGATCATGTAGGGTGGTCTGATAGATAATGCTTGAAGTTCTGACACTCTGCAGGCAGACGTAATGGCCACAAGAAATGTTTTCCAAGATAAAAATTTTAAATCACAAGAAGATGCTGGTTTAAAAGGAGGAAGAATAATATGGGACAGCACAAGGTTTAAATTCCAGGGAGAAAAGGGAATTTTGATTGGAGGTCGCATATGAAGAACGCCTTTAAGGAAAGTTTTAGATAATTTATGGCTCATAATATTTGAGCCACCAAGACCAAGGTGAAAATTTGAGATAGCAGCTAACTGAACTCGAACTGTAGCAGCTGCTACCCCTTCCTTAAAAATTGTTTTTAAAAATTCTAAAATCGACGATAGCGGAGCTCGGAAAGGGTCAATGTTCTGCGCGTTGGCCCAAATTGTGAACATTTCCCATTTACTGCCATATAATTTCATGGTAGATGGCTTGTGAGAAGACAAGAGAATCTGTCTTGTATCTTCTGAAATTGAATGAAGCCTGGCAATTAGGGGAAGGGGATTAGCCCAGCAGTCAGTTTCAGGGACTGCAGAGAAGGATGAAGATCCCCTGACGGGTGAGTCAGAAGGTCCGGAACTGGGTCCAGGATCCATGGATCTTCCAACAGATGATGGTGGAGAAATGGAAACCAAATCTGTCGAGGCCAGTAGGGGGCTATGAGTATAACAGTCCTTCCCAGCGATTTTGCTTTCTGTAAAAATCTGGGTATTAATGGGAAGGGTGGAAAAGCATAAAGGAGACCCGGGGGCCAATCGTGTAAAAGTGTGTCTCTCGGGGGATGACCGGGAGGTGGTATTAGGGCAAAGTAGCTTCTGCATTTTGAATTGATGTGGCTGGCAAAAAGGTCGCAGCAAGGCTGGCCCCATTTGTGGAAAATCAACATCACAACCTGTTGTTTGAGAGACCACTCTTGAGGGAGTAATATTGCCCTGCTTAGCTTGTCCGCTATCACGTTGGATTTCCCCGGGATGTGTGTTGCTAACAGAAAACACTGGGATGATACAGCCCATTGCCAGACCCTGAGGGCTTCTCGACAAAGGGGGTAAGACTTGGTTCTGCCCTGCTTGTTCAAGTACCAGACTATTGACATGTTGTCGGTATGAACTGCAATAGTCCCTAGAGGGAGACAGTCCTGAAAGTACTGCAACGCCAGAAGTACTGCTCTCAACTCCAGAACATTGATGTGCAGATGTGATTCTTGATCTGTCTATGTGCCTTGGGCAGTCTTTCCCTGAAAATGCCCCCCCCCCACCCACCCACCCTATCAGGGAAGCGTCCGTGATCACGTGATCTCCTGGGGGAGGAGAACAAAGGGTCTTCTGATTGTGACATGAAGAGACGTCAACCACCACCGAAGGTCTCTCCTGCAAGAATCCGTGATAAGAATCATGTGGTGCATTGGTAGTTTCTGGTAAGACCACTGAGCGAAGAGGAGCCATTGAAGAATTCGCATATGCATCCTTGCGAGTGGTATAGCCAGGACTGCTGCCGCCATCAAACCTAGTACTTTCAATACCTCCGCTGCTGTAGCTTTGTTCTTTGACACCAGTGAGCTGACATTTTGGCGGAGAACAGAGACTCTTTCGATAGGGAGACGTAGAGTGGTAGTTGAGGTACCTAACTCTGCTCCTATAAAAACGGTATGCTGCGATGGCGATAAGGCAGACTTTCCGAAGTTGACTGTAATGCCTAATTGATGGCAGAGTGTCAGAGTGTATTGTGTTGCCTGAGTCAATTGATGCCTGGTGGTAGCAGTGAGGAGCCAATCGTCTAGGTATGGAAACACCCGGAATCCTAGATGTCTCAGGTGAGCCGTGACCACTGCTATGCATTTGGTGAACACTCTGAGGGCTGTAGTGAGACCAAAGGGCAGGGCTCAAAACTGGTAATGATTGGCTCCCAGCCGGAAGCGCAGATGTTCTCTGGAGCGTCTGTTCATCTTTACGTGATAGTACGCGTCCTTGAGATCTATGGAACACATCCAATCGCCTTTCCCTAAGAAGGGAAGAATGGACTGAAGCGTGACCATTTGGAACTTCTCTTTCTTTACGAACTGGTGGTGTCTGTTGAGGTCCAAGATAGGTCTCCAGTCCCATTTTCTTTGGTACCAAAAAGAATCTTGAGTAAGTTCCGAATCCGACTTGGCCTGCTGGGACTGGTTGGATGACTCTTTTTTTCTAGCAATCTGTGGACCTCTATAATTGCTTGTTCCCTAAGACTGGGTGGAACATCTGGGATTTTCTTTATAGGAATGGGAGGGGAAAATAACGGTATGAAATATCCTCTGGAAATGATGCTTTGTACCCAAGTATCCGATGTTATGTTTAGCCAGGCTTCTGGGTACAAAGACAAGCAACCCCCGACTGCCTCCAGAGCCGAACACTCGGGCCCCCTTTCAGGGGCGCTGGTAAGATTGACCGGAGAACTGACCCCTGTCACCCTGTTGTTGCGGACCCCCTCTGCCACGGGGATGGCGTCTTCCGTTATAACCCCCTCATCTGCCTCTACAGGGGGGTCTCTCCACGTATGTCCTGAAACGCTGCCTGAGTTTTTCGGAACCACATTTTTCCTCCCCTAGGGCCCTTGGGGTAGGGCTGAGTAGGGGTCGAAAAACAGACCCCAACGGCAGATAAGGTCTTGCCTTCCTGCTCACACCTGGTTAAAGTTTCCTTTACTTTGGGCCCAAACAGTGATGAGCCATTGAATGGGGTATTAATAAAGGAAGACTTAAAGGGTTCCGCAAAGGAACAGAGATGCATCTAGGCTTGTCTTCGAACAGCAATGCCTGAACTAGTGGCTCTACTCGAACCATCAGCTGCATAGGATATGAGATGCATGGACGAGTTCACCACTGAGTTTAAGGTAGCAAGCTGGGCGTTGACTTTGTCGGCCACTCCTGCAGCTACCGTACCCTGGAGAGTATCTCCTAGCTCTTTCAGAAGGTCTCTCTGTAGTCTTGTAAAATGGGTTAAGTAGTTCAGTGATCGCAGAGAAAAAGTCGCTGAACTAAACATGCACTTCCCATATCTATCCACAACCCTAGAATCTCTGTTAGGGGGATGGATAGAAGAGGATGTCTCAGATACTTCCTTTTTGGTGGCTGCAGCTACCACCATGGCATCAACAGGCACTCCTTTTGTCAAAAATGGCTTGTCCACTGGGGCAGATATGAATTTATTGGGTCTACGAGGGACAGGTTCCATGGCCTCCGGCGGCTCCCACGCCTTACGAGAGATAAGGCGGAGACACCCAAGAAGTGGAAGGTTGAGACCCAAAAGACTTCAAGAGCACGGACTCATCCTCAGTAGGGGTCTTGGACTGCCAATCACCCCTCTGACTAAGGATATCTAGTATCTCTGCAAAGGAGATATCCTCAGAGGGGGATCGAGGGGACCCTTCTGACTCATCTAAGTCCATGTCAGATGTCAAAGACTCCTGTGGGGAGTCTAAGTGCCTCCTCTTGCACAGTCTCTTCCTGGGCACCTCCTCAGTGGGGGGATCAGTGGAGGTCTCAGAAGAGCAGGGGACGCCCTGTGGGGGTACTTGAGGTTCGGGTCTCTATGCTTAGAGGGATCGGTAGATGAAGAAGCAGACACAGGAGCTTGAGGGGAGAGGGAAAGCTGAAGCGATGCTGATGTTGTCTTTGGAGACAAAACTCTCCTCACAGCATTGAAGGCACCATGGCTCCGACGAGAAGGAGTGGACGGACCCGAGAGTACAGTCCGATCCTCCTGCACCGAAACCCTGGGCTCCGAGCCTGAGGTAGGGGCCGAGCTCATCCGAGCCCAAGCCCCGAGAGGAAGAGTCGGCACCGACAAGTTGGTGCGACTATCCTCCCCGGACCCGACAGGTAGAGCGTCGGCTCCTAGAGCTCTCGGTCGGTGCCGAGGGCATCCGAGTAGATGGACCTGATAACATTGGTGCGGGTATCGGCTCCAAGGGTTCGACCACCATCGGTTCAATTTCCTTCGGCTCCAAGAGTCCAGTACGGCTAGGAGGAGGAGTAGACAAATCCGGTTCCATGGTCTTCGGTACCGACGAGCTGGTCGGGGCCAACAACAATTTGGCAAGTCCTGGTGCCTGTAAAAGCTTCTGCACCAGCTGATCCATGTCCAAATCTGAAAGGCTGACTGAAGATTTAGCTGAATGCACCAAAGGTTCTGACTGGAGCAGAGGTGAAGAAGGAACTTCAGAGACCGGCTCCAATACTGAGAGCTGGCTCCGAATCAAAGGTACACTCAGTTCCAATGACTGTGGAACCGATGACCCTCCTTCTGAAATCTTAGCCTTTTTTGAGACCTTATCTGAAGACTTGGATTTTGAGGATTTGGAGGACATACTAGTACCCTCATGGCTACTCAAAACTTCCGAAAAAGATTGCTGTAGCAATCCCCTGTCTATAAGTTTCATCTTTCTCTCCAAGAGGACTCTTGAAGAAAAGGAGTGGAAAATGCTGCAGGTGTCTTGGAGGTGTTTAGCCCCCAGACAGTAGACACATTAAATGTGTCCATCAGTGACGGACATTTTCTGCCCACAATCTGGGCATTTTTTGAATCCCAATTTAGGATGGGATTTCTCCTCATCATCTGACATATTTAAATGAAAAAACAGTAAATTATATCCACAAACAACTAAGCCCAATCTGAGCACTATCTATAAAAGTATTATATATATATATATATATATATATATATATATATATATATATATATACAAATATAGATACAAATTTAGGAATAAGAGGCCCACAGAAAAAGCCTGACTATTATAAGGATTAATAGTAGAGAAAAAGGACTAAAGGCCCACACAAACAAAGAAGCCAACAAGGCCCTAACTTTTAAACTCTTTATACTATCTAAAGTATTTAACTATAGAGTAAATATAATAGTACTAACACACACTATATTTTTTTAAACAAAAAAGAAAACTTTTTGTAGACTTGCTGTTAATATTTTTTCTAAAATGGTCCGAGCTAGCTGGATCACCGAGATCTCTCTTGCCATGGCAAACTAGATCTGAGGTAATTCCAGCAGTGCATTGTGGGATAAGGGGCTTGGTCTCGAGCTACTGGCAAACCTTGAGCTTGCTATCGGCCGTGTCAGAGCCGAGGATTGGCTCCGAACCCATCAGTGAGAATAAACGGCGAGATTTAGCAACTTCACATCAAAGCTTTCATTTTCTTAGTTTTTGTATTATCTTTTGTTTAGCCTCTTCCCAAATATCCTTAGTTGCCACACTAGAATTTAATCCATACTCCTAAATATTTCATTTTATAACATTCCCATAAATACAAGTATTCCTGAACCAGTTCATGAGTGGGTACGCCATTGAAAGGAAGTGTTCATTTGTCTATGCACCAGCAGTGTATGAAGGTGAAGGAGAAATTCATTGTGTTGTTGTACAGGCTGAATCAAGGGAAGACCATGAGTGATTAAAGTGCAAATTCAGAGAGATGTGTAACCCTCAGACAAATGTAACACTACAGAGCCATTTGTTTTACAAGAGAGATCAAAAGCAAGGGGAAACTTTTGCAGCTTATAGTACTGACCTGAGAAACAAAGCTAAAACATGTTGGTTTGATGATTTAAAGGATGAGTTAATAAACGACAGACTCATGTGTGGTATTAATAATGCTGCTGTGAGAAAGATTTTGCTTTGTGACAGTAATTTAACACTGAGTAAAGCTATTGAGATTTGTCAGATTCATGAAGTTACAGAAAGGCACACAGATATGCTTGCCAGTGATAAGAGCATAGTTTCAGTAGGCTCCAGAGCTCATGTGGACAGCATGCATCATGTGACAGGCAAAAGCAGGCCTAAGCACGTGGTAGCAGCAGCCCCTGCGCAACTTCTAGGTAAAACCTTTAGTCTTCTAGCACATTCCAAGAATAGTTCAGTTAAAGGAGCATGCTCAGTGCAAAACAGGGTATCTAATGCAAAACAGATGTTGCCCAGAACAGCAAAAGAGTGAATGAGCAAAACCCAAATCGAACTTTATTGTTAACTGCCGCAATTGTGGTACCAACCATAAGTCCAAAAGAGAAAAGTGTATAGCATTTGGTCAGCAGTGTCACAAGTGTAAGAAATGGAATCATTTCCAGAGATTCTGTAAATCTAGTAAGCCTCACACATTTGCAAAGAAGGGTCACTGCAAAAATCAAGTTAATCAAATAGATCTGCAACAGTCTGCTTTCTATGTAGATGGTTTATCAGTAATTGGTGAAAAGATTGCTGCAGCAAATTTAGTGATAAGAAATGAAGTGTTTTGTACTGTCCGGATCTATGGTAACTACACCGAACTTAAAGTAGACACTGGTTCAAAGTGCAATGTCATGTCTGCAGATACGTTTGCAAGTGTCAGAGCTGTTGAACAACTAAATGTGACTAGTTGTGCGAAGCTTGCTGCTTATGGAGGAGAAGAAATTCAAACCGAAGGCTCAGCAGTGCTTTCATGTTATGTGGTCAAGAATTGTTACAGCCTAACCTATTGCTCTGTGTGGTTCGAAGACCTTTGCAGTCATTACTGGGTCTCAGTGACAGTTTGAAAATGAAGCTGCTTTCTTTTACCAAAGCAGTTGTATTCCCACATAAAATGACCCATTTAAATACTTTCAGTTAATGACATCATAATTAAATCTCATTACTCCCAGAAATTTTTACATAGCATTAAAGGAGCCATATCTTGAAATATTAAATACATACAAAAAAAACTTACTAAAATTCACATATTTAAATATAGTTTAAACCTACCTATGTTAATAATAGACCCCAATTCACATTGGCATGAATATATATTTTCATATTAAAATCATTTGTGCATGCTACTAAAATCTGTTGGCCCTTTCCAACAACATGGGAGCAATAGAAACAGTCTCATTCAGACCGGGTGGAAACATTGCAGCTAGCCTGAGCTGCCATTGAGTTTCTCTTTTCTTTAATAAAATTCTTCCAATCTCCACCCCTAGTGGAAATAACTGATCATACCATGGATAATTTGAGTGGACCAATGTAAGGGATGCAGCATTTAGGAACTGCCTCTATCCATTAGTGGCAAGAGGGGCAATCCTGGAGTACATTTTCTATTACCCATCCTTAGATCCAAGTTGCATTTGAATATGGACAGGGATGAGCTTTGTTTTACTTGAATAGATAGTCTGTAACGCTCTGCTGCTCCAGCAGCAGCCCCAACTCCAGCCACTCCAGTATTCCATTACTTGGCTATTTCTCCTCAGTTACCACAAAAACTGTTCAAACCTGTTAGCGTGCATACTGTTTTCTTATTTACTTCTACAATGATTACAGAAATTGAAATAAAATAGCACAAACACTGAGCCATTTGCTAAACAAACAATACAGTCTTTCAATGAAAACAGACTTTGCATGAGCAGTAAACTTCTCTGCCCTTGAAACTCATATTCATTGAAACGGCATTAAAACTCACATTCAAAGAAAATGCATTTGGCCAGTGGAGGATTACATTTACCTTTGGGTTGTTTTCAAATCACAGGCTCCTTGCACACATTTTTAGGGACATGCATATATGTGTGTGTTCTTTGATTCACCTTCCTGATTGTATTAAATTATATTCCTTGTATAATACAGCACCACCACTTATTCGAATGTGTTTTAAATTTGTAGTTTTGAACAGTCTTCTAATTAAGCAATGAAACTAAATGTATGAACCAATAACGACGACACTACCAATTTCAGAAAATTTCAACCATAAAAGGCCACTCAAACTTCTGTCATTACAATCCACCAATATCAGTAAATATGCAAAATCTCTGAGTAAAGTAATCTAAATAATTCCATATTAAAGGGATCTGTAACTAATGAAGTGGTTTCTCATAGCAGACAACTTTATATTTCATTGTTTCATCTACAAATAAAGTGCCTGTTGCCCTTGAAGAATAAATTGCCTATGTTATATTACAAAAATGATAAGCTAGTAATACTGCAATAGGGAATGGATGGCAAACTGATAACAGGTTCATAGTTACTAGGTAACTCCTCCAGAGGAGGACATTCACAGAACTGCAGCATCCACTCTCTCTAAAGTACAACACAGTACAGTATAAGCGATCAACCTGCATACTGTGGGAGTAGAACCCACAGCCTTCTGCATCAAAAGCAAGTACACACACACACACACACACACACACACACACACACACACACACACACACACACACGCAAAATCGCTGAAATCCCTGAAGCAGCATATATCTGGATACACACACACACACACACACACACACACACACACACACACACACACGCACGCACACACAATCCCTGAAGCAGCATATATCTGAACACACACACACACACACACACAAACACACAATCCCTGAAGTAGCTAATATCTGAATATACACACACAATCCCTGAAGTAGCTTATATCTGAAGACACAAACACACACACACACACACACACACACACACACACACACACACACACACACACACACACACACACTCCCTGGAGCAGCATACATCTGAAACGTCTACACACACACAAAATCCCCCCAGCAGAAAGTAAAACACAGCAGCATAAATCAGAAAGTGAAACACAATCCCTGCAGCACCATATAACAGAAACACAATAACCCCCACAGCATATATCAGAAATGCAATCCTCCCAACCAGAAACACGATCCCTGAAGCAGCATATATCTGAAACATCTTACCAGAAACATGATCCCTGAAGCAGCAGCATACTCTCCTAATCAGAAACATGTCATCCCTGAAGCACTAGAAACATGATCCCTGAAACAGCAGCATATTCTCCTAACCAAGCACATACTACTACCTTTCAGGTAGGCAGTCTGAAATTTCACGCTTAAGTAATCCGTGGATGCAGATGACACACACATGGATCTTATGGTCCTCCTTAAAGACAAGATGCTTTGTCTAGTCCCCTTGGCAGTGAAAAAATAATAACATCTTTCTTGTAAAAGTGTGGGGGGAGGCATTCCCTCCCCCTCGCTCAATGGTTGCAGCACCTATGCTGAAGAGAGGGTAAGTTCCTCTACAGGAACTGACTGGAAGCTAGCTGGAACTGGCTTTCCATGTGGAACAGGCCTGATCAACTCAGAGCTTGGAACATAACAGGGAATAGGGAGTGGATCTAAATGATGAGTGAATGGATCTCTAGGAAGAGAAAAAGCCCCCTCTACAACCTCGGAGGCAGACAAGCACAGAGAAGCCATAGCCACCTGCACTGGAGCCGAGACTTCCAGTACATGTATGATCACTACTCCTATTGGATGCATGCTGGAGGAGGGAATTGGACCTGAGCTGTCCAGTGTCAATGCTCCGAGGGGCAAGGATGGATCAGATAACATTGGAGTAGATCCTGGCCCCACAAACCCAACACCGATGCTTTGACTGTGGGACCCGTTCCAATAGTATAGGTCTGGAACTGGTCAGGGATGCTGTCAGAGTCGAAGTGATTTTCTTCGGATCTGACTCTGGATCTCCCCGGTTATCAGATCCTGGGACTCCAAAAGCAAACAGCGGATTGGAGAAGGAGACAGTACTGTGTGAGTGCTGGTTGGAAGTCTCACGAATCCAATAGGGAATGGAGCTGGAATGACCACCATCTAGATCTGAGCTCTAAGAAACGTTCACATCTTCCTATCCACATCCATTTCTGAGAGACTTCTGGAGGACCTGGAGGATGTGGTGGACTGCGGCCTGGAATGCTTTTTGGGAGTTTGCATGAAGGGAGAGTGCACAGTAACAAAGATTGGATCCAGGATGAATTCTGGAGAACATGCTCTTTGACTGTGTGAAGTGCTAGGTTTCGGATCCGAAAGCCTAGGATCCGATACCAGAGCTGCAGGACTGGCTGATATTATAATCGGATCTGAAACTTTATGATCTGATGATTTTAGATCTGTAGAATGAACTTATGGGTCAAAGGATGACAGATCTGAAGATTAAAAAATTTTTGTAGGCGGTTCCGACGAAGTTCTAAGGGACTTCAGTAAACTGCTTTCTGTGCTCCAAAGGAGAAGATTTAGACATTTTGTTGGGGATTTGAGCCCCTGAAGAAGGTGTTGAAGCAGGAGGAAAGAGTCCTTTCAAAATAAGTCAGCTAATGCCCTGGAATTGAATGCAGCATAAATACTACAATTAGTTTCCAGATGGGTGTCTCTGAGATAATAAACACAGTCTTCGTGGGCATCAGAGTTAGGGATTTTATGACCACAAAAAGTTTTTTTTTTTTTTTTTTTTTAGAAGAGGTAGAAAAAGAGGAAAGAAAAGGAAAAACATTTAACAGCAATGGTAATCAAAGAATTACCCTGTGGTTAATATGACAGGAAATGCCAACTATGGTAAAAAAGGAAACACTATTTTAAAATAGTAAGAAGACTAACGCAAGCTAAGAGGGAGGTAGAAAAACAAGAAAAAGGGAAAATTTTAAGGCAAAGAAGACAACTGCAGTTACAAACCAATTAAGATAAATGCTTGAGAGAAGTACCCCACATCTGAGCACGACAGTGCCAAACGAGATCTGGGGTACAGAGCAAGAACTAGGGCATTATGGGTAGAGAGAGGAGCTTAAGAATTGGATCCAAAGTCTAAAGTATATGGCCGAGTCAGATCCAAGGATCAGATCCATAACCCATTTGTTGGGGAAGAATGAAAAGGACAACATCAGATACCATTTTAACATATTCCAAATTGCAAACATCATATATCACATTTGTTGTTTTTATACAGCTATCATCATTCAATTACATAAATTGCTCAATTCCTGTCTTCCCTTAAACCTCACTCCTCCTCCAAAACATTATTCTGCATGAATTGTTCACACAATTTCCATTTTTTTGCAATTTGCTCCTACCCTTTTCTAAATATCCTACTTTCAGTTATTTTATCTCTGTTATAATATTCAAATACAGTTGGTTTAGACTTTGATTTTAATTTTCTATCAACTGCTTTTTTGGCAGCCACCAGAATTAAACTTTACAAGGCCTTACTGTGAATAGGCAATTCAGATCTTGTACTCAACTCAAAAGAATCATTTCCTTAGTTACACCCATTTGCTCACCTAATATTTCTGATACAGTACTCACTAGGAAATTTTTAAAGTCTGCCAACTCATTACACTCCCAAAACAAATGTTACCAGTTACCTCTTTCTTCCCCATCACATCTCCAACATTTGCCATCTACCCGGGGAAAAATGCTTTGAAGTCTGCTTGGGGTATAAAAATACTTATGCAAACACTTTCAAGCAAACATCCTACATCTCCTGGCCTTTGTTGCATATTTGGGAGGCATACACATGTTCTCCGACTGTTTCCTTGTGAATTGTTTATCCAGTCTCTCTTACCAATCTTTTCTAACTTCCTCTGACTGATTCCTATGGTTACCATGCAATATTTTATATGCCCTACTAATTACCCTTTTTTAACAGCAGCTTGCATTCTAGATTCAGTTAAGAAGTCAACCAGAGTTGGTCATTCACTTAATATTCTTCTATCCCTTTTATTTTGCCTACACTGTGATATCAATCCATAATAGGGAAGGCAGTCTCTAGCCTTCTGTCCAAGTGTCTTCTTGGCCTCTTCCCATGCTATCACCTTTCCCTCTTTAGTTATTTGCTCCCGATATCTTGGTTCCTTTGTCCATTTTCTCCTGTAAATTCTACCTCTCTCTTGCCTATTCTCTGTACCCTTAATTGCAATCATCCCTGTTGGCAAAATCTCCTTTCTCCACTCTTGCTTTAGCTTAGTTCTCAGAATACTTTCTGCTACTTTACGAGCATAATATTCTGTATGGCTGTTGCTATTCTCATTAAGGATCTGTAGCAAAAATCCCACCCTGTTCTTATTTCTTGAATCTCCTGCACCCTGTTTCATCATCCCTTTCCACTTTGAATTATAGCTTTCTGCTTGTGTTATGTATATTAGCCTTAACTGTGTAGTTGTAAAATCATCATCATCATCATCAGCAGTTACTACCTCATTCTACATGGGGTTGGGGAGCGCCAACTTTCACTATTCAATGCCATTGTCCTACCTTGTTTGACACTCATGCCTGACTGTCACAGCTCTTCATTCACACAATCCATCCACCTCTTTGCTGGATTTCCTAATTTCTGCATACCTTCTTCCTGTCTGCCCCAAATTTCTTCTGCTTTTCTGCACATGAGCCCGAACCACCATAATCTGTTCTCATTGACCTTTTCTGCAACTGGAGCTATTTTTGCTTCTGCCCTGATGTCCTCATTTCATTGTCCATTCCAAAGTGTGCATCCAACCACCTGCCTCAGGTGCTTCATCTCCATTACCTCTAGCTTCCTCAAATGCTCTGACTTTGCTGCCCATGTTTCTGAACCATGAAGTAGTACTGGTCACAACACTGTTTTGTACACTTTACTTGTCAGCTTCATTGGCATTCTTCCTTCATGCAATACCCCTGCCACTCTATACCAGATGGCTGCAGCCCCTCTGATTCTAGCCTTGACCTCCTCATTCAGACTTCCCTTCTCCTCAGCCAGCTCTCCCAGGTACTTGAGGTTGTTAATCTGTTCCACTATCTTTCCTTCTATCTCATTTCTCAGCTTCTTCTGATTTCCCCCATTTGCTGACATTACAACTGTTTTATCTGTACTCCATTTCATTCCACGTGCCTTTAGTTTTGGATTCCATTCCCCTATTCTTTGATGAAGTTCTTGCTCAGAATCTGCCTGTAATGCCACATCATCTGTATACAACAACTTTGTTGATCTGTCCACTCCAACCTGTTTGCTAATGTAGGCCATAACTAGTATATTAGCATAAACATCAGTGGACTCACAGAATCCTAATGCACCCCCATCCCACTAGAAACCTCTCTGTGAGACCGAACACTGTTCGTATTGGAGACGCTGAGGTCTTGTACATAGCCTGCACTAATTCCACCAATGTTTCTGACACTTTGAATCACTGCAAGAATGCCCAAATCAGCTTTCCTGGGACCTTGCCAAATGCTTTCTCCAAGTTTAGGAATGCTCAGTAGCACTAAAATACCTATAAAATAGCCCTTCAAATCCTAATTCTTATTGGAAGGATTAACTTATCCCACTTGACCCTTGCCTCTTCCCATTCCAGATAAATTCGTAAAACTCTTTTATCAATTATTGTCTGCAACTTCTCCGCTGGTCAATAAAAATATGCCTGACATGTATACAAAATTAAAGGGGCTAAAAACATTTTCACTGCTTGTATCTTGCTATCCATATCTATAAACAAGAGCTTCCAGTTTTTCAGTTTATGTATTATCTTTTATTTAGTCTCTCCCTACATATCTGCCACAACAGAAGACTTTTTAATCCATTCTGTTAAATACTTAATTTTATTGTGTCCTCATAAATATGGGTATTGTTGAACCAATACATGTGCGAGTACATAGTTTATAGCTTTAGCCTTTGTTTCATCTTCATTAACTTTATATCCCAAAAAGACTTGAAACTGTTTCAAAATGTTCCATAACACTAAGATGTCTTTTTTCTGGTTTTAGCAGGTAGAAAATAATACTGTTTGCAAATAAAGCCAACTTTTACTGATTACCACACCAATTATATCCTTGAATTTCTGAGTCTCTTAACTTCTTTGCCAATGGCTCTAAATGTAAAGCAAATGAAGGGGAAAGAGGACATACCTGCGTGGTTCCTCTGTTCAAACACAGCTTATCAGAGGAGAACCCTCCCACTTTAATTCTTGCCTCTGATCTTATATATCCTACTAGTTAACCTTATTATTTTATCAGGGAAGGCAACTGACAAGGAAACAACGGGAGGACATACATACAGCTCCCAAGTATGCAACAAAGTCTAGAAGATTTAAGATTTTTGCTTGGAAGTGTTTACATAGATATTTTACAACCCATGCAAACTCCAAATCATTTTTCCTCAGGAAGATGGCAAATGCTGGTGGTGTGAAATGTAAATCAAAGTCTAAACCAACTGTATTTGAAATTTTGAATATTGTAACAGAGATAAAAAAAATGAATGTAGGCTCAAAATGTTCTACAACACTATGATGTCGTTTTTCTGGTTTTAGCAGGTAGAAAATAATATAGTCTGCAAATAAAGCCACTTTTACTGATTACCATATTAGTTATATCCTTGAATTTCTGAGTCTGTTAACTTCTTTGCCAATGGCTCTAAATATAAAGCGAATAATAAAGGGGAAAGAGAACATCCCTGCCTGGTTCCTCTGTTCAAACACAACTTATCAGAGAGGAACCCTCCCACTTTAATTCTTGCCTCTGATCTTATATATCCTCCTAATTAACCTTATTATTTTATCAAGGAATGCAAAAGCTTCCATCGTCCTACTTATAATATCCCAAATCACTCTGTCAAATGTTTCTCTGCATCAAGACCCACCAATAGCAGTGGTAATTTCTTACATTCTGCTTCCCTCTGGATTATCATTGTTCTACTAATGTTGTCAAACGGTTGTCTTCCCTTCAAAAAAACACACTGATACATATCTATCAGTTTTGGCAACACCTTTGTTAATGTTTTAGTTATTATAGACAAACACTTTAAAACTGAAATGGACCTATATAAAGCTGGGTCTGATGGGTCTTTACCATCTTTGGGTATTACGGCCACCGTAGATTTCTTTCAGGATGTTGGTGCTTCCCCTCCTTTTAAAACACTGTACTGTTAAACGAAATCTTCCAGATGTTTATCACTTTCTTCCCTCCTGGACTTTCCTGCAGATTGATTAAATGTCACCTTTTTATCTCATCTCTACAGTTGTTGAGCCACATCTACCTTTAACATTAGCATACTTAATCTTCCATAAATATTTCCATTTGTTCTCTTTCTTGATTTCCACATTTCTCTACTTTATACAAATTTTCATAAAATTTCCAAAATATCTCTAACATCTCTACAGGATCTCTGGTTATTTTGCTTGTTATATGCTCCCTAAGTCTGGCAACAACCCCTTCTAATTTCTGTTGTCTAAGTCATCGAGCTAAAAATTTTTGTGTTCTGGTGTTATCATCAAAAAACAGTTGCTTAACATCAGAAGAGGTTAGAAAAGTTTGAGAAGAGGGATTGGATAGGAACTTACAAGGAAACAATGGGAGGACATATGTATAGCTCCCAAGTATGCAACAAAGTCCAGAAGATTTAGGATTTTTTGCCTGGAAGTGTTTACATAGGTATTTTACACCCCAAGCAAACTCCAAATATTTTTCCTGAGGTAGATGGCAAATGTTGGTGTGATGGGAAAGAAAAATGGAAACCAAAGTCTAAACCAACTGTATTTGAAGTACTGACAATTGTAACAGAGATAAAAAAATGAAACTAGGATCTTTATAAGAGCAAACTACACATAAAAATGGAAACTGTAGGAACACATGCAGAATAATATTTTGGGGGAGGAGTGAGATTTAAGTAAAGGCAGGAACTGAGCAATTCATGCAATGACAGATTGATGATAGTTATACAAAACATATGTGATGTATAATGTTTGTAGCTAGGAACATGTTAATATGGCTTGTTTTCTTTTATACAAATGTATGTTTGCCTATGTCTGTGTTAAAGAAACAGTTGCTTAATTGCAATCTTTCTAAACTCGTGCACATTAGCTAGATATTTCTTTATTTTCTCTATAACACTGCAATTTCATCTCATCTTGTTCTGTGAGATTCCCCTTAGTCTACAATACTTTAAGCTTCATCAGCCCCTAAATAATTCCTGTTACTTCTAAACTATATGTGGTCTTCATTTACTGCTACCCTGTTTTTAAGCTCCACTTTCATTTTATCTCACACATTAGCTAATAATAACTCTCAAATAATTTAAAAGTATCCATTCCTTAAATTCCTCTCTTTTTAACGGGTAGGTAGGGAAGTGTCAGTGAATCATCTTTACTTCATTAGCCAGCATTTTTACCTTAGTTTTTATTGGTACATGATCTAAAATAGTTAGTGGGTGTGTGTCAAAGCTTTCAATAAAATGCACATATTCTTGTAAAATATAATTTCTGTCTAGTCTAGCCCAGTTATTGTACTTTGGAGAATAAAATGTAAATTCTATCTGAATTCTTACTACTGAGTTCATGTCTTCCAAAACAAATATTTTCATAAATTTCTTCAGAATACCTTCTTTTGTTATATTTTCCCATCTAATTCCTTCTAGACACATCCTCACTGCTATAAATCAAGTTCCAGTCCACACCTTTAAGTAATATTCTCTGCTGAAATTTGATTATTTATCCCAAAAGTTTCTTAAGCTCCATAATAGAAATTTTAGGAGGAATATAAATACATGCCTGTGTAATCTTCCTCCTGTGCCAGTAGCCCCTTACTTCCAAAAATCTACCATTATATATTTTATATTTTTTCTCTATTATCATTATTGGAGCTTCTCTAAAAATTAGTATAAGTACTCCCTTTTGCTTTGTCCCTGATATTCTGCTGAACATCCATCCTGAAATCCATTTTTTATCAAATTCACTGCTCATTTTTCCCAGTGTGTCTCCTGCAGCATTGCTATTTGAACTCTGCATTTCTTAATACAATTCAATACTCTTACCTTGTTGTCTACACTACACCTCTGAGGCCATTAACATTTCAAAATAAATGTTCACAGTTTTGTTAAATGACATGGAACAATTCATTCCACTAGTGCAACACTCTAGAGCAGCCAGGACCAAAGGATTTAGGCAAAAGATTCATAAAGCCTTCAATGCAGGTATGTAGAAATTTGTTGCATACCACACAGGAAATTTAAGATAAAATCTGGGATTTTTTTACACTACAAAACAATAATACAGGACAGATACCTGCAGAACTGTTTTTCAGTAAATATGTCCAAACTAGATTACACTTTAAGAAACTAAGTACAAGTATAAATATTAAAAAGAAAAAATACATAACAAAAATCCAGCACAGCAAACTTGTAAAAGACAAGTCAGTGGAGAAGATTAAGTGTATCCCAGGTCTACCAATGGGGAGGTCTAAAAAAATTCCAGAAATTAGGGGGAAAAAACATCCAGCAATTAAAACGGTTTCATTTTTTTTAGGCAAAAGGCATAACAACAATAGCAAACAATATATACATCACATACTTATAAGATATATACTCACCATAACTAGGCATCTGTGTTGTCCATTTTCATTCATCCTCACTAATGGGTTTGGATCGGATCCTCAGATCTGACTCGGTTGCATATATTAGACTTCGGATTCAACACTCAAGCTCCTCCCTCTACCCATAATGCCCTAGTCCATCCGCATTGCCTCAGATTGAGTTTCTGCCTAATCTCTCTACAGTTAAAGAGAAAAACAGGCATAGACAGATAAAAAGACAGGGCTCAAACCTGGAACAGTAGGTTCCAAACACAGACCGATAGGTTTTTCCAGAAGAAAAAAGGGATGGGAGAAAAACAGGCATAGACAGATAAAAAGACAGGGCTCAAACCTGGAACAGGAGGTTCCAAACATAGTCCGACAGGTTTTTCCAGAAGAAAAAAGGGATGGGAGATGGGAGGGAAGTTGAGGAAGAATGAAAATTGATAGCACATATGCCTAGTTAAGGTGAGTACATAACTTTTACATCTGACGTTCCTCTTCAATCTTCCTCACTAATGCGACAGAGTCCCTAGCTATGTTGACCTTGGGAGGACCTCATGGATGGATATTCCGGAGTACTGCTGAACCAAAGGAGGCTCTACTTCTGGATATGATGTCCAATTTGTAATGTGAAACAAAGGTATGAGTCTCAGACCATGTAGCTACTGCACAAATGTCATCAATAGATGCCCTTGACCAAAAAGCTGATAAAGTTGCCATGCATCTAGTCAAATGATCTCGGGGAAGTCTTGGTAGGGTCATACCTTTTTGAGAGTAAATCGGTGAGAGACAGACTGTAATCCATTTTTCTAGGGTAACTTTGGAAACTGATTGATCTTGGTGATTTGGTAAAAAGATACAAAAAGGTGATCTGACTTTCTAAACTGTTTTCTTCTGTGAAGGCAAAAACGTATTTGTCTGTGCACATCAGGGAGGTATAGCGTTTACTCTCCTTTACTGGAAAATTTCAGAAAGAAGGCTGGTAAATTAATGTACTGGTTTTATGTCATTTTCAGAAGCCACTTTTGGTAAAAAAAAGAAGGGTTAGTTCAAAGAAAAACCCTATCTTTATGAAAAACAATGTAAGGGGGTTTTGCTGAGAGAGCCTGGAGTTCAGAGATTCTTTTTGCTGAAGTTATAGCCACCAGCAAGACCATCTTCTATGACAGAAATTTTAGATCACATTTGTCTGACAGTTCAAAGGGTTTTTGAGTTAAATCTTGAAGCACCATAGTAAGGTCGCAAGGCAGTGAAGATCCTTTATCGGAGGTCTCAGCAGAAAAATGCCCTTTATAAAAGCTTTGCACAATCTGGAGGAACCCAGGGAAAAGGATTTATTTCCTGTATAGATTTTTTAAATTGCTCCCAACTAAGCTTAACTGTAGAAAAACTGGCCCCCTCTTTAAAAAGAGTTGTTGGAAAATGAAGAACAGCAGAAGGAGGTGCAGAAAAGGGGTCAGTGTCCTTGTCAGAAATCTAAACAGAGAATCTTCTCCATTTGCTTCTATAGACTTTCTTGGTAGAATATGTTTTTGAGAAGCCAAAATAATGTCACAAACTGGGGAAGAGAGCCTGGACTAACTATTACTGTAAGTGGAGAAACCATGTGGTCATTCTGAGGGAATAAAGATTAGGGTGTTGAATCCCTGATGGGTGAGACAGGAGATCCTAAGTAGGCTCCAGTATCCCTGCAGGATAATGAAGATAAGACCACAGAAAGGGGAACCACAAATGCTAAAGGCAGAGGAGGCCAATGAGGGTTACTGAGCTCTTCAGCCTGTTTGCTTTCTGTAAAAATTTGGAATCAGGGAAGAGGAGGGTAAGCATAAAGCAGACCTGAGGGCCAAGTGTGAAGCACAGCATCGACTCCCTCTGAGGAGGAATCAGAGTGAAGTATTTGCTGCATTTGTAGCTGAGAGGGGTGGCAAAAAGGTTGCAGCAGAGTTGGCCCCAATGCCTGAAGATCATATGCGCTACCAACTGGTCGATAGACTACTCGTGAGGCATCAGAATGAACCTGCTTAGTTTGTCCACCAGCACATTGGTTTTCCCCAGGATGTGCGTCACAATAGGAAAATGGTCTGATGAGATTACCCATTCCCAAACCCTCATGGCCTCTCTGCACAGGGGATAAGATTGAGTTCTTCCTTGCTTGTTGATGTACCAGACTACAGACATGTTGTCTGTCTGAACTCCAACAATCCCCAAAGGGATTGCATCTTGAAATGCTTGCAACGCTAAAAGGACTGCACTCATTTCTAGGACACATATGCAATTTAGTCTTTTGGGGGACCACATGTCTTGGACCATTCTTTCCAAGAAATGCCCTCCCCTCCCCAGTTAGTAAGCATCCATGGTCACTGTGGCGACTGAGTTCGAAAGAACAAAGGGTCTGCCCAGAACAAGATCACTGAATTGTATCCACCAACAAATGTGTCGCTTGCAAATCGGGGTGAGCTTTACTTGAAAAGACAGGGATTGATGTAGAATGGACCACTGTGCAGCTAAAGTCCATTAGAGAATTCACATAAAGAAGGGCACAAGAGGCAGCAGTATTATGGCAGCTGACATACACCCAAGTGCTTGAAGCACTAATCCTGCTGGAGGAGAAGGATGAGAAAGGATAGCCTGTACCTGATTTTTGACAGAGGTAATGCGGTGGTCAGGTAAAGATGCCACCTGAGTAGCTGTGTTTAAAACTGCCCCAATAAATTCCAGGCTCTGAACTGGGGAAAGTTTTATCAACATGCCCAAGGCATTGTAAATGTGGAGCAAATAGTCCCTGGCATGTTCAGTTGATGCTTGGTGGGAATGGTGAGGAGCCAGTTGTCCAGCTATGAAAACAGTTGGAATCCTTTCAGTCTCAAGTGAGCTGCCACTACTGCCAGCATTTGGTAAACACCCTGGGGGGCTGTGGTGAGTCCAAAGTGCAGAGCTCTGAATTGGTAATGTCTGGCTCCCATCCTAAAGTGAAAATGTCTTTTGGATAATCTATCTATTTTTATGTGACAGTATGCATCCTGAAGATTTACAGAGCACATCCAAACGTCCTTCTGCGGAAAGGGCAGAATAGACTGAACCATGATAATTCAGAACATTGCTTTCTTTACAAACTGATTTAATCTGCTTAGACCCAAAATTTGTCTGAGGTCCCCTGTTTTCTTTGGCACTAAAAAGAAGCATGAGTAAGTTTCAAATCCTATCTGGTCGGGTGGGAGTTTCTAGATGACTCCTTTTTTCTAGCAGCTTTTGTATTTCTTGTGCCGATTCCTTCCTCTGACTGGATGGAACTTTGGGAAGTGTCTTCCTTTGACAAGGAGGAAGAAGGGAAAGGGGTATGTAGTAACCTCCACATACTACTGAGCACCCATGAATCTGTTGTGATGTTTGTCCTGGTGTCTAGGTGCAAAAAGACTGACCCCCGATTGCCTTCAGAGTTGGACAGTCAGGCAGCAGTTCAGGAGCGCTGATAGGGCCTGTCTGAAAAGAAATCTCTAAAGCCCTGGTTCTGTGGGCCTCTTTTGCCTCTAGGGTGACGTCTACCATTAAAATTCCCCTCTCTACCTCTGGAGTCTGCCTCTGGAGGAATTAACTGTATGCGAATCCTGGAAAGGTCCCTGACATTTATGGAACCACATCTTCTTACCACCTCTTTGGTTTCTAGAAAAAGCCATAGGAAATTGGATTCCCATGGTAGACAGGGTCTTTCCTTCTTGCTCTCTGCAGGTAAGTGTATCCTTAACTGATGGCCCAAATAAGTAAGTGCCATCAAATGGGTCATTATCAAAAGACATCTTAAAGGGCTCCACAAAGTCACACAGCTGCATCCAGGCATGTCTCCAATTGGCAATACCTGAAGTGGCTGCTCATGAGGCACCTTTAGCTGTTTGAGAGATTATCCTCATCAAAGCACTTGAAATAGACAAAAGAGTGGCCAGTTGAGAAGAAGTCCTTTTGAAATCCTCAGCAGACATGGACTCTAAGAGAGTATTTGGTAGTTATTTAGTCAAATCTCTCTGCAGCCTAGTAAAATGCACCAGATAATTTAGCAATCTCAGAGCAAAAGTAGCTGAGGCAAACACTCACTTCCTAAATCTATACAACTCTCTAGAGTCTCTGTTAGGCAGATGAACAGAAGAGCTCTGTTCTACTAGCTCTTTCTTAGTGGCTGCAGCTAATACCAAAGCATCAACAGGGACTCCTTTGCTCCAGTGGGCTCTGCCCAAAATTGGGGCCAAAAATTTGTCGGGGTGCTTGGGGATGGGCTCAACAGTAGCCGGCTCCTTCCATGCCTGGTGGGAAACCAGGTCAATGAATTCATCCGTTGGGGGGCGTCACCCAAGAGGTACATGGTCCAAAACCAAAAGCCTCCAAGAACACCAATTCTTCAGCAGAAGGAGTCTGAGATGACCAACCACCTTTCTCTTTAAGGATTTCTAGAATATCTCCAAAGGAGATGACATCAGGTGGCAATTTGTGGGATCCTTCTCCTTCATCAAAATCCAAGTCTTCAGTGAGAGACTCCACGGGGGAGTCTGTGTGTCTCCTCTTACACATCCTCTTCCGGGTGAACTTCTCCATGGGATGTTCTGGACAGGTGTCGGAAAAGGGGGGGGGGGTTCCTCTAGTGGAAATGCCTGGAGACTAATTGCAACTGGCTGTCCCTGTAGACTAGGTCTGACCCACTCAGAGCTTGGAACCAATGAGGGAAAAGGGGTAGAATCTAAGACATGAGAAGATGGTTCTCTGTTGAGAAAAAAAGCTGTTTCTCCCACCTTGAAAGTCGACAGATGAGGGGTAGCCTCTACCCTCCTCCACGAGCCAAGAGTTCCAAAGAAGGTAGCCCAGGATGATCCTCGGATCCAGACCTCAAGAGGAGAATTGGATCCAAGTTGTCTAGGGTCAAAGCTCTGAGAAGAAGGGATGGATCTGACAAAATCGGACATGAGCCCACCTCCCTATGACCCAGTGGCAACATCTCGGCTCCAAGACCAACTCTGATCCGACGGTGTCTGAGTAGAGCCAGTCAGGGAAATCATCAGTGTGCAGGAGGAAACTCTCCTCAGATCAGACGTTGAGAACCTCTTGGGGATCTTGGATCCTGGGGCTTCGAAACCATGGTTGGGACTGGAGAGGGAGATAAAATGGACTTTGAAGTTACACTCACAGATACAGCAGGGGACAGAGCTGGCAGGACCCCATCTGGATCTAAGCTGAGAGGAATATTTGCATCATCCTATCCCCATCCACTTCAAACAAACTTCTGGAAGACCTGGAAGATGATGTGGAAGGAGCCCTGGAATGTTTTTTTGGAATCTGGAATAACTGTGTAGACAAGGAGGGTGAAATAGGTTTCACAAAAACTCTGGTGTACAGCTCCTAAGAGACATACTGGGGGTCTCGGATCCATGGACTTAGGACCCAAAGAAGAGGCTGTCAGTGAGGGAGATATGACTATAGGAGCCAACACCTTTGGATCCAAAGAAGGTTTTGGATCCAAGGATGTCGGAGCCATGATTTTTTGCCCTTTCCCCATAGGCTCCGATGAAACCCTTGGAGACAACAGATGAGACCTTTTCCTGGATACTGAAGAAACTGTTTTAGAGATTTTTGCAGGGGTCTGAGCCCCAGAAGAAGCATGAAGCAAACCTTTCAATATAAGTTTGTTGCGCCTGTCAGCCAAAGTTCTAGGGTGGAACGTAGAGCACACTGTACAGGCCGTATTCAAATGATTGGGTCCAAGACAGTAAACGCACTTCTTGTGGGCATCTGAATTAGGGATCTTATACCCACATTTTTTAAAACCTGCTGGTTTCTCAGACACTGAAGCAGTACACAAAAAAAAATCAATACAGAGCGACAGAAAAAAACAAGGCTTTTTTTCCCTTACAAAGTTAGAAAGAAGCAAAAGTTATTACCAACAATGGTAAACAGAGAAATACCTATCAAGGGTACAGAAAAGGGTCTATATTATATTTTCGAAAGTTTCAAACATTGAACACCATATGGTCGACACTATATGAGCAATGTTTGAAATTTTGAAAATATAATAAAAAAATAAAAAACTATACTTACCTAAACACTGTAGGCAAGGGGGCAAGCCCCCCTGCACCCCCCATTTGGGGGGGGGCTGCTCCCCCACACCCCCGCTACTTAAATATTCCTACTCCGAGATCACACTGCACTGAGATAAAGGGAAAATATTCCCTACGGCAATTTCAGTGTTACGCGCTCGACGTTTCGACCAATCGGGTTCGCTCAATACTCATTCGCCGTTTACAATTTTCGATCACGCGATAGGAACCCTACAGAAAATACTAACGATAGTTCTAAAATATAGAAATATATGTGAAGTATAATGTATGCTAATGTTAATTTGTTAATACAGTTTGATTACTTTAGTATAAATATAAACGTGCCTGTGTCACAAGTGATAATTCAATAAAGGTGTTTAAAAAAAAATAGTAGAAGAGGAAAAATATTCCTAGCATCAACGAAAACTAAGAGGGGGGATTATAGGGAAGATGTAAAGTTATTTTAAATTTACAAAGTTTTTAAGGCTTTGAAGGAAAAGGAAATAAATATTCTTACAAGTACTCACGGGCGGAACCTGTGTCTAATCACAATGGCAGCAAAGAAGATCTGAGGTAATGAGGATGGAGTAGGGCATTACTGGCAGAGGGAGGAGCTCAAGAGCTGGATCCAAAGTCTAATATATGTGGCCGAGTCCGA
Source organism: Protopterus annectens (assembly GCF_019279795.1). Lineage (NCBI taxonomy): Eukaryota > Metazoa > Chordata > Ceratodontiformes > Protopteridae > Protopterus > Protopterus annectens. Next base: position 907,475,049 of record NC_056739.1, on the reverse strand, counting down.
TCAGAAGATCGGATCCAAACTCATTAGTGAGGAAGAATGAAAAGGGCAACATCAGATTAATTAAATTTCTAGATTAAATTTAATTTGTTTGGCAGCTGGCTTAGAGGATTAAGTTGCTGTTAATAAGCTAATTTCTGTGGTCCAGTGATGCAAGGTTTGATTTCCTCAGCCTCTACTACCTAATTGTGTGACTCTGAGCAAGTCACTTAAAACAAACATCGCTCCTGGGATGAGTCTGAAAAAGGTCCATTGAGATCAGTACTCTAACCCAGAAAACAAATACAAATAATAAATAAATAGCCTTAAGGAGCAAGTATTAAATAAATATACTTTGTATTTATTTAGCCCCTGAATACCCAAATTCCTTTTTCCCAGCAAACTAGCTTGTAAATCAATTAGCTGTTCACTGTGCTTTTCAATAAATGTTCAGCCAAAGGAATAATTATATTTTGAATGTCCCTAACATGTTCTTGTACTCCACTCTTCAAACCTCTTTGTTTCACCTAAGTACAGAAAAGAACAAGAACAGTATATTTATTATTTACTTATTGACATTTGTTTACTGGGGAAGTCCAACTAGGTAATAAATACCCATTTTCATTGGAGACCTGGCAGCAAAACTCCAGAGTGTTAAATAACACCAATTAAAAATAAAAGTAACCTGTCTACTCACCATAACTATGCATCTGTGTTGTTCATTTTCATTCTTCCTCAACGAATGGGTTCATATCAGATCCTCAGATCTGACTTGGTCACATTACTCTAGATTCTAGAATCCAACTCTTGAGCTCCTTCCTCTACGTATAATTCCCCTGACCACTGAATTATCTCAGATTGCGTTTGCTGCTAATGTACAACTTTCTAGTATAAAAACTAGTGAAATTACCACAGAAATTAGAAGTTAAGAGGACATTAACAGAACAGGGGCTCAAACAAAAGCTATGGTTCATAAAAAAAAAAAAAACTTCATCAGGTCACTCCCAAAGACATGGATAAGAGGAAAGTGGGGAGGAAGAATGAAAATGGACAACACAGATGCATAGTTATGGTGAGTACATAACTTTTACATCTGATGTTGTCATTTTCATTTGTTCCTCAACGAATGGAACAGAGTCCTCAGCTACGAAAACCCTAGGTGGCCCTCATGGAAGGATATGCCAGAGAGCAGCACTGTTTCTAGAGATGAAATCCAATTTCTAATGAGTAATAAAAGTATGATCATTACACCATGTAGTAGCTGCACAAATATCATCAGTGGAGGCTCTAGCCTAAAAATCTGCTGACATAGCCATCAACCTAGTTGGTTGTTTTGGTAGGGATAAACCTCTAGAAGGGTAAACATATGAAATGCAACCTGCAATCCATTTGGGTAATGTAGTCTTTGAAACAGGTGATCCTAGTTTGTTACTGGAAGGTCAGATTTTCTAAATTCCTTAGTCCTATGAAGACAGAAATGAAGTTGTCTATGCACATCTAAAAGATGAAACATGTATTCTCCTCTACTGTCAGATTTAGGAAAGAATACAGGTGGGTTGATCACTTGATTAATGTTTGCTTCAGAGGCAACTTTAGGTAAAATGGAAGGGTTAGTATGCAAGGTAACACTATCTTTATGGAAAATCAAATAACGTGGTTTTGCAGAGAGTGCTTGGAGTTCAGAGACTCATCTCGCAGAAGTTATAGCCACAAGAAAAAAATGTTTTCCAAGAAAGAAATAGGAGGTCTACTTTAGCCGAGGGCTCAAAGGGTGATTGTACTAAACTCTGTAATACAACAGTAAGATCCCAAGGTGGAGTGGGATGCTTAATTGAAGGTTTAAAAAAAAGTACCTTTAGAAATGCTTTACATAACTTGGATGAGCCTAAAGGGGAAGCATTGTCTCTGATATGGTAGCTCGAGATGGCTGCCTGCTGAACTTTGATGGTGGAGAAACTAGCACTATTTTGAAAAACAGAAGCAAGGAAAACTAAAATAGCCAGGAGTGGAGCAGTGAAAGGATCCAATTCTCTCTGCTAAGCCCAAAAACAAAACTTCTTCTGGATTGGGGTCCAGTGTTCAAGAAGGACATATTAGATGAGACAGTAGACAGGAGAACCACTCTTGCCGAGGCCAGAAGGATTCCTATCAGAATGATGAAAAATCTAAATCTTGAATGCTCGGATGAGCGAAAACGCAGGTAATTGAAATCAATATTGTGAGATCACAGTACAGTGAAGATCGAAATATTTTGCACTTTCCTCACTGTATTGCGATCTCGGAGTTGGAATATATATTTTTTGAGGGGTGGGGGTGGTGCAGCCCCCAACGATACTGATTAAGATTATCTGCGTTTTCATTCATCTGAGCATTCAAGGTTTTGATTTTTCGTCTATGTAATATAGACCCGGCCAGAATGGGGCAATGAGGATTATTTTGCTCTTCAACAGGAGTGCTTTCTGAAGGAATTTGGGAATTACAGGTAAGGGAAGATAAGCATATAGGAGAACAGGGGACCAAACGTGGACTGGATCATCTCTGGGTGACTGCCCCTGAGGGGGAATTACTGTAAAGAACCTGCTGCATTTGTTGTTAGAGGAGAGGCAAAAAGATCACAACAAGGCTGACTCCACTTGCAGAAAATCATATTTGCCACTGTTTGATTGACAAACCACTTGTGAGGCATCAGAATAGTCCTGCTGAGCCTGTCTGCTAGACCATTTGATTTCACCAGTATATGAGTCGCCACAAGAAAGTGGTTGGAGGAGATCAGCCACTGCCAAACTCTCACTGCTTCTCAGCAAAGAGTATAAGACCTGTTTCCCCCTTGTTTGTTGATATACCAAACTACCGACATATTGTCTGTTTGGCAACTGTCCCCCAGAGGAAGAAAGTTCTGTAGTGCCTGCAACACTAAATGGACCCACTCTCAAATGTAAGGCATTTATATGCAAATTGGTCTCTTCTGGGGACCATGTGCCTTGAACTGTCCATCCCAAGAACTGCCCCCTCCACCCTAACTGGGAGGCATCTGTGGTCAGCGTGACAATAGGGGAGGAAGGATAAAGTAACATCCTACACAAATATCATTGGACTGTATCCACCACAGCAGGGATTTCTTGCAAACCCGAGATAGTTTTATAGGGTGCTGTAACGGCTGTTGATGAAAGGGCCATTGTACTGCTAGAGTCTATTAGAGAATTTGTATATGAAGGTGAGCTGTAGGTATCAAGGTGATAGCAGCAGCCATCGATCCTAGGCATACCTCTAAACCTGGAAACATCAAAAATCTGGACAAGGCCCATGAAAAATGGGTACAAATCTGTATGCTGATTAACATAAAATTTACATACATAATTATGCAACCCTGCCCATTCCAATGGAAGTGTGGGACATCCACTTTCAAATACAAACTGAAGAACAGACAACCAATATATGGCACCAGAGTCCCCCTGCAGCCATTCCAATGTCCCATTACCTGGCTATGTTGCCCCATTTACCATAAACACTAATGTGTGCATACTGCTTTACTTCTACAATGATTATTTGGATTTTATTTTTACATTTTACAGCCAAATGCACAAACACTAATAGACATTTGCTACACAAAGCAACACTGTCTCACAATGTAAATAGACTTGGCATTAAAACTTCTCTGCCCTTGAAACTCACATTTCATAGAAACAGCATTGAAACCCACAGCACATCCAAAGAAAATGCATCTGGCCAGTTGTGGATAAAGAATACCTTTGGGCTGTTTTCAAATCACTGGCCCCTTGCACGCAAAAAAGAAACATACATGTGTACTTTGATACACCTTCCTGATTTTATTAAATTATATTCCTTGTATAATACAGCACACTTGTTAAAGCGCATTTTAAATTTATTGTTTGAACATTTTCCAGTATGCTGTAGGCAATTAAACAAAATGCATTTACCAATAATGACAAAACTGCCTAATGCAGAACCTTTCCATCATAAAAGTCTACTTCCACACCCACACTATAAATAGAATGACAGTAGTGTAAGCCATAGGCACAGTGCACAGCTTCTTGCACTTATTTTCAATTTCAGTTCTTTTTTTTTGGGGGGGGGGGCAAAAGGCCAAAAACCAGGGACACATTTTATACACTGCTTGTATAATTTTGGAAAGTTCCTAGAATAAAATGTGTTACTACCATGCATTTCACTGGCAAGTCTTGAACCTAGGACCCTGTGCACTACAGTCAGAGCACCATACCACTATGCCAAATCAGCAGTTTCCTGAAAGACAGGAAGACTGAAACTTAAATGGCTATCATTTAGTGAATTCAGTTCTCACTTCTCACCATAGCTCCCAAGCTCTTAGCACAAAAAACCTGGACAAAGCCAATAATGGGGGAATACAGACCTAAAATAGGGACACATTTCAAATAATGATCTTATAAACTTAGAAAATTGCTAGAATAAAAGGTTTTGTGTTACCATTTATTTTCTGAAGAATATGAAGTCTGAAATCCAAATGCCTGTCATTATTTAATGAATTCAATCCTCCAGTGATTTGTCACAAAAATCCTGAAAACCACAGATTTATGAGGAACAGATCAAAAATATGAGGCACAAATTCACAAGTGGTGGTGGTTGGGGACTTTAGGCTCTTTATACCTTTTACCCAAGGTACAGGGTTTGAGCCTGAGTACATACTTAGGTAAATAAATCAACATTTCTCTGCTTAAATACGTACATTTCACAGCATATTTGTGACCTCATAGCCATTTAACAATTGACATCTGAACTGTCCGATTTTAAAACTTGTGTAAACACAAATAACATTCGCCATAACTTATGTGAATATATTCAAGCTTTTTCAAGAAAATATATTAGCTATACCTTGTTCTAAATGTGCATTCAAAATATTTTGCTTCAGGAACACTAAATTGTCAACCCTACTCTTTCAAAACATTCTTTTCCAATTCCCTGCAAAATCAAAAAAACAGATTCATAACAGGTATTAGTACTGCTGGTTTCGTGTTTGAACTCACCACTGCTGGCATACTCTACCTTGACAATGCATTCGCATTCAGTAATTCTTTTCCTAAACACCCTGACAGCATATATTTCAACTTTTCTTCTCAAAATATGAGGATTAATGTATAATATATGAGTAAAATTAGCATTAAAATACAAATTTGTGTCCACTGACTGCAAAGCATCATAGATAATCATGTCTTTCTGATTTTCTGTTTACTGGGCAGTGTGAATCACCTTATTTCTATATCAGGGTTGATATACATGAAAAAAGTCATCATGAGTCATAGCTGAGAGGTATGCCTGGTAAATGTTCTCCAACACACACACACACACACACACACACACACACACACACACACACACACACACACACACACACACACACACTCACATATTCCTGTTTCAGAAATACAATAAAGGTTTCCTACTTCAAGTCCGTTCCCAGTCGCATTTATATATCCTTTCAGTAAATCCACAGTTCGTGAGTATAAATCCATTCAGTAAAAAAAATCCAAGGTCTCCGGTTTCCCGGAGTGCCGTTCCCACTCACAGAGCATTTGAAAAGCCAGGCCAGCTGGAAATGCGTGCACGACGCAAGCTCCTTGAGGTAAATTCTGACAGGCTGATAGCCCTGACGGAGCTGACGTCATCTCGCACGTGATGATGTCAGCTCAAAGTGTGAAAAAAAAAAAAAAAAAAAAAAAAAAATCAGAAATGAAGGGGTGCCACTCAGGAATAGTGGCACCCCGATAGTTGGACCCCAAAACTTGGTAAAAAGTGAGTAATTCGGTACAGTTGGGAGGTATGATCCTAGGGTTTTGAGAATCAGCTTTGCTGGGGGAGAGGGGTGAGAAAGAACCTGTCTGATATGTAATCTTAAGGCAAGAACTCTGTTTTGTAGTAAGAGAGCAAGATGATTGACTGTATTAAGGTGAGCCCCTATAAACTCCAAGATTTGAACTGGTTGTAGGTGGCATTTCCACAGATAGATTGTGGTTCTCAGGGAGTGGAATAACTGAAGTAAGTATTCCCTGGATTTTTCTAGGTGATACCTGGTTGTACAGGTAACAAGGCAGTCGCCTAAATAAGGAAACACTCTGATTCCGTGCAGTCTTAGATGAGCTGTTACCACTGTCATGCATTTGTTAAACACCTTGGGGGCTTGTGGTGAGACCAAAGTGCAGGGGTCTGAACTGGTAATGACTGGCTCCCAGCTAGAAGTGCAAATATCTTAAAGAACACTTGTTCATTTTGATATGATAGTATGCATCCTGAAGATCTATGGAGCACATCCAGTCGTCCTTTTGTAAGAGAGGCAGAATTGACTGAACCATGACCATTTGGAACTTGGAACTCTTTACAAACTGGTTCAGAACACTGAGATCCAAGATGGGTCTCAGGTTTCCTGTTTTCTTTGGCAATAAGAAAAACCTTGTATACATTTACAGATCCTCTTTGGCTTGGAGGGACCTGTTGATGGACTCCTTTGTCTAGCAGCTTTTGTACCTCTAGAGCTACTGACTCCCACTGATTGGGTGGAACATTGGAAGACATTTTCTTTTCATTGGAGGATGTTGTAAAAAGGGAATGAAATATCCTCTGGACATAATCCTTTGCACCCATGAGTTTTCTGTGGATGGCTGTCCAGGCATTTAGATGTAGGGATAAGGACCCCCTGAATGCCTCCAGAGAAGATCAGTTGGGCAACTTTTCAGGAGCACATAAGGGCCTGTCCGAGAAGGAATCTCAAGATCTTGGTTCTGTGGACCCCCTCTGCTGCACGGACAGTGTCTTCCATAATAATTATTTCCACAGCTGCCTCTGGGAGAAAAATCTCCACGTGATTCTTGAAAAGGCCCTTGAAATTTTTGGAACCACATCTTTTCTGAGGGGTAGAAAAATGGATTCCTACAGCAGATAAGATCTTGCTGTCTTGCTCACTGTGGAAAAGTGTATCTTTAACAGTTAGCCCAAACAAAGAAAATCCATCAAAACAAACACTGATGAATGATGGTTTAAAGGGCCCACCAAAATCACACAACCTCATCCAGGCATGTCTCCTACTAGCCATGCTTAAACCAGCGGTCTGTGAGGAACCTTCAACTGCATGTGAGATTAACCTCATGGACACATTTGATACTGAATATAGGGTGGTCAGTTGTGAAGAAAAATATTTTTGTTTCTCTGCTGACATGGACCCAGAGGTAGAGTTACAGAGTTCCTTACCTAAATTCCTCTGCAATCTAGTGATGTGTACCAGGTAGTTCAACAACTGTAAAGCCAAAGTCACTGAGGCATAGACTCACTTCCCATACCCGTCCAATGCCCTAGACTCTCTATTAGGGGAAAGAACAGTAGAGCGCTGCTTGGCTAGCTCCTTCTTGGTTGCTGCAGCAACAACCATGGCATCCACAGGTAAACCTTTCATCCAATATTGTCTGTTTGTAGCGGTACTCAAAATCTTATCAAGGCATCTAGGGACTGGTTCTACAGCATCTGGTTCATTCCATGCCCGGCAGGAGACAAGGTCTATAAGCTCACCCACCGGGGGAGGGTAACCCAGGATGTAAATGGGCCAGACACAAAGACTTCAAGGAACACTGATAACTCCTGTGAAGGGGTTTGGGATGACCAACCATCTTTCTGGCATGGGATTTCTAAAACATCTCCAAAGGAGACATCTTCAGGTGGCAATCTAGGGGACCCTACTCCTTCAACAAAATCAGCATTTTCTGTGATGTATTCATGTGGGGAATCCAAGTGCCTCCTTTTGCATGACCTCTTTTGGGAGACCTCTTCAGTAGGCTGCTCTGCAGAGTTATACAAAGAGGCGAGGAGTTCCCTAACCAGAACTGCCTGGAAGCTCATATGGGCTGGATGTCCCTGGGGGATAGTATGAGCAGACTCAACCACAGGATCCAAAGGAGGAACAGGAACTGGATCCATAGATGTAACAGTAAAAACTGCTCTAGAATGAGAGAAGACCCTCTCCACCACTTCAAAGACACAGGAACCAGGAGAAACTGAGGACAATCCAATTTTAACCAAAACACTTGAATCACACAATCTAGACCCCACCCCATCCCTCCACTCTGAGAGAGGAATTGGAGCTGAGCTGTCCAGCTCCAAGGCCCTAAGGGGAAGTGATGGCTCCAAAAACTTTGATGTTGAAGACATTCCCTCAGATCTGACACCAACCCCCTCACTCCAAGACATGTCCTGCTCCAACGGGGCAAGAGTCAAATGGATCAGGAAAGGAGTCGGAGTCAAAGGAAAAAGGTAACTTTGGATCCAGCAGTTCAACTCTTGTTGATCTTGGATCCAAGGGCTCTGAAATAGAAAGTCAGATTGGAGATGGAGTGATAACTGTATGAGAGGATTGTGTGAGGCTCACAGATCCAATGGGAGACAGAGCCAATGATACCCCCAACTGAATCTGTGTTCTGAGAAAAGTTCTCACCATCCTATCCGCCTCCGCTTCGGAAAGACTTCGGGAGGACCTGACAGAACAGGAGGTGGAAGGCAGTCTGGAAAATTTCTTGGGAGTCTCTTGAAGAAAGGGAGACCTCAAGCTCAGGGACATTGGCTCCAGAGATAATGATGGGGCTTCAGAACTGAGTAGATTTTGAAGCTGCAGGCATCAGATCCGAGGGCTCTAGATCCGAGATTTTATAAATTTTCACTGGCAGTTCAGAAGCCAAAGTAGGGGCGACCTTACTGCAGAGTGTTTTCTGTGCTCCCTGGGCTCTTTAGACTTATGAGAGTGGGGTTTGATCCCCTGATGTAGATGTACCAAAAGAAGAAGCAGAAGCAGCAATAAAGCCCTGGAGAATCAATGTTCCTTCTATCATTAACAGCCCTACTGTTAAATCCAGCACAAATACTACAAGAAGTGTCCAGGTGTGCAGGGCCTAAACAATAGACACACTCCCTGTGGGCATCTGAGTTGGATATCTTATGCCCACAGGAAGTGCACTTTTTAAAGCCAGTTGGCTTTTCAGCCATACCATAAGAAAACAACACACAGCAGAAAGCCCAGACAAATAAAGAAGAAAATGAAAGTTTTTTTTTTACAGTTTTATCTAGAAAAAAAGATTTATACCAGTAATGGTATAACTAAAATACCTCAAAGGGAGGTAAAGGAAAGGAAGAAAGGTTACCAACAATGGCAATGAAGATTACCAAAAAAATTCTTAAATTTGGTAACTAAACTAGTCTAGATAGAGGGGAAAGGGAAATACTACTAAATAAATGAATGGGAAGAAGATTTAAAGACAAAAATATAAATATTTTAAACCTCCAATGAGCTTGAGAGATCGCAATCCAGACAGAATCATAGAGCGGCAAATGAGATCTGAGGTAATTCAATGGTCACAGGCATTATAGGTAAAGGGAGAAGCTCAAGAGTCAGGTCCTAGAATCTTGAGTAATGTGGCCGGGTTGGATCTGAGGATCAGATCCAAACCCATTCAATGAGGAACGAATGAAAATGACAACATCAGATCAGCAGTAAAGTATAATTAAAAAGCATATACACATACAGTTTGACAGTGGAATACAAAGGAGATATTAAAGCATGAGGAAACACCAGTGATGTAATACTAAAAGAAAAAATACAATTAAATATGGCAATCACTATATATAATATGTGTGTGTGTGTGGTATTTTTTATATATATATATATATATATATATATATATATATATATATATATATATATATATATAAATGCAGGAGAAGCATTTTCTGCTATGCTAGGAAATATTTAAAAAAGATGATACAAGTGCCCCCTAGAAATGGGAAGACAGCAAGTTTTGAAAGGGTAAACAGAAATAGTATGACGAAAGGTTAATAAGAATGTGAAGTATTTTCTTGATGTACATCATACAGGAGAACTGCATGGGCATGAAATCCTCTTGGGGTAATTCAGAAATTCTTTGACTAAGAGTATACACTCTGTTTGACATTTCTGTTCCCTCTAACAACAGTTTTTTTTCAGTAACACCTGCAGAAGAAGAAACTACCACAGGGCAAACAACACAATCAATATCAGGGAATGTATCCCTCAGTGAAGATATTCTAGCAACCATAGAAATGTCACAACTTTTATGTAAAATGATAATACTGGATCCTGATGTAACACCACTTTGTAGCAACTAACTACTTTATCAGCCAGTATTTCAGACTGTATAACAAAAATAAACTATTTTAGCATTTTGATTTTCTTGCACTACACTACTATAAAGTTTACTACGATCCTCACTGAACATGCAAACTATTGTGTCGGAAAAAGTGAATCAGTTGTTTGGGGAGGAGTAAAAAGTTTAAACATCTATCTGATTATAAATATACACACATATATATATATATATATATATATATATATATATATACACACACACACACACACACACATTTTATATATATATATATATATATATATATATATATATATATATATATATATATATATATATATACATACATATATAGGTTTACCTTCATCTGTGCGTTTTGCACAAGGGCGAACAGCAGTTGTCCGAAAGGACGTTTGCAAAGTTTGCAAACGCCGAACGAAAAAAGGTTAGAATGTGCAAAGAGAGAATGCATTCACTCATTGCAGATTCAGCATTTTGGGGCGGATTGCACTATAGTGGGGATCGGAAAATGGTCCCTTTCCCCACTGTAGTGCGACCACAGAGTTAGAATATTAAAGTAGGGGGGGTGTGGAGGGTGCATTACATGTTCATTTACGTTTGAAAATCATCTAATCTGCTTTTCAATTTGCTGATTTTCGAACATTGGAAACTCTCGCGGTTTTGATTTTCATTGTTATGATTCGCTCATATGAGCAATCGCATTAGTGTGTTTTGCTGTTGTAAAGTTAAACCATATATATATATATATATATATATATATATATATATTTTTTTTTTTTTTTTTTTTTAAGTATGACACACTAACACCTTGGGGTTAAATCTGGAGTAGACTGGAAAACATTAACGGTTTAAGATGAGTGGTTAATTTTTAATTAGCATGTGGTGCTACAGATGTATATATCGTATGCTGCTATCTTCTTGCTTTTGTTATCATTGCCCAAATGATTAAGTCAAGGTGACAGGTGAATAAAACAATTTTAATTACTGGAAGTTAGTCTGTTTTGCATTTTTTGCAATTGGCATGTTATAGTCGTTAAGTATATTATGACTTCTGGTAGTTTGTTGAGTGCCAATGGCCCAAAATTACTCAAAGTGAAAGACTGCCAGAAATAACAGTGACACAAATTAGATATGGAGGATATTTTTTACTTTATCATATAGGAGAAGGAGATACAGTAAGATATGACTTCATGCTTCGTATAAAAAAACAACCAGGTAAGGGACATTTAAATTTATTTGCGTCTCTAGTAGCCTGTGGGTCAAATGAACTGTCTGTTTCACAAAAAGAACTAGCTTCTGTTAAAAAACTGCTAATGTTGGTGACAAACGTATACCCTAATATACTCACTCTGAAAAATATTTGGAGTTCGGTATTACCCCGACAGGATTTCCTGCATTTAAAACTGCTACTGAACCCTTAATTTAAAGTATCCAAATAAAAAAAATGCTTCTCAATGGGTTCCAACTACATATCAGTGCACTAAAGAATGAGTGCTAATGTTGGCTGAAAGGGACATGTCAAAACAAAATAAGTTGGTTTATAAAATTAAAAGGGTTCACCAATTTTTGAAACTGGAGCCTTCTACCACTGAATGTTCTATGCTGGAAAGAAATACTATGGATTATACCAATCAAGAGGCTTTTCGCTGGAGAAGGCAATCATCAAATAGGACAGGCATTATTGGGTGAAGTGACACACACCAAGGCAAAGGTGATAATGGGAATGTTGTCTCTTGTTTATCTTTACATTACTCTCACCTTGCTAGTTTATCTCATTCACATGCCAAAATTGATGACAGAGACTGAAATGCTGAGAAATAATACTTACTTTTTTAAACTACTACCACCAGACTTAGATGTTAACACTACTGTAAACACATGAAAATGTGGTGAAATAATCGGTCTAGCGCTCTAACCCTCTTCTGTAACATCAACAGAATGGTTTGGAGGAGGAAAAGTTATATCTCGCAGAGGATACCACTGACCTGGAACAGACTCCCCATCCACATAAAACAAAGTTCATTCCTGTCCATATTCAAGTGCAACTTGGATCTATGGACGCTTCTACATACAAAGCAGTTTATTCTATAATATGTACATAAAAGAAAAACTTATAATTGTATTCATTACTGCAAGAATGTGTTATAACTAAATTATTTCAAAAAAGACAAAGTGGGTAAGGAACTCTTTTTTTCTGCCTCTGCTCAGTTAGCTGTTTTTTTACTGCCTCCAAAGGTATGCAAGAATGCCTTCTCCCTTCTTCCAACCCAGTAAAACTTTTGTCTTCAGGTTAGGTTATTAATTAATACATTTATACATCATGTTTTTAGCATCAAGTACTATATAGCTCTTGGTGCACTGAAGATTTATTATTTACTTATATGGAAACAAAGAGTGAGAAGGTCACACTGAAAAATCAATCAGTAAAAACTAAATGAAAACTCCAGCCAAGCTAGAATTTCCAATGAGTGACCTCCCAAACCTCCTGTAACACAGGCATATGGGCTATTTGCAAATGACCCCTATGAACAGCAGGTGTTTCAGCTACATGGCAATTCTGATTGCCCATGACTTTTATGTTTGAAGTTGTTTTACTGGACAAGTTCAGGCCAATAAAGCCAAAGCCCACTAGCTATGGATATGCATATTTCGGCCTTGTTATGACCTCGTCAGCATAGCATAAGCAGAGTGGTTGACTAAGCATAAGAAACACAGGTTTGTTATACCCAGCTGATGTCCATTATCATTAGGGTGACTGCAAAATATCCCAAATAACAAATTAAAACAAAGAGTGAGAAGGTCACACTGAAAAACCAATCAGTAAAAACTAAATGAAAACTCCAGCCAAGCTAGAACTTCCAATGAGTGACCTCCCAAACCTCTTGTAACAGAAGCACATGGGATATATGCAAATGACCCCTATGAACATCAGGTGTTTCAGCTATATGGCGATTTGAAACGACTTCAAACGTAAAAGTCATGGGCAATCAGAATCGCCATATAGCTGAAACACCTGATGTTGACAGGGGTCATTTGCATATATCCCATGTGCCTCTTTTATAGGAGGTTTGGGAGGTCACTCATTGGAAGTTCTAGCTTGGCTGGAGTTTTCATTTAGTTTTTATTTACTTGTATTGGAAATGCCCATGGCATAAGTGAACAAACAGCAGATGCTTTTTTTTTTTTTTTCTGAACATGCTAGATAGGACTCTATTCATTTTTGTGCTTTCTTAGAGTCACATGACTTCCACATTAGTAAGATTTTTAGACAATCTATGGCTGCACTGGACTACCAGGATAGTACAAAATCACCCACCACATTTGATGCCTCCCTTGCCTTATGGTGTGTTTCTGAGAGTTAGATGGCTATGTTCAGACAGGAAGGATTTTAACAGAAACAGCCAAATCTGAAATAATGTAGTGATATACTGAAGATACAAGAAGATGTAAGAAACAAAATGTAAAGAAGGTTTATTGGTAGGTAACACAGCTTTCTGCCAATGATGGCCATAGTAAAAGCTTTGAGTTCTCTGAGAATCAGAGTTACATTTTATACTCATAGGGTACATTGAAAACTGAAGGATGAGAGTTTGTTTTGTCACGCAATATAACTTACTAAATGCTAAACTACTTTTATTGATAAAAATGGTGGAAAGAGTTAAGATCTAATATTACATAAGTTATTGGAAACAACTCAAAGAATTTCATATTACAGAAGGAAGAATGTTGGATATTTTCTAATTAGCAGTTTATATATAGGTCATAATGGATACAATATCATCTCCAAGGGGCAGAGTATTCATCCTGTGGAAATTGTATTATTTGTACTGTGAAAGTATTTCCTGTTTTCATCATTCATGGAAAAAAGTTTTCACCTAGAGGAACAAATACATGTTGAGTGGAGTATATGGTCTTAAATGCTATTGTCCATTATTTTGCTCAGGTGAAACAAAACAAAGTTTGAAAAGCAGAGTACAAGAATGTATTAGAGACTTAAAGAAAAATAATACACTCAGTCTTATAGCTGTCTCTTGTATTTAAAAACACAATGGACAAGTAAATGATTCACAAGCTACTGCGCAGGAAAAATTAAATCATGGACCTAGGGATGGTAACATTTTAAAACAGCAATTTAAATATAAAGAAAACATGTTCATTTTATAACAGACACATTTTCTCTTTACTTAAATATGAAGTGTAACTGGAAGACTTGAGGGTTTAATGTTATTGGTTGTTTATTTAATTAGTATGCAATGATACTGAGACCGTTATGTTTTGTGTCTTTTTGATCCTCCCTGGAAAGTTTAAGCTGAGGTATCGAGAATAAGAAGTTATGTACCTACCATAACGTTCCATGTTAGTTGTCTTCTCTCGCCTTCTTTCTTGCTTGATGGGTTCGGAGCCGATCCCTCGGCTCCGACTCGGCACTTGCTAAGCTCGAGAGTCACTTTTACCAGCTCGAGGCAGCCCCATATCCCATGATGCAAGGCGGTAAGTACCCAGATCTCGTTTGTTGACAAAGGGCAATAACACCAAGCATAAAATACTTCCCAAAGGAAGAAGAAACTTACAGATGGAAAAAGGACCAGGTCTGAATGGTCTTTAGCATAATAGTTTCTTATACAAGGTCTGTCCAGGCCAGGGGGGAGGGTCGCAAGAAAGAAGGCGAGAGAAGACAACTAACATGGAACGTTATGGTAGGTACATAACTTCTTAATGTTAAGTTGTCAATCTCGCCTTCATTCTTGCTTGATGGGACCGCGTCCCTAGCACCTCTATCCTGGGTGGCTCAATGGAACAAACTCTTGAGGACTGTAGAGCCAAAACTGGCTCTGTCCCTGGAGGCCAAGTCCAATTTGTAATGGGAAACAAAAGTGTGAGGAAAGTGGCCGCTGCACAAATAGTGTCCAAAGGAAGTCTAGCTTGAAAAGCTGTAGAAGTAGCTAAACTCCTAGTTGAATGTGCTTTAGGTTTTGAGCACAGCTGTTTTCCCCTGAGCGTATAAATTTCAGTGATGACCGAAGAAAGCCATCTGGACAAAGTCACTTTAGAAACAGGAAGGCCTTTTTTATTATCCGCATAGGAAACAAAAAGTTGATCAGATTTTCTAAATTTTTTTGTTCTGTCCAAATAATATCTAAGTTGACGATGGACATCAAGATAATGTAGCTTTTGTTCAGCTCTGTCTGAATAGTTAGGGAAAAATACCGGGAGATCAATGGATTGATTCAAATTGTTCTTTGAAGCGACCTTAGGTAAAAAGGTTGGGTTAGTTCTCAAAGATACTCTGTCTTTGTGAAAAACCAAATAGGGGGGTCGAACCGAAAGAGCATGAAGTTCAGACACCCTCCTGGCAGATGTAATAGCCACTAGAAATAACGTTTTCCAAGAAAGATATTTCAGGGAACAAGAAACAGCTGGCTCGAAAGGGGGAAGAATCAAGGATGTCAGCACTAAATTTAGATCCCACTGAGGAGGAGGATTCCTGATTGGAGGTTTTAGTAGGAAAATTCCCTTCAAGAAGGCCCTGCAGAGCCTATGGGACATAATATTATGATCTGCTATCCCGACATGAAAATTGGAAATAGCAGCCAATTGAACCCTGACTGTGGAAGAAGAGGAGCCTGCATGAAAAATCTCTGCTAAGAAGTCCAGAACTGCCTGAACAGGGGCAGTAAAAGGATCAATATTTTGGGCCTTAGCCCAATAAGAGAAACGGTTCCATTTGCTTGTGTAAATCCTCCTGGTAGAGGATTTTAGTGAAGCTACTATGATGTCTCTAACTGGGTTAGAGATCAAAGGAAGCCTGGCTAAGGAAGGAAGTGGAGCAACCATGCTGTGAGGTTGAGAGAAGGGATTGACCGGTGCAGCTGACCGGATTGGTGAATCAGTAGATCTGGCACTGGGTCCAGATGCCACGGCTGCACCAAAAGGTGATGATGGAGGAACGGGAACCAAACTTGTCGAGGCCAGTAAGGAGCAATGAGAATCAATTTGGCTCTCAAAACGGTAGCTTTCTGGATCACCTGAGGGATCAGAGGAAATGGAGGGAAGGCATAAAGAAGTCCCTGGGGCCAATCCTGGGTCAGAGCGTCTCTGGGGGGATGGCCTGATAGAGGGAAGAGGCTGAAGAAGTCTGGACATTTGCTGTTTTGAGGAGTAGCAAAAAGATCGCAACATGGACGACCCCATTCCAGAAAAATCTCTTCCGCTATAGATTGCTTGAGAGACCACTCGTGAGGCATGAGGATAGCTCTGCTCAATCTGTCCGCTATAATGTTGGTTTTCCCAGGGATATGCGTTGCTACCAGAAACCGATGAGAGGAGATCGCCCATTGCCAAAGTCTGAGCGCTTCTCGACACAAGGGGTAGGACTTGGTTCCGCCCTGTTTGTTGATATACCAAACTACAGACATGTTGTCTGTGTGGACTGCAATTGTCCCTACGGGAAGAAAGTCGGTGAGGGCTTGCAAGGTTAAAAGCACTGCTCTCATCTCCAGGACATTTATGTGCAGATGGTACTCGAACGGTTGCCACGTCCCATGAACCATCCTGCCCTGATAATGACCCCCCCACCCGATCAGGGAGGCATCCGTGGTGACAGTGGCTATCGGGGACGGAGGTATAAAGCACCTGCCTTGGTGAACTTGAGACGATGTGATCCACCAAGCAAGATACTCTTTGCATGTCTGTGTCACCAGAATCTGGTGACGCATTGGAAGTTGCTGGTATGACCACTGTGTGAACAGCATCCACTGAAGAAGGCGCATGTAGAATCGAGCCAGGGGAAGAAGAGTAATGGCCGCAGCCATGAGACCTAATACCTTTAGAACCATTCTGGCCTGTATTTTCTTGCTGGCCAGAATGATCCTGACATGAGTCTGAATGTCTGAAACTCTTTGTTCTGTAAGGGTAGCTGACATCCGAACAGTGTTTAAGTTTGCGCCTATGAAGGTAATAGACTGGCAGGGCGATAAGGATGACTTTTCGAAGTTGATTGAGATGCCCAAATGAGAACAAAGGTCTATTGTGTAATCCCTGGCTTGTATAAGCTGATGCCTGGTGGTGGCTGACAGGAGCCAGTCGTCGAGATACGGAAACACCTGGAATCCTTGACGTCTCAGGTGAGCCGTGACCACTGCCATGCATTTGGTGAACACTCTGGGGCTGTAGTGAGACAAAAGGGCAGGGCTCTGAACTGGAAATGACTGGACCCCAGCCGAAGCGGAGAAATCTCCTGGAGCGTCTGTGAATTTTGATGTGATAGTACGCATCCTGAAGATCTATTGAGCACATCCAGTTGTCCTTCTGTAAGAAGGGCAGAATTGACTGAAGAGTGACCATTCGGAATCTTGTCTTGCTGACAGACTTGTTGAGTCTGCTGAGATCCAATATTGGTCTCCAGTCTCCCGTCTTTTGGGGACCAAAAGAACCTTGAGTAGATTCCGGCTCTGAATGGTCTATTGTAACTGGCTGAATGGCTCTTTTTGCACTAGTTTTGCCATTTCTAACTGTGCAATGTCCCTTAGACCGGGTGGGTACATCTGGAAGGGAATTTGAGGGGAAAGGACTTTCCTCGAAAGGAATTATGTAACCCTTGGATATGATCGACTGTACCCATCTGTCTTGAGTGAGGGAATGCCAGGCTTCTGGGTACAGTGATAATCTTCCCCGACTGCCTCCAAGGAGGGACAGCCGGGCAACACCTCAGGGATGCTGAAAGGGCTTGTCAGGGAGAGGCTGCCTGTTTCGCTGGTTCTTTGGGGCCCCTCTGCCTCTAGAGCGGCGTCTGTTATTGTTACCCCCTCTGCCTCTAGGGGTAAACTGACCACGTGAATCCGGCGTGACTCCTTGGGATTTACGGAACCACATCTTCCCACCCTTCTGTCCTTTGGGATAAGGCCTAGAAGGGGTGGAAAACGGACTCCAACAGCAGAAAGAGTCTTGCCGTCCTGCTCGCACCTGGTCAAGGTTTCCTTCACCTGAGGGCCAAACAAAGCTGACCCATCAAAGGGAGAATTTGTGAAGGACGCCTTAAAGGGATCCGCAAAATCACATAGCCGCATCCAGGCTTGGCGACTAAGAGCCACACCGGTGCCGCTGCTCTACTCGCTCCATCCGCAGCATAAGATATTAGCCGCATGGAGGAGTTTGCAATGGAATTGAGGGTTCCTAGCTGCGAAGCAATTTTTTCTTGAGCCCCTGCAGCTGTAGGATCCTGAACTACTTCTCCCAGCTCCTTCAGGATATCCCTTTGGAGTCTGGTGAAGTGACATAGGTAATTCAGCGAACGCATAGCAAAGGTCGCTGAGGAAAACATCCGCCACCGTACCTATCCATGGTCCTAGAGTCCTTATTAGGAGGATGGACGGGCACGGAAGGATCTGCAAGTTCCTTTTTGGTGGCCGCAGCCACCACCATGGCATCAGCGGGACACCCTTAGTAAGGAATTGTTTGTCGCCGGGGCAGTGATAAATTTTGAAGGCCTCCTAGGGACTGGCTCTACAGAGTCAGGAGCTGCCCACGCCTTTCGTGCAATCACCTGCATAAGGGGGTCGAAAGGCGGAGATACCCAGGAGGTGGAGGGCCGAGATCCAAACGCCTCTAGGTATACTGACTCATCCTCAGAGGGATTGTTGGTGGGCCAGTTTCCCCTCTGTTTCAGAAGTTCTAGGATGTCTGAGAAGGAGACATCCTCAGAGGGGGATCTAGGGGATCTCTCTGACTCATCAAAGTCAGTATCCGAAGTGACAGACTCGGGGGAGTCTACATGCTTCCTCTTACA
This sequence comes from Protopterus annectens, assembly GCF_019279795.1. Taxonomy (NCBI): domain Eukaryota; kingdom Metazoa; phylum Chordata; order Ceratodontiformes; family Protopteridae; genus Protopterus; species Protopterus annectens. The sequence continues at coordinate 907,456,119 of NC_056739.1, read as the reverse complement.
AGTCCTCTTCCTAGGAGGATCTCCCAAAACATCAGGAGAATCCTCGGAAGAGGGGGAAATTCCCAATGGGGAAACCTGAGGCGGAGGATCTCTGGGTCCTGTAGCAAGAGAAGTGGCAGAGATGTCAACAGGTACTATAGAGGGAGGAGCTACGGGAACAGACTGCTGACTGATACCAGTGGCCAGTACACTCTTCATCACCTCGAATGCTCCCCTCCCAGGCAGGTCCGAGAGAACCCGCTCCGAAGAGCTAGGAACTCCAGGGACCACCGAAAGGGAAGTCTCGAGGCAGATGTCGGAGCCGAGCTCACCAAGGCCGAGGCTCCAAGGGGAAGAGCGGGTTCGGACAAGGGTCCGATGCCACTCACCCCCTCAGAGGAGACCATGGAAGCCCGACCACCGAATCCCTCTAAGGAAGGTCTCGAAGAGGAGATAAGAGTAGAGGCTGAAGGAACAGAAGGGGGTATCCGTCCTCCAGCCGTAGCAGTAACCATTCCCGAAGACTCCAACTCCAAGCTCTGGGGTAGAGTTGAAGGAGGAACTGTACCGGGGTGTGGACCAACAGTCGTCTGTTGAGACGGACTGTGTAACATTTGGGCCAGTACCTGTGACTTGAGTAATCTACTGACCACTCTCTCTAGGTCATGATCTGACAACCTGGATGACCTTGAAGATCGGCTCCGATGGCTCCGTTCCGATAGAAGAGGTGAAGCCGGAGCCGAAAGTATCGGCTCCAAGGAAGGAGACCTCGACCTCTTCCTGGAATGAGCCATCGGAGCCGATACAATAGATCCTGTCGGAGCCGACCTCGGAGCCGACAGGAAGCCTCGATGTATCGGCTCCAGCCGGAGCCGATACAGCCACCAAAGTAACGGTGTCGGAGCCGATCGGAGCCGACACCGATGCCTGTGCCACATGGGTGTCGGAGCCGATCGGAGCCGACATCGGTGGTCAATACAGATTCGGCACCGATAGCCATCGGTGCCGAAGGCTTTGTCAAGCTAGAATCGGCTCCAGCCGGAGCCGATCTCGACTCAGTACGAGTCGAGCCGAGGCCGCAGGCTTAGATACAGAAGCCTGGGCCTTGGAAGGTTTTACTGATTTTGGTGGAGCCGACTTAGCTGGAGAGCCCTCCGGCTTAAGAAGGCCCCTAAGAATCAGTTTATTCCGTCTCTCCTGCAGGACTCTCTGGCTGAAGGAGTGACAAATAGCACAGGAGTCCTGCAGGTGAAGAGGGCCCAGACAATACAGGCAAGAAGTGTGACCGTCTGTCAGAGACATCTTCTGACAGCACGAGTCACACTTCTTAAAACCTGAGACCCTCTCCTTTGACATGGTGCTGAAAAACACACACACACACACCAGTCAAAATTAAGTTAAATAAAATACCAAAAGGTATTCTATCAACCAACACACACACCCTAACAGGGGGGGGATGGGATAGGGAAAAGATTGAATAACAAAAAATTAAAGGAGACAGGGAATTTCTGTCAGAAAAGGTATAAATTAAACTTAAAAACTATCAATAAAGGTTTTTGACTAAAAAGGGGCTTAAATATCACAAAAGTGAACAACTTACCAGGAGCTGGTAAAAAGAAGACCTCCTAAGCGAAGCGGCAAACGAGATCTGGGTACTTACCGCCTTGCATCATGGGATATGGGGCTGCCTCGAGCTGGTAAAAGTGACTCTCGAGCTTAGCAAGTGCCGAGTCGGAGCCGAGGGATCGGCTCCGAACCCATCAAGCAAGAATGAAGGCGAGATTGACAACTTAACATTAAAACAATTTTAATTACTAGTTTCTGCAATTGCTGTTTTGCAATCTTTAATTCCAGAAATGACCGTGGCTAAAATAGACCCACTTCCATACGGAATTCACAAAGCATTCAGGTATTTCTTACAAAACACAATCTGACCAGCTAAGTCCTACACCAACAATGGTGAAGGACACAAACCTCGAGCTGAAATGAATTCAGATGAGAAATCTGGATAATGATCATATGTGTGTTAATTAAAAGAAGACAGTTTCCAGTCCTGACTTGTTCTCTGATTCTACACAAGACAATATCATTCAGAACAGTGAGCCTGATGTACAATCCAACAATCAGTGTAACAAATGAGAAAAATCACAAAAGGTTAGTATACACTTCAGAGTATGACCTATTAACTACTGACACTTTGGGGAATGATTTCTGTACTTATGCATGGACAGTACAGTATGTGTTCCAGCATTACATAAGTTCATGGACACCGAAACAACATTTTACTCCATCACATTATTAAACACATAAAAGACAGAAATGGTGAGGGGCAATATGGTGTACTGAGCATTTTGTAGTTCAGTAAAAGCCTTGCATCCATATATAAACTAACTTTACATGGTTAGTCTTTGTTCAATCTGTGCTCGTGTCTGTACTTGGCAATAAAGTAATTTCAAGCAAACTCCCTGGTTTCTAAGTGAGTTTATTCCATAAGCATACGCCACATGCTTAACAAGCCTGAGCTGTAAGATACATCTCAAAATGTTTTTATTGCTGGATTATAAAACTTGAGAGGCAACAGGAATGTAAGCCAAAATGTGCCGAGACTGTACCATGGCAGAAAATTAAGAAAATTCTTTTACAAAGTCTATTAAAATTAAACAGATTTGAAATGGTTCAGCTTCGGTATTTATGGAGCACTGTACAACCCAATAGGAACATTAATGAGTTTCTAGCAGAAGGTCTTGAGTTACTTTGCTTATATGAATAAGAATTTTATTTATTTTTATTATTTTGTTAAATGTGATAGTCCAAATGGGTATGAGAATCCCTTTTTTGTAGAGGCCACATTTCAGAAAAAAATGTACAATAGCAGTCTAAATGGTACATACAAATACACATAAAGTACAGTTGCATAAGTTCTACTTACCTGTAACAGTACATGGTCGAATTCCTCACTGCTTCAGTAACATTTTGGGTTAAGTTCCAAGGTAACCCAGTAGTGGAGAGCTTTCATAAGCTCAAATTCCTCTCCCTCCCTCTGAATTACTGTGCTAGCTGACTGGATGAGCATATCCTAAAAGAGAAGCTTTTAGCTGTCACTGGATGTGAGTGTTCAGGTTTTTCACTTCCACAATGAAGGAGAGGAAAGTACCTGAAGCATGAATCATCTAGCAAGAGTAAATGCACAGCCAATCACAATATTATATAAAAAACAAATCCAACAACAACTGAATAAAAGAGACTGAAATCCACCCCCACTATGCACAATCTGGAGAATGGCAGGTGGGTGCTGCCAATGAGGCAGTCAGGAATTTGAATATTTTGGGTAGATTCCCAAAACTTAACCCTACCTGAGGAGTGGAAGGATAAGGATCCAAGGCCCCCCACGTATATTGGTTGTGAAGGTATGAGCAAAGGATCAGACTGCTGGCTGTAGAATACTGCTAGATTCCACCCCTTTAAAATTTACCATCGAAGAGGACCAGGCCCAAAATGAGTGAGCCTTAACCTTGCCAGGGAGATATTTACCATGGTGGGAGTAACAGAAAACAATAGCAGAGGACAACCATTGTGAAATAATTTGTTTAGGGACAGGGTGACCTTTCTTAGCCCCTATACAGGAGACAAACAGCTGTTTAGCATTTCTAAAGGACTTTGTCAAGGTTGTACCTCAGCACATCTCAGGTAGGCAGAATTTTCTTCTCGTAGGTTCATAGGTGTTTACTAGGATAATGACTGCAAGGGTCTTTTTAAGCCTAGCCATGCATCCCAAATCTCTGACAAGTTCTGGTACCCTTGATAAGGGTAAGCAGGGGCTTGGGAGGTGAAACATTTACAAGCAGGGGCCTAAGAGATGAACCATTTACAGGCTACCTGTGTCCATTAGAGACACAGGTGCCAAACCAGGGATGAATTTCCTGTTCCCCATCCAATTGTTCAAGTTACCCCTGAATTGGGTTAGGGAAGATCTCTGCTTCACATGGATGGGAAGCCTGTTCTAGAGAAGGGGTAGTCTCTGGGATACATGACTTGTCTATCCAACAGGTCTTATTTATATCACAGGCAAGGTTTAAATCTTTAGAATAGGTAATTCTGGTGCTGTCTGTTTTGTTGACATGCAGGAGGTCCATCAGAGTGGGGTCTGACAAATGCTTTGTATGGCAGGCATAGAGCTCCCCTCAAGAGCCCAAGAGAGACAGAATATAGTGATAGGCATTTGACACAGTCTGCATAGGACATGTTACTTATGCCCTGTATTATTTTAGTAAGGAACCTCTGTGGACATTCCAGTTGTTGGACATGCCTGGTTACATACATACCAAAGGGGGCATACTTCCTTAGACCTAGATGCCATACCTTTGTTTATAAATTGCACAACATAGAATCTTGTGTTTTGGATCAGGCTAGAACATTGGGAGATTGTTGGCTTGATTCAAGGTAAATTCAGAACAACTTTAGGCATAAATGTTGGATTAGTGCATAATACAACCCTATCCTTATGAAAAATCAAATAGGGTTGGCCCACCATGATAGCTTGCAACTCAGGGACTCACCTTGCAGATGTCAGAGTAACAAGTAAAACAGTTATCCACATCATGAAGCACAAATCAGCCTGAGAGGCAAGCACAAAAACAGGTAAGGTCAAATTTTCAAAAGCAAAGCTGAGATCCCTATTTGGAGGAATTTACTTTCAAAGGGGTCTCACGTCCAAAACACCTTTCATAAACTGTTTAGCCACATAAAGAGACAAAATAAGACAATCCATGGGCAGACAAGCTCAGATGTCCACAAAAAACACTCTGATGGAAGCATATGACAAACTACCTCTAAGTAGCTAACACAAATATTTCAAAACTAGATGAACCACCTGGAAAAACCTCTTCCACTTTACATATAAGATTTTCCAGTTGCAGGTTTCTCACCCCCTTAAATACTTTCTGAACATCATCATGGAACAAGTACCTAAAAGGTATCAAAACAAAATCATTCAGGCTGTCAGCTGCAATTGCTCTAAGTTGGGGTGTACCATTCACCCCTGGTGCTGTGTGTGAAGATCCATTCTTTGTGGAAGCTTGCAGTAATTGCCTTGGCAAACTCCATTTAAAGGAAGAACCAACTTTGCCTGGGACAAAAGGAAGTTACCACAATGATCTGTGATAATTCTTTTTGAATCTTTAAAGGTATCTTGGTAATCATCGAAAATATTGGAAATGCATACAGAACATTTCTGATCCTGGGAATGATACAGCATCTGTCTACCAAACATGGTTGCAAGGATGCCTTGAACAATTTTTTTTCAGTTGCCTGTTTTATAAGGAGGAAAACAAATCTGCTTGAAGTATTCCCCACTTCTGGATCAAGTCCTGGAAGGCCTCTACATGGGGCTTCTTCTCATGAGGGTCAGTCCAGGATCTGCTTAGTCTGTCTGTCACTGTGTTTTGCTCTGATGGAATGTACAATGCATGAAGAGTCACAGAATGCTGTAGACCCAGCTCCCAGGCCATCATTACTAAGTGGCAAAGAGGGCATGACCTTGCACTCCCTTGTTTGTTCAGGTACCACCTCAGGGAAATTTGTCTGTGACCATTAGAAGAGGACCCAAAGTCCACAAGTGGTGAAGAAATTTAAAGGCATGACTCACTACCAAAATCTCTTTTATTGTTAAGTGCTATAGAGTGTTCGGAGGATGCCACAAACCTTGCACTTGAACTCCCATGGACACTGGTCCCCACACAAAATCTGAACAGTGCATCCAGATAGACTGGAATGGGGTCTAAAGATAGAAAGGGAGTCCTGGATTCAGAGACAGTTGATCCCTCCACCACTGCAGATCCTGTTTCAAAAATCCTAGTACCGGTGCTGGGTCAAACACTTCTTCAAGTGCCAATGAATTTTTCTAATGTGTAGACTGGTTAATGGTATCATGAGGATCACTGAGGTCATGAGTCATATAATTTTGAGGAACACTTTTGCTGAGGCCACATCCAGTACACAGAAATGCAGGAACATGCCCTCATAAGTTAGAACTTTGTATTCTGGCAGGAAAGCCATCCTTTTTATTGTGTCTATCCAACTCACCAGGAAACAAATTCCTTGAGAGGGTGTGAGGAAGTACATTTGAAAGTACAATGTGAAGTCCAGGTGGGAAAGAAGGGATACAATCAAGCCTATTTTATTCAAGCACCTGGATAAGAAATCTGCACAAAGCAACAAATTATCTAAATAAAGAAAAATGTGAGTTCCTAGGGTTCTGCAATAGGCAACCATTGAGGCCAAACACTTTCTAAACAATCAAAATGAAGTAGCTAGCCCAAAGAATAATGCAGAAAACTGACAATGTAAACCAAACACTGCAAATCTCAAAAATGTCCTTAAATTGGGAGCAACAGGAATATGATGGTAAGCATCCTTGATATCTAGAGTCACCATGAAACAGTGGTCTGGAAGCAATGCTAGGGTTGACTGTAAGGTGAGCACTTTGAATTTCAGAACTTTTACAATAGTGTTTAGAACGGCCAAGTCTAGGTCAGGTCTCTAGGAGGGCTCCTTTTTTTGGTATCACAGGCACTGGTTCTATGATGCCTGCTTCTACCATCTGATAGAACACTGAAGAAACCAGCTCTGTTTTGACTGCTGTGTGTGGGGGAATTTCCCTGAAAGAGGTAGGATTTTCTATCCACAGCCTGACGTATCCTCTCTGAATTATTCTCAGAACCCATTTGTTTAAGACTATTTGTAGCCAGGCTGCAGGGTTATTGAGAGCCTGGGAAAGGAGTAACAGACAGAAGGGCTGTAGTGGTACTCTGTGACTTAGCATAGTCATTCCTTTGCAGGGGATTGATCCTTTTTCATAAAAGAAACCCCTCTTGATTGTTTTCAAAGACTTTTCCTCCTGCCATTTCCTTTTGAATCTGCTATTTTTGTTTGGCTGGGATTTGTAGGAAGACACATTGTTTGGGGAGAACTTGGGTACTTGAAATATCCTAGATACCCCGTGCACTAATTTGCCGCCTTCATCCCACTGTTTGAGAATCTGTGTAACAGAGGGCCCAAGGACCAATTCAGAAGTTAAAAGTGCATTCAAAATTTCAGATTTTAAATCGTCAGAGAAGTTCTGATTTTGTAACCAAGCATACCATCTTAATACAGCAGAAGAAGCAGCATTTCTCTACATTATGTTTACAACATATTGTGCTTTGCTTGAACTGTGTTTTTAAGAGATACAATGATTAATTGCTTAATTGATTTACTAACTTTTTAGCCAATTACTATTTGTACCAAAGTATATATAGCTTGTTGGAATGGCAGTATGGTTTTTCAGTTCTGATGAAGTCATTATAGATGATGAAAGCGCTTAACTATTTTCTAATCTGACCATGTTTCTTTTAAAATAAAGTGGAGGTTTTTTCAAATGGCCATTGGGTGCATTTGATTTGGTTACTGGTGATATTTGTGCATCCTGGAACTGTCGTTTGTGGTGTTTGGTTTTTGCTTGCTACCCAAGCTACTCTTAATCTTGTCAAAAAGAGTGTGCATCAGGGCACGAAGTGGCAGCTGTAATGAATCTGTAAACAGTTGCCAGTATGTAGTGTATTGTTACATTTACCAATAAATTTTAAATATGTGTCCTTAATGCTGCTCATAAAACACTCTCAAGGCTTGCTACATCTGTCACTTGCTAATTCCCCTTCATATTATGAACTCTCACAGCAATGACCCTTATGATGAACATCTAGTAGCCCTTGTTGCTCAGATAGATTCTACTTCTCCTTCTTCTTGAAGGACAGAGGGTAGAATGGTGGGAGACTAGTTACAGCTTTACAGAAAACCTTGGTTATGGCCGTCTTTGGGCTATTAGAATCAAATCTCTCTACTATCTACTCTTTCTTGACTTTAAGCAACATGATCATGATCAGAGGAAATATATATTAATGCTGGTCATTCCATGGAAAGGATGACTCATTTTTCTAGATAATTTGATGAGAATGTTGTTGTCAAAAATAGTGAAACTAATCAGTGTCCTCTGTGGCAAAGCAATCCATTTATGATGTTTCTCAGAGTGGAAAGAGTTGACAAAATAACTTCCATTTGCAGATTACAGTGTACAATTTGCTCAAGCTATTATAAAATATTCTACTGACAAGTCAGGTATCACCTTCTAGTCCTATACATTCATTACACCCATGCTTAGGCATGTATCCAACCTTGTTTGTTTATGTATACTTTATCACAATTATACCATCTGTGTTGAAAAGCACAAGTCCTAGAAAAAAAACTAGTCTTCAATGTGTTCATTGCTACAATCACTGCTCTCATTTTCTTCACATTGGGAACTGAGTATCACACTCAACCTCTTTGCAGAAAAAATCTGGAAAAAGCCAAAATAATGGGTGGTCAAAGCCTCCAAAATCAGGACAAATTTTAAATATCGCTCTCATAAACTTAGAAAGTTGCTAGAATAAAAGATGCTGTATTAGCATGCATTTTCTGAAGGAAAAGAAGTCTGAAACTCAAGTGCCTGTCATTATTTAGTGAATTCAGTTTTCACTGATTTTCCACAAAAATCCAGAAAACCACAAATTTTATGAGGAACAGACCAAAAATATGAGGAAAAATCTGGACAGTTGAGAGGTATGTTGAGCATTCACAAAAGGCTAGGTACCTTCAACTATCATTAGCTAAGGAATGGATTCATAACTGCATTAGTTATGAATGTCTCAGTGGGAGGAGATGCAGTAAAGGGCATCTCCTGCTATAGATGAAGACGCTCAGACCAGAAGGAATTATTTTAAAATGGAAGGGGAAATTTGAATTTTTATTTACAAAGAATTTGCAGCTTAATTCTGCAGGTACTCTAAAAGGCACTGGATTAATTGTAGGTGCAAACTTATATTTGGTACTATAAATATGCATGCTGACATGAGCCCCAAAGCCCTCATGTATTGTATTGTTGTTGTGGACTTTCAGTTGAACTGTTTTAGTTCTACTGGAAGTACCTCGATTCAGTTTATATTACTGATGTTATCAGGCTAACTCTTGTGCATTTTTCCAAATTTACTGGTAATTATTCTATGCCTGTGCTAAATCTGGACAGTGTATGTGAAAGACTTTTACTAAGTAAGTCTCAGGTTTGTAAGTGGCCCGCTACTTCCATGGACTTAGCTTCCTACAGACAGCCTTTCTTCTGTTTCCAATTTGATTATCCTTCACCAGTATCCTATAATTATACTCTACTTACTACTTCAGCTCAACTATATTCTTTATATGACTTGATAATAGTCTACCTTGCTCTTTATCCTAACATATGTTCTTCACTTCTCTTCCAGTTTTTCTGTCCCTGCTACCAAACCACAAACAAAATGGACAATTAGCAACAAGCATCAGACAGCCTGTATAGACCTACTTTGCATATGCAAATCAAGGTTGTGCTCCTGAGACACCAGAAGTGCAATCAACTTTTCACCTTTCTTAAACAAAAACAGAGCATGTTTTTGTTTTGCCTTAAATCTTAAAAGCTCCATAATACTCGAAGAGAAAGTTGCAGATGGAATGTGCAATTGGTCTATATACATAATCAGTGCTAATTTTGCAACCCCATTGAACAGTGTCTTTATTTTATTGCTCTTTCATCTTACACACTGTTAAAATTCTCAAGACATAGACTGGAGCAGTTGTTAGCCACAGCTCCATAACTTGTTTTTAGTGATCAGTGGTTTACAGTGCTAACCTGCTAGTAGCCCTCATTGCGTTTGGACACACTTTATTCCCCTAGTCTACAATCAATTTTCACCCATCCCCTCTTACATTTCATTAAATTATACTCATCTCCACCCACTCACTGCAATCAACTAATTCCATCACTACATACTCCCTCCAAAACACCATAGATCAATTTGCTCAAAGTATTAATTCAAACCTCATAAACACTGTTTAATCTAATAGTCCTACTACTATCTCTAAACCATTCACTCCACCTCATCTTTCTAAAATTACCTTTGTTCTCTGTGCAACTTTTACTTTCAACCTTACTCTAAACCTTTCTATACTGTATCCCAGCCACTACTTTTTCGTCCTTTCACAAATCCAATTATTTCTGATTTTTCTCTCTCTCTTCTCGTTATAATTAACCACTCAAACATGCTGCTTCCTCAAACACCTATACTAACCTTCGCATTTTTTTCTAACACATTATCAGTACCCTAGTCTTAACCACACTACTGCCAAATAACACACATTTTCATGCCACAGTAGCTCCCTGGCTTTTTATTACAGCAGCTATCCAACTTTTCAGGGGTAACTGTCTCCACTGCTATTTTACCCTTCACAAGCTAGGCACTAGACCTAAGCTGAAATATAAACAACCTTACCCTTATGCCTCTTTTTCTTCAGCACCTATAATCATGTGGTGATATCCACCCAAACCCAGGTCAAGGCAAATTCTCTAAACACAGTAACTCCACTACATACCATATCTCTGCTCTGAATACACTTCTAACAAAGTGCTCACATCTACACCTTTTCTCAGTTAACCTTAGAACCATCTGTAAAAAAACTGCCCGAAATACATATTTGAATGTATTATGGTCCAGGTATATTTGTTAATCTCTTAAACTTAGCTTAGACGAGACATAAAGGACAATGAAATCATACCAATAGGTTTCAATATATTAAAGGAAGAAAGAACCATAAAAAAGCAGGGGGTAGCTATCATTTATAAAAAAAAAACACTTTAAATCTCTCTGTACATTGATTAAACCCTCCCCCCATTTCATAATGCTGAAACACTTACAGCCTCTCTTAAAATTATTGTAGATAAAAGTCTGTGTGTAACAGCTCTCTAAATACCCCATGGAAATAAACATTATCAAATAATTTCTTTCTTGGGTTTCAACTAATATCTCACATGAAACATAACACAAGGATATCTGAATACTGACTGACAAACCGTAGACAATGACAGCCCTCAAATGCCATAAAAATATACACAAGTTTACTCAACTAGTCTCTACAACTACCAGATACAATAAAACTACTAATAGAACCTCCATCATAGACTGGATTCTTACAAATGTCCCAAATAAAATTAACTCTGCCAGCTCCTTTTCTGACACCCTAAGTGGCCCACCTGCCAATTTCTGCAATGAGACAGCATAAGCCCAACCAAAAATAACATTCGATAACCAAGCTTACAATCTCTTCTCCTACAAAGATTCACTCATTACAATCTCAAAATTAGTGAAATCAAGAGTTTGAAATACAATTAATCTACATGAAGCCATGGCACTGCTTAATTCTACATTTTTTAAAATGCTAAACAAGGTCATCACAGCTAAAGAGTTAAATCTAGCCACGCACACTGGCTTTCAAAAGCAACTAAACAGCTAATGAAAGATGGGGACAAAGCATGGAAAACACAGCAACAAAGCAAATCTGCTGCCAGTCATCAAAGATACAACCAACTCAGAAACACCACTAAAGCCAAAATCAGACTTAAAACAAATGAATACACTGAATTGCAGTTGACAAATAAGACAAACCTAAAAATATTCTGGTCTACCATTAACCAACTACCACATCTTGGCCACACTACTCAAGCAACCCCTAACACAGTTACTCAAGGAGACAGCATAGCTAAACAATTCAACTCCCACTTTATTGTATCTGTCATCTCTTACTAACTCTACCCCAGTTCCCAAACCACACTCTCAAATTCTCTCAATGCAATCCGTGCCAATTTCCACTGTTAAGAAACTACTTAAAACCTTGGAACCCACCACTCTTGTCCCCAATAACTTATCAGATGATTATATCAAAATAGTTGCTGATGCTCTGGCATATTTAATATCCTTATAAAACAAAGGCAGCAAGGCAAACCCAACCACAGATTAACCCAACAAAGGAATGCCAGCACGGTGAACAACGCAGAACCGAAACACCAAGTCACTCTCAATCAGCTCGTATTTATTATTACATAAAAAGTTAAGCACTTTCATCCACTGAAATATAAGCAACCTTCATCAGAACTTAGTGAATACCCTACCAATCATTTTATATGAAGAAGTCAAAAGTCATGTGCCAAAAAGTCAACATATAAAATTTCAAGCACCTTTATCTGCTCTTTTTTTCAAAAAAATACAGTATTTAAATTGATTTTAACTGTGTGGAAGGAATATTAACTGAACTGGAAGTTAGTCAGTGTTTGCTGAACTTTGTTATTTGCTAGTAATTACAGGTGTGGGGGTAGTCACATTCTTTGATTTCCTGTCCTTGCCTATTTAAGTGGTACAGTGTGAAATATTTTCTGCTTAAAAACCTCAGCTTTGGCCGGCTAAGGACTTGCTGTATTCAACTGGACGTATAAGAAAATTTAAGTACCTTTATCTGCTCTTTTTTTGAAAAAAATACAGTATTTAAATTGATTTTAACTGTGTGGAAGGAATATTAACTGAACTGGAAGTTAGTCAGTGTTTGCTGAACTTTGTTATTTGCTAGTAATTACAGGTGTGGGGGTAGTCACATTCTTTGATTTCCTGTCCTTGCCTATTTAAGTGGTACAGTGTGAAATATTTTCTGCTTAAAAACCTCCGCTTTGGCCGGCTAAGAACTTGCTGTATTCAACTGGACGTATAAGAGAATTTAAGTACCTTTATCTGCTCTTTTTTTTTTCAAAAAAATACAGTATTTAAATTTATTTTAACTGTGTGGAAGGAATATTAACTGAACTGGAAGTTTTGACTCTGCTCTTCAGTTAGTCCCACCCACCCTCCCTGTTAGTGGCCTTGCAACTGCCCACCCCTCTTGTAAATTTGTGTTTGGATACTCCTTCTGGGCCCATCTCATTTGCTCACTCAACTAAGTGCAGTGAGATCATATTCTGATTTCAGGCACTCCTACTGTGTACAAAGAGAGCATCTGGGAAACAGAAAAAAAAAATTTAAGCTTGTTTCCTGCCTTTCCTGTTAAGTGGTATAGACTATTTGTAGGCTTCTGAGCCCCCAAGCCCTTCTGTGTTGTAGGGAAGCCTTCTAGCTTAGTTTTTTTTTTTCTTATAACTAGCCAGTTTTCTAGTTTCAGCACTCAAATCTGTTTCTTTGATCTCAGCACTTATTCAGAAAAAAAAAAAAAAATTTCATCTGCTTTTACTGTACTTGTGTTTCTACCTACTTTTTTTACTTTTGCATCATCTTAAAAGTACTCAATTGTATTTATTACTGCTTGGTGTAACTCATTCTAAGCCTTTTGGTTTAAACACTTGGGCTTCGGACCAGTTGTTTTGCACTGAGAGGGTTTGTGGTCTGCACTGTAGTGGCAGAACAGGTAGCTTACATCCTTCTAGGTTGGGAACTGCTGATTGAGGGCTCAGTGTCTGTTATTCTAAAAGTGTATTAATTCTGGTTTAAGCACTTGGGCTTTCAGGCCAGTTATTTTACATTAAGAGGGTTCGTGGTCTGCACTCTTGTGGGAGGAGAGGCTGGACTCTGCCCTTCTGAGCTGGGAATTTCTGGTTAAAGGCTTATAGTGCATGCATATCTGAACTGCTTCTTACTGAAGTTGGGTGCGCCTTGTTTGCTGTGGCATAGACTGGATTCGGGCCTGCTGGATCTAGCTTTGTTTGTGTAACTTGAGCACTAATCCAGGCATTCTCTAAAGTATTCAATTGTATTTATTACTGCTTGGTAGTAACTTGATTAAAGTGTAGCTATCATTCTAAGTCTTTTGGATTAAGCACTTGGGCTTCAGACCAGTTGTTTTACATTAGGAAGGTTTGTGGCATGCACTGTGGTGGCAGGACAGGTAGCTTTCATCCTTCTAAGTTGGGAACTGCTGATTGAGAGCCCAGTGTCTGTTATTCTTAAAGTGTATTAGTTCTGGTTTAAGCACTTGGGCTTCAGGCCAGTTATTTTACATTAAGAAGGTTTGTGGTCTGCACTCTTGTGGGAGAAGAGGCTGGACTCTGCCCTTCTGAGCTGGGAATTTCTGGTTAAAGGTTTATAGTGCCTGAATATTTGAACTGTATCTTACTGAAATTGGTACACCTTGTTTGCTGTAGCATAGACTAGATCCAGGCCTGCTGAATCTAGCTTTGTTTATATGCTTGTTGTTTGTTTGCTTGTTATTTCCCTGGAACGCTAATTCCACCTAATCTGGCTTCTCAGTGCTTCTGTGGATCACTCGTGATATCTGCATTGCTTACTGTACTTATTTCCTTGTTTCACTTGAAAGAAAGTTACTGTTTGTCGTTTTTGCATTTAAGTTACCTGTAACACATTGCACTTAAGTTACCTGGCACTTGCTCACTAAAGCAATTATATAAGTCAGCACTAAAAATTAAAAGCACTACCCCCTCACTCCCCACTGGCCCTGGTTTTCAATTATTAAGGAATTCCAAATATTATTCTAGCATGTCCAAAGGTGAGTTGTCAATCTCCTCTCTGGTCCAGCTGGTGAATCTGGGAATCTTGAGGCAATGTTACAACTGCCTCATGTACACAGACAACCCTCTTCTCCTCCCAACAAATTCCAACACATGAGAGATGCAACCATATAGCCAAACTGGAGGCTAAGCTCTCTCAACTCAGTACTGGCATAACCAGTCAGGAGGAGAAGGAAACCACACTCACTACAATTCCAGTCTCACATAGACCTACCACGACAGCAAACCAAACACATAATCACACAAAAACATACTCAGAGGCTCTAAATAAAGATCTGCCGAAGCAGCAGAGACCTCCAAAGCAGACACCCAAGCAGCCGCTACCCCAAAACAAAACACGTGCAACACATATCTCACAAAGCCAGTGTGCTGAACAGTCACAGCCCTTAAGACTAAACAACACACCTGATACACTTGTAATAGGTGACTCTATCGTCAGGCACACTGACGTCCCGCTCACCAGGCTGAACAAGGAGAAGGTCACGGTGAGCAGCCTGTCGGGCGCTAAGATCCGCCACATAACACAAGCACTCAGGTCACTCCAAGGCAAGTACAAATATGACTCAGTCATTGTCCATGCTGGTGTGAATGACCTGAGACGTACCTCCCTGGACTACATGAAAAGAGACATAAAGGAGCTCTCTGTGCATGTAGCCCAGGCCGGTATGACCCTGACCTTGAGTAGCATCTTACCCTCACCAAGAATGATGCCACAATATGAAGACAAGATGATCAATTTCAACAATTGGCTTAAGTACTGGTGTCATTCAAAGGGGATCCAATGCCTGTCAGCTTGGGATGATATGCTCGACAAGCCACGATGCTTCGCTAGGGACGGCTTGCACCTGTCACCCCTGGGCTTTCGGATATTGGCAAAGGCTCTTGCTACCCCCATAGTGCCTTTTTTAGGCAAGGCTCAAAAGACAAACCCACCTTCACAAGGGATAAGAAACTAAGAGTAATGCTACTCAATGCCAGAAGTCTAAACCTCAAGATGCACGCACTCGAAACTCTCCTTAGCATGGAGAACATTGATATCTGTGCAGTAACAGAAACCTGGTTCAGGGCTCCCAAGAGCACCCCAGCACTACCAGGTTATACCTCATACCATGCTTTACGGCCCCAAAACATGGACCGAACCACAAAAGGAGGGGGAGTATCGATATTCATCAAAGATACCCACACCTCCAGGTTGGTGGTAAAGCACAAAGCATCAGAGACTATCCATGTGCAACTAACAGTGGGTAAAACTGCCTTACAGTTTATAGCCTGCTACAGACCACCCTCCCAAACCCAGGAACCCCACTCGGCCTTCCTGAGAACACTGGAAAATATGAAGGTCTCTCCAAACACCATTATATTGGGTGACTTCAACTACCCAAACATAGACTGGGAGCATTACTCTAGCTCCAACACCCTAGCCCAAAGGTTCCTAGAATTTATAAACTCAAATGCTATGGAACAACTTGTTACCACTCCCACAAGAGGGGAAAACATACTGGACCTGATCATCACCAACATGGGGACTCTATGCTCCAGACCAGAAGTGTATCCCTCACTGGTAAGATCAGACCATAAACTAATCTCACTGGATATTCACATCCCAACCCCACCCCCTGCCCAGAAAAACACAGTGAAAAACTTCTCTAAAGCAAATTTCACACTCCTCAAAACTGAGGTGGAATCCTTCAAAGCCCCAGGGCCTGTGGAAAATACGGCCCAGACCGCAGAATCCTTTATAAACGCATTCTATGAACACCTTCAGGAATGCATGGATCATGCGATCCCAAATAAAACCAAGACCCAATCCTCCAAAGGCAGACGTCCTGTCTGGTGGACCCCAGCCATAAACAAACTATACAATAAAAGGAGGAAGCTACTAAATGATAGAGCAAAATCCCAAAAAGGGAAGGCATCACTGATCAGTATTAGCAAAAAACTACGGGCACACATAAAATTGTCTAAGGCCAGCTTCGAGAGAAAAATTGCACATGACACTAAGGATAATCACAAGGCTTTCTTTAGTTATGTTAGGAACCTGGGTGGTAATTCCCAGATATGCTCAGAATTAGTCCAAAATGACAAAAAATACACAGAACCCACAGACATTGCCAACATCCTAGCTGACAGGTTCAGCGCAAACTCCCCCTCCCCACCAAAAGGGCAAATATCTATCCCAGCAGAGTGCTGCCCCCCTGACATCTCAGATGCTCAGGTAAGAGCCGCCCTCTCCAAAGCAAAAAACACAGCATCAATGGGACCAGATGGTGTCCCGGGCTGCGTCCTACATGAACTCCAAGAAGAGCTAAACCCAAACATAAAACTACTGTTCAATCTCACCCTTACTACAGGATATGTGCCCAAAGAGTGGTGTACAGCAACAGTGGTCCCTCTCCATAAAGGTGGTGCCTCAACGGATCCTGGAAACTATCGCCCCATAAGCCTGACTAGCTTGGTCTGCAAAGCTATGGAAAGGATCATCATGGACCTCATAAATAAAGATATTGGGGACCTACAAAAATTGGATCCTACCCAGTTCGGCTTTGTTAAGGGCAGATCCTGCCTCTTAAACCTGGTTGATTTCTTTGAAACAGTCACCAAGGCCATTGACGAGGGGAAGGTGGTCCACACAGCCTACCTGGACCTCGCAAAAGCCTTCGATACAATACCCCACTCGGGCATTATAGATAAGCTCACCAGCTTAAATATAAACCCCTATGTCACTAGATGGATTGCAAATTGGCTCAAGGACAGAACCCACATGGTTAGAATTGCTGGAGCCATGTCAGACTCCAAACCAGTTACAAGTGGTGTCCCACAAGGCTCAGTCCTGGGACCTCTCTTGTTCGGTATATATTTCTCGGAGGTACAGGCCAACACGGAAGGACTGTGGCTGACCAAGTTCACAGATGACTGCAAACTGGGTGCCATAATCGACTCTCCAGCCGACACAAGCATCCTCCAAAAGGGCCTCATAGAAACAGACAACTGGTGCCAGAGCCATGGCCTCAAGCTAAATGCCAAAAGTGTATAGTCATCCCTTTGGCAAAACAAAGTGCCCACAAATTACCACATAGGTGGTAATCCATTAAGTACAGAAGAAGTAATTAGGGACCTGGGGACCCAAGTTGATAGCAATCTCTCATTTGACAACCACGTGGCCAAAGTGGTTAGAAAAACATTTTATATAGCCCACCTAATCATGAAGGGATTCACATCTAGATCAGGGACGTCATCGTGCCTCTTTACGCATCCCTCATCAGGCCCATAATTGAGTACAATGCCCCTTTTGGGATGTACCTTACCAGACACCTGCAGCAACTGGAAAGACCCCAAAAGTACCTCACCAAGAGGATCAAAGGGCTCAAACAGATGCCATATGCTGCCCGGTTAAAGAAACTCCAGCTCTACTCAGTGGCATACCGCCTGTTCAGAGGCGATCTGTGCCTGACGTATAAAGCCATGTCCAACCCGGAATTAATAGACATGCTGCACCTCAGAAAATCCAAATCCCATCGAGCTACACGCTCGAGAGACTTGAACCTCAGCACTGAAATAAATAGGACATGCTGGAGGGACAGATTCATAACCCAGAGGGTCCCTTCACTCTGGAATAAAATCCCAGTCCAGGTTAGGCAGAGTCCCTCATTGACTCTCTTCAAGAGGAATCTTGATGAGTGGATGGGAGATCGTAGGTTTACCCCGGGTATCACTTCTGTGTCACTGTTAGACAGAGGCACAGTATACTAACCTCGAAAAAGGGCATAGCAAAATAAATTTAAAATGGGTGGCGAAAGCCAAACACATTCTGGCTAGGCTTACAAATGCCCTAGGGCAGATAGCCTAGTATGAACCTATGAACCTATGAACAGTCATCATGAATCGTGAATATATTAAA
This sequence comes from Protopterus annectens, assembly GCF_019279795.1. NCBI lineage: Eukaryota > Metazoa > Chordata > Ceratodontiformes > Protopteridae > Protopterus > Protopterus annectens. The sequence goes on along the minus strand of NC_056739.1, from coordinate 907,437,805 downwards.
TTTAATTAAATGATGTAGCAACTAATTTAAATAAAGAACACTAACAAAGTATGTATGTGTCAGTGTGTTTACAAATATATATAAAATATCATATAAAACTTTATTTTTAGAAAACTCTCAATCAGTTGTGATTCTATCAAACAATTAAATATGATTAAAATAGTTAAGAACGTTAAAAATTTCAAACAATGTTAGTAAATACAGACTGGTATGTATGTATGTAATATAGACTTAAGCCACAGAGTTATTTTAAATATTAATGTATAAAGTGAATTCCTAATTTAGCAGACCTTAATTTAAGAACATTACTGATAGATGTGTTGTCATTCAAGCCTGGGGCTACTCCTGCATTAAGTCTCAGTTGACACTGCAGCTCTCTATATTCAATTAATGTCTCCCATGGTCTCCCACCCCCTTGGATTTACCAGCACTTGTTCTAATGCTGAAAATAAAAACACATTGTGACCTGGGAACAATAATGAATGTTTAAAAAGAGCGTTATTTTCATTCTTCTTCTTCAAATCATAATAGTGTTCATATATGCATTTTCCTAGTGATCTCTGTTTTCCTGATGTAAAAGGCATCACAAGCTTCACATTTACTAGTGTAAATCGCCCCCTGGATAAACAATTGCAACCTTTTGGTAATTTAATAAACCCATTGCTCACATTCTGGGTGGGAGGAATGAGCTGAATGGTTCCCTGATCCAAGAGAGATTGCAGACTCTCTGGAAAATGAGGAAGAAGTTCTTATGGAAATGAGGAATGCCTGAAAATGGAGGAAGGGACTTCCAAACCATGAAAAGTCTCTTGACAGATAACTGAAAGAACCCAAAAATCTAAAGTGATCTGAAGCCAATTTGGAAAAGACAAGGAAAGGCAAAGAGAAAGGGGACCTGGCCAAGGGGAAGGGAAGGCCAAAAGTCAAATAGAACTAGGCTTATCCTGAAAAGAAGGTTTCTGGGAGGAAGGACTGAGTAGACTTAGAAGGAACACATCTATAAGCCCTCTTTCCCTTAGAAGGGCCCAAGTCTATCTGCAAACAAAGGCAGACTTGGAAGGAAAGTTCCTCTGAAACTTGGGAACAGGGGAAAGAAATATATTAAGTTCCTGCAAGGCCTTACCCTTATCCTGGAGGGGCTTAAATAAGTTAGCAGCAGTCCCACAAAGCCTTTTGTTATCCAGAGGTGCATCCAAAAGCTTGGCCTTAATGATGTCAAGCAAAGCCTGAAGCTGTAACCACAAATAATGATTTATCACTGAACCAAAGGCTGGAAGAGGCATCAGCTACATTTTATTGAGTGACAGGCAACTTGAGAAGTGGACCCTAACATGGAAAGGGCTGAAGCTTTCCCCCTCAAAATCAGGAAGATCAGATACCACCTTAGAAATCTGGGAAAAGATGGTCAAAATATATCTGACCATATGAGTCGAGTTGTTAATGGCTCTAAAGGACAAAGTGGCAGCATTATAAACTTTTTTGCCCAACCTTTCCACAGCTCTACTATCCTTATCACAAGGAAGGAGCTTAGTAGCTTAGTAGATGGCAATAACTTAATGAGTTTGTTCTAAGAAACTGATACCACTGAAGTATCAGCAGAAGGGCACTTAATAAAGACATCTGCAGTACTCAGGCACCTTGTAGAACCTATCAGGTTTCTTTGTCACAGAAGTTGACAATCAGGAGCAACATAAACTGCAGAAAATGTATCCAAAAGGACAGCCATAATATGAGGGACAGCTGATGATTTGGAAGACTCCATTTCTAAGAGCTCATAGTACCTCTTTTGAATGTCAGAGACCTGGGAATAGTCCTACTTAAAATAGTCAATCATGCAGTCAATAGCATCCCTAAAAGGCAACTCTTCAAAATGGGAGTCAGGATCCTTAACAACAGAGGAAATATGCTTAGTTTTCTGTTACTTTTTCCGAGGAACACCCACATGAAAAACCTTCGGCGGGTCAGACCCTTGATAAGGCTCAATAAAAAAGTGCTAGGAATTTCCTTCCTCACTAAAATCTGAGGAATCCCCCTCAGTCCCAAGGAAATTATCAGCCGAGGTTCTCCCTCAGAGTCAGGTGAAAATATTGGCAAAGTCTCCAAGGATGTGTGAGAATTCAGATCAATGCCGGCCTCTGACAGAGTTGCGGTGGAGGAATCTAAAGCAAACACTGGATGGTTTTCAGGGTTTTTCACTAGCCTCTAGACTAGATGTGTCCAACCTGCGGCCTGCGGGCCACATGTGGCCCTCAGAGCTCTGCTATGCGGCCCTCTACCTCTAACTCCAACCTCAATGTACGCATGCCCCAAAACACTTTTTTGTTGTGTTTTTCGCGGCCGTGACCTGTAACTCTAACATCGCTGTGCGCATGCACCAAAGCATCCTTCTAGTTTGGATTTCTTTACGCCAAAGAAGGGTCTGTGTGTTCGTGCCAAATAATCAATGTGTGTGTTCTTGCTGAAGAGGGACTCGTCTATGGATTTACTGCCATTGCCTTTTAAAGAGACAGCACTTAACCTGTATTAATAGGTAAGTATGGTGTGAGTGAGTGCATGCATGAAAGCAGAATGTTTGTGTGCGTGAAAGTAGAAGTGTGTGTGTGTGTGTTTATGTGTGCATGACAGAGAGAGAGAGAGAGACACATGCACAAAGAGGCTAACGTACAAACAAGTTGGCTCACAAATGCATCCTACATTAAAAGTACACTTTCATTAAATTGCAGCTTTTCTGACAGGGAGAGTGTTGTATTGAATATGAAATCATACCTCTCAACTGTATGGATTTTCGAAGAATGTCTGGATTTTTGCCTTATCTTCCAATTTATGTCTTTTGCTTAGGAAATAAAAATTGTCATCCAAGATAATGCAGTCCAGGGATTAGGAATGAGACAGCAGCCTAGGATTAATGGGTCAGTAATGGATTGACTAATGTGGGACTGTAGCATATAAAGTTAATTGTTTTTTTTGACAAACAAAAAAATCACCCAGTACTGTCTTGTCATCGGTGAGTTCTAAGCAGTGGTAGATTGGACAACAGTAAGCATATCTTTGGTGGATCATCAATACTGGCAAATCAGGTGGGCACAATGTCATTCTTTAAATGTTGGGGGTTTTAGTGTGTGTGTGTGTGTGTGTGTGTGTGTGTGTGTGTGTGTGTGTGTGTGTGTGTGTGTGTGTGTGTGTGTGTGTGTGTGTGTGTTTGTGTTGGGAGTGCTGCAATAGTAGATGATTATTAAAGACAGAAACTTACAAACTGTGGAGAATATGTTTCTTTGTTTCAAAACCTGAAACTTGGGTACTAGGAATGCCAAAAATAGATTTTTTAAGACATAACTTCTTGCCATTTACAGTGGATGGATATTTACATTTAATGGACAATGTTAGCAGTATGAGTGTGGTCCTGTAGGGATCTGGAGGATGCTAAGTCTACCACTGCCAATGTCTTGTAAAGTGACCTGGAAATGGATATTGGGGTGTTACTGAAAAAATACAGCAAGTGGGCTTTGAAATGTAGTTTAATTAAACAAAGTGCACTTGCAATTTACAGGCCATAATTTAATTTATTTCAGGTAGTCCAGATCCTGGTAGATTGTATACCATTAGACTTAATTAGGGAGAGGTATACCATTAGACTTAATTAGGGAGAGGTGTTATTCTGTGGAAATAAGCAGACCTAGTTTCAGTGAAAGCTCTGTGGTTGTTTGCAGGTAGGAAGCTGCAGGATGTGGAGCCAATGTGTTTTATTATTTTTAATGGATTTGTCATTTCAAAGTATGGTTTTCTTCATTGCAAAAGAAGGCAGGATTGAATGAGCCATATAATGCTTAACTGACAATAATGGGAAAGAAACATTATACGTGATGTATAATGTTTGCAGCTACACTTGTTTCAATGGTGTCTGTGATGCATAACTATTTTTGGGCTTGTGTCCCAATTTTATTTTTCTCTTTGTCCAGACTTCTTGCTCTAAGGTTGAGAGGTATGGTTCCATGCTAAATCAGAAGGTTGTATTTACCTTGGAAGACTTTTCAGCATAATTATGAGAAACAGAGCGTTTTTAATATATCCACTTATTTCCAATATAAACTGCCATGTAACCTTGCAAATAACTTTCTTATTATGCTACTTTAATTCTTTTGGAATTGACAGGAATGCTTCATTGGTTCGGACATAAGCATAGTGTGCTGTGACTGATTTCTTGCAGCAGTCTGTGGCTTACTTATCACAATAACTTTTCTGTGTTTCTGGGTGTGTGATCAATTTAACAGTTTTAAAGAGGTTTTCCAAAATTAAATAAATACATAATAAATGAAAAAAAGTAATCCTTTCTTCACTTTGAGCTATTGATAAAGTGTGGGAATTTGTTTTTTTCAAAAGCGATAGTCAACATTACAGCTTAGTAAATGGTTAGTCTGTGAATAACTTCTGCACAAATTAAAATGTCTGAATGTCAAATGGCTTTAGATTGGAGGGAAGTTATATGTTTACTCCAGTATGTAGTATGATCTTAGAGAGTTTATAGATTTCTTATTGATTTAATTTTTGCTGAGCAGTTGTTTGTTGATTTATTGATGGTCCTTTTGGTAGTGGGAAATTGCATGGATGAATCTATTTCTATTATGATTTTTTTTTCAGATATTTTGACTTCCAGACAATTTCACTCAGTGTCGTGTGATTACTGAGGTTGCCTATTTTACAAGTAGGGGCTCCTTTTCCGTGTGTGTGTGTGTGTGTGTGTGTGTGTGTGTGTGTGTGTGTCTGTGTGTGTGTGTGTGTGTGTGTGTGTGTGTGTGTGTGTGTGTGTGTGTGTGTGAGAGAGAGATTTAATATGTATACTGAATGTATTTTTTGCAAATGGAATTCTTAGTTAAATAGGCCCCTCTTCTTAGACAAGTAGACTTGAGTAACCAATATTAGATCTTAGCCATCCAGCTGGGAAAGTTTAGTATGTGGATTTTCCTTCCGGTTTGATGAAGGCTATGCTACTTACTTAAGGAGTACATTCATGGCTATCCATCCAGTTCTAGTGTTGTTGAACTACATTGTTTGATAACGAGAGGAGCTTTTTACAAAAGTTGAAAGTTTTTGTGTCAAGAACCTGTCTATACAAAGTGGCCTGTTTATGTTGCAGTGAAGGCTGTGGTCTTTGTAGTGAGTGTTTTAAATATAACCAGTATTTCTAAGGTGGAGAAAGTCTCTTAAGGCAGGATCTTTCTTAGCCTGGAAAGCAAGCCAGTGATGAAATTTATAGGGGCTAGTGAGAGACAGAGGAAAGCAAGAAGCTTTTTAGTCTGTTTGGATAACTAAGTGAACTCAGTCCTTTGACCTTTTTTTGTCAGAAATGGTTGTAGTCTTTCTTTTGGCATGGTATTTTGCTGAGGCACGTGCCAAAAGGGGTGTTGTGCTCAATAATTGCTCTTGTAAAGGAAGAATACAGGGATGTTATGACCTCCTTGTCCATGGATGAGATACCCTTACTAATGAGGTGGGCCATGTAAAAAGATTTCCATACAACGGAGACAACGTGGTGGTCAAAAGTCAGGTTTCTATCAACCTGGGTGCCCAAGCACCTCACGACTGATTGCGTGCTTACAACATTGTTATTAATGTGATAATTTGCGGGGACATCACTCTCCTCAAAGGGGATGATTGTGCATTTTTTTGGCATTTAGCTTGAGGCAATGTTTCTGGCACCAGTCATTTGTTTGGGTGAGACCCTCTTGTAGCTTATTCAGAATTGTTTTATTAAGTCATTAATGTGAATTCTTTACTTTATTGCAAATTTGTTGGCTTATTTTTGTGAATTATAGTATTGTAGGACTACTAATGTTGACACTGTAGTAGATGGACTGCTGGAGTGGTTTTCCCAGTGAGAAATGCTAGTGCTGTAGTGAATATCTGTTTATTTGTAAAAAAAAAAAAAATCTATATATTAACTAAGATGTTAGAGTTAACTGTTAGATTAGAGAATTAAAATCAGAATGAGAATTAGAATTTTAAGGCAAATATTAGGCATTTATTAATTGTTTGAATTCACCTACAGTACAGCCAGGAGGTCGACTTTGGTCTCCTGTGGCAGCGAAAGAGTTAACTATATGATATATTTTATATGCAGCCCCGAGACAATTTCTGTTCACTCAATGCGGCCCCAGCAAGCCAAAAGGTTGGACACCCCTGCTCTAGACAGATGTCCAGAGAAGGCTAGATGGCAACCATATTGGGCCTAACTTATTTGGCCTTTGTCTTGGCAGATGGCTGGCCCTTAGGACAGCAGGATTCCACCACAGCACCCTGAGCTAACAGCTTAAGTCGTTGGTTCCCACGATATATGGACAAGTAAGAAAGGCAATTTTGTAGAGTCTTAGGCACAAACATCTGGCAGACTGAGTGATTGTGGGAATCACCCAAGCAACAATTACTCTGTCTGTGATGATCTTTAGGGGGGAATCTGCCTCCCACATTGACATGTTTCCTTCCTGGATTACATGAACACAATACCATACAATGGTAAACAAAAAAAGAAGAGAAGAGAACAGAAGAAACCCCAATAAGGCATTTATTTGAAAAATGGCTTGGTAACCAGGACAGCAGAAGGGTGTTCAGACTGACATACGATAATGGAGTTCAGACTGGCAGCAAAGACGTTCTGAGTGTTGGCATCTGTATGTTACCTTTATGCACCATGTCTCACACAGGGAGCATACGTATGACATACGGCACCTATAAGAGCCAAAGGATTTGGTATACTGGCAAGATGCTGAGCTATCCTTGGCAAGAGATCCCTTAGGTGAAGATTACTTGAACGGTGATATGGAAGGACATCAACTGATTAACCAAGAGAGGAAGAGCAGGAGCAGACTTTAGAGTTAAGAAGATGATTGTGGAATATTTCTTGAAACTGTTATGAGTTTGAGGTTGTTTGAGGGCAGATGGTAACTAGTTTCAGAGTTTGGGCACAAGTACAAGGCTTCACCATGTACATTTCAGGCCTTGTCTTGGTAAGAAAAGTATTTGTCTTTAGAGTGGACGTCTGTTGGGGTACCACTTCATTAATGAAATTAGGGGAGGATTTTTGGATGGTTGGTGCAGAATGAGTGGGCTACCTTCTGTTAGGTATACTGAACATAACTGGGAAAGGTGGCAAAATTATATCTCTTCCTTTCTCCCTGTATATCTGCACTTAGCAATCAGACAAGCTACCCTACATCTACTTTGCCAACAACATGGATAAATTACAAGTTCTCACACAAGAATCTCTTTTCCAAATTAGAGACTTGGCTTACTAACTCAAAACTGTTCCTTAACCCCTCAGAAATCTAAATTGATTTTATTTACCTCAAAGCCACTATCTGACTACAAAAATTATTTTCATTTACTTCTTCCAATCACATTAAGATAGAACTAGTAAGCCATGCCAAGTTACTAGGGGTCATCTCTTCATCTCTGACAAAAACCTGAAATTCAGCCATCCCATTAAACAGGCTGTAAAAAAAAACTCGCCAAAACCTGGAGCTCTCTATACAGTTAAACCAACCCAACAGACAGCACTATGATAAACATAGTTTCTTCCTTTCTAATCCCAAATGTCCTACATACAGCTCCCAGACTAATTAACCTGTAATCCTCTCAACTCTCCCTACTCGTCAAGTGCTACAATGAAATAAATCAGACAGTACTACAAGAGACTCCTTGTACTCTTCCCAGCTCTCCAAAATAAAGAATTCCATCATCCTTCCTCTTGGATCAATGCAAAATAATAAGTCTTTCTTTCAAACTACAACTAAAGGAGTACCTAATGAATACCTAGCTTTGCTCTTGTACCTCTCCTTGATAATCTAACCAATGTCCTCTCACCTGATTCCTCAACCTTTCAAAATCCTTCTCAGCCATCTACTAAACCAGTACCTACTTACTGACATCCTCCTGTCATCTTCTATGCATTTCCCCTAACAACTCATAATTAGTATTTTTTTCCTTCTTACCTGCATTTTTTTCACTTTCATTTCATTTTACCCTGCTCTCTAACACTTGCTTTATTAAAGGCTTACTTTTTTGATAACTTATGTTTTCAATTTTTCATGATAGGCTTTCAAAGTTAATTTCTCACCTGAACCCAACCCTATAACATTGCTGTTTTGGTGATACAAACTAATTCAGTTGCATATCTTCTGCATTTGTGTGTCTTGCTACATTTTTAATTAATAACTACTTTAGCAGTTTTAAAGCAACCAGTGTTTACAGCCTGTATACCATGTAACCTGTCATTACTTAATTTGTCTTGTTTTCATTTAGAGCAGTTCTCCTCAAGGCCTCTGCTGAAAAGGGTAGACTACATGCCCAGTAAACAAATGCAATAAATAAATAAATGTAAATTCCAAAAACTGAGAATACAGATTTTACTTGAAGACATAATAAATGCGGAACACAGCTTAGAAACTAAATCCTCTGATTGGCTACTGTTTGAGGCAATCAGAAGTTATGTAAACGTGACAGAAATAACTGACGGCATGACAATGTGACTATCCAACAGACATTCAGATAAGGAAATATTACATACTGAATAAGGAAATATCTTATCTGAAGCATAAAATCTCCTGAGGAAGCTGCAACTGGTATGTGTAGGCATGCATCTTAGATCCCTTTGGTTGCCATTCAAGAAACATGGATTACCAGAGGATATTATTCCTTAAAGCTAGTATACAAATGATTTTTACATTAATAAGCTGTTTCTCTGATTTGTCTCTCTTTTGCAATGCAAGTACCAAGACAAATTAGTCTGTTCACCTTCAGTGAGGAGGTACCCACTGCACTATCTTTTTATGCAATGCTGGCAATGCTGCCAATGTGCTGGACTCAAAAAAAAAAAAAAAATCCAGCGCAAAACTTCAGAATTTTTTTTTTTGCATCCAGTTGACCTCTGTAATCACCTGCCAGTGTGTCAAGAAATATGCAGAATTTCCCTTTGCGAAACAATTTCATTACTGATGACATTTAGCTGCAAGTCACTGTCTGGGCTGTGTCCCCTAGTACTTATTGTAGGGCCAGTACTTCTTATGGAGATCTTACTGCTTCCTTCATCCCGGTTTTGACTGTTAGACACAAAACCGTTTCTCTAAAGAAATGCTTTTTTGGAAAGGGAAAAATCCTTAAAATACTGGAAAATTAGAGTATGACATGGATGTCAGGCTCGACATCTTCTGTGGATTGCCCAAAGACAAGTGGATCACGGACTCAGGCATATAATATTTAATGTTTGATGGTTCCTGGAAAGAGCTATATCCTGAGTTACCCACAGTTCCTGATAGTAACCTCTGTGGTAGCTGACCTGACAGATTTATTAATAAATTTGCGAGCACATTTATTTATGGATAACTATTTTGTCAGCCAAGAAGGCAAGCCTTTGTGATATGCCTTTTATCTCTAAATCAGGGATCTCACAAAAAATATGAAACTTATAAAAGCAGACCTTCAATAATGCAGCACTAGTCAAGAGGTCAACTAGTCTGTCAAACTGGCCCACACAATGTTCACTTCTGTCCAAGCTGTTAAGGGCTTCTAATACTGTAAATCTGTACAGTCTCAGTTTATCCTCATTACTGTAAGTTAAAGAAAAATGCAAAGCAATGAAGATGAGAAAAACATTTCATAAGAATACTAAATTTCTGCTCTACAACAGACAGTTTACATTCTGTGCTTGTAGGCATAACACGACTGATGCCATCTTGCTAATGTTTGCTCCTGTAGGTCCCACTACTACTGACTTGCACCCATGAAGTTTAAGTCAACATCACAATTTTATTATCTGAATAATAAGACAGCAAGTAGACAGTACCCAATGACATTTAGGAATAACCTGTTTTCGTACACTACTAGCATGCAAAACAATCTAGCTAAAAAAATAGTTCATTTAAACCTATTCAGAGCTAAGAAATTGCTAAAACAAAGTCAACTTAGAATGAATAAGAAATACATATCCAGGACAAAAATGTGATGTTAACCTATACGTGCTAATCTTTTTGCGACTAATAACTAGTAAGGAAGAAAGGTGCAGTGAGTCAAGGCTTATATTTAGGTACAAAGGGATGGGGGAGGGTTGAAAGAGATGGATATACTACACTTACAGGCCTGTGGAAATAATTCCATACTAAGTAACACAAGCAAAGGTTAACAAATGAAAGCTACAAGTGATTAATGTTGCACAGCAACAGCAACTGTAAAAGAAGTTTTTCCTGCAGGGTAATATTTAATGTCAGCTTTTGACCACATAATGGGTTGATTAGCAAATTTTCCTCAATAAATTAAAATAGATGACAGATCTGAATGCAACACAAAAAACTAGTTTGCTACACGAGATAGTGACATTTACTTATGCTTAGGAGAATAAATAACAGGACAAGTTAAAAAAAAAAAACGAAGGGGAAACTTTTAGAAACAAGAGTGGCCAAAACAAAATATAATTAAACCAGCCACATATGGATTAACATATTTCATTTCAAGTCTGTACAGCTACATTGAAACACTACTGAATTTTTTTTTTTTTTTGCTGAATGTTTTGGTTTTGAGGATAAATACCTTAAAACAAAAAGAACAACCTTCACAACCTCACAAATGATGGGTCAAATTCTGAAGCCAGATGTTTTGCTCTGCAAAACTCTGCTTCAAGGCCAGGCACAATGCCAACAGTCCCCACTGAGGAGGTCTGTGACATGGGGTCCACCAAGAGGCAGATCTGCAGTGCATGTCCATTAACAAGGGTTGCCAGTCAGTTTTACCAGGTTTGTGCCATGTTGACAACAAAGCACAGAGCACTGAGACTATGGTTCAGGGAAATGACAGCAACAGTACCACTGACATGATGAGTAGGCTTCTGGATGGTAATGAACCCTGCCCTTATGTTCTGACAATGCAGACTCAATTACTGTCCAAATGGTGTGTGTGTGTGGGGGGGGGGTACAGTCAAAAAGTAAAGTTGTATATGTAAACTTATCATAACAGTAGATGTTCGTGTGATCACTGCTACAGTAGCCTTAACTATATGGGTTATATCCTGCCAAGGATATAATAGCCAGCCAGCTTCAAAGGCTTTGGGACACCTTCCATCTGTCCAAACTGTCAGGCAGCTCAAGCTGAGCTGATTAAAAGACAACTTTAGGCACCAAGCCCTTCACAGCTTTCCTGCCAAAAGATAGACGGAGGCTGAGCCCTGAAAGAACAATGAAAGGAAAAGCAAAAAATAAATAACCACATCCTGGCATAAACAACACACCAAAAAATAAAGGGGATGAAGGGAGGCAGTGGCTACTGCAGCAGTGATCATTCAAATATCTATTGTTATCGTAAGTTTACTTTAAAAACTGTATTAGGTTCATCATATAGATCACTACTGCAGTAGCCTTAGCTATATGGTTAGATTACCACAGCTTATTACATTTTGGAGGTGGATGGAGAAGAGTCCAAGAGCAAAGCCTGACCTAAACCTAGAAGATGAATCAAGCTTATAGTGCTTTTTAAAAGTATGTACACAGGACCAAACTGCAGCTTCTAGGATATGTCTGGAATCCATCCCTTTCCAAAAAGCCATATATGAAGCCAAGGCCCCGGTAGAGTATGCCTTGACCTTGCCTGGAAATAATCTGTTGTGGTGAGTATAACAAAAGGTAACAGTCTTAGACAACCATTTGGAAATGGTCTGTATTGACACAGGATGTCTTTTCTTCTTCTTCTTAGCTTCACAAGAAAAGAAGAGACCAGAAGATATGAAAGATTTTGTTCCATCAAGATAGTACCCGAGTTGCCAGTGGATATCCCAGGTATAGAGTATCCTTTCTCCCTCATTTTTAAAATCAGTCAAGGAAATGAGGGAATGGATCATTTGGTATAAAGTAAATCTGGATACCACGTTAGGCATAAAAGACTGGTTAGTTCTCAAAAAAACCCTGTCTCTGTGGAAAATGAGATAGGACTGACTCATTATAAAAGCTTGCAACTGAGATGCTCTTCTTGCAGAGGTTGGAGCAATCAGTAAAACTGTTTTCCATGTTAAGAACCTCAAGTCAGTCAGATTATCTGGTTCAAATACAGCAAGTGTTAGCTTCTCTAAAACAAAATCCTAAGAAGGGGTCATTGGTTTTCTTGGAGGTGTGTCATGTAAAACTCTTTTCAAAAATATTTTGACATGAGAAAGCCTTGAAAGAGGAGGATTCATGGGAAGATATACTGAACTGGCCAGTAAATGAACCTTGACAGAAGAGTAAGAAAGGTCACTGGCTTGTTACTCACACAGATATTGTAAAACCAGAGAACAACTAGCCCTATATCTTTTCCATTTGTGAATATATGATTTTGTAGTAGCAGACATTCTTGCTTCCATTAATACCTGTACTCGTCCTCAGTAAATGGGTGCCTAAAGAAAATTAAGCCCTATCATCCAGGCAGTCAGTTGAAGTTGATTGGGGTCAGGGTGCATCAATAACCCTGACCTTGTGTGAGTAGATCCATTCTGTACAGAGTAGATCCATTCTGTACAGAGGCTTCTGGTAATTGCCCCTTGCCATTTCCAAAAGAAGGGAGAACCACTGTTGCCTGGGCCAGAATAGAAGTCACCACAATGATCTTGGGAATTCCTTCTGAATATTCAGAAATACCCTAGATACAACAGGAAAGGGTGGAAAACCATAAAGGAGCATTCCTGTCAAAGAAAAAGAAAAGGCATCTGTCTTCCAGGTCATCTTGCATGGAGTCCTGGAGCAGAGTCTTGCCTGCTGATTATTTAGATAGGAGGCAAATGAGTCTCTGAAAGAACTCCCCACAGATGGTTCAAATGTTGGAAGAACTCATCTAGTTTACATACATTTGGGTCTGCCCCATCCTGTTAAACTTGTCTGCCACAAGATATTCCTCTGACAAAATGAAGAACACCTTCAGAGGGAAATTGTGCTGTGAAGCTACATCCCAAACTAACATTGTTAGTCTGCAAATGGGGTATAACCTGGTTCCCCTCTGCTTGTAGATATACCACGACTGTGGTATTGTCTGAAACAACTTAAAGAGGTCACAGGGACCAAAGATGACTCAGTGATTTCAGTGTCATGATCAGGGCAAGCATCTCTTTTATATTTATGCCCTTGCAACTGTCCTAGGTGTCCCACACACCTCACACTATTATCTCTCCTGAAACTGCTCCCCAAACAAAGTCCGAGATGTCTGTCATGACTGACTGCTTTGAAGCAAGTAGGGATAAGAGGAGCCCTGAATTTAGGGATATATGCTGTCTCCACCAAATCATTTTTCTATGGACAAACCCCAGCACTGGGATCTGAAAAGACAAGGGATGTTGATGCTGGGATTAAAGTGACTTCTGATACTATTGTATCTTTCTCATGTGGATTCTTGCCAGGGTATTCATGAGAATCATAGGTGGAATGAGACCCAAAATCCCAAGGTATCCCCTAGCAGTGACTGAACTCTGAGTGGAAAACCTTTCAATTCGATCTAGATATAGATATATTTTTCTTGTGGAAGAAAAGCTGTTTGAACTGAGGTGTTCAGCTGACACCCCAGGAACACAATCCTGTGTGGAGTCAAAAAGGGCTTTTTAAAATTCTCTTTGAATCCCACCTTGTGTAAGAGATCTCTCACCCAAATATGAGATTCCTGACAATTTGAAAAAGACTCTGCAAAGATAAGCAAATCATCTAAGTATGAAAAACAAAACAAAAAATAAACAAAAAAGGAAAATGGATACCTCATGGCAACGAGTTATAGCTGGAGCTACTGACAGCTGGTGAACACTTTTGGTGCAGTGTATGGTCCAAAGGCTAAGCCAGAGAACTGATAATATGATATAGACATACGAACCTCAAGAAACACCAGAAGTCTAAATGAAAAGGAATGTTAAAATAAACATCTTTTAAAAGTAGAGTTACCAGGAAACTTAAATGAAGAAGAAGAAGTAACAGATTGTAACGTGATATCATTTTGAGGATAGGTACTAGCATAAAGAGGTTTAATAAGAAAGATCCAGCACTGTTCTCCAAACATCTTCTTTACTGGCACTAAAAACATCCTGGAACAAAAACCTTTCTCAACTTGGGAAGGAGGAAGTGATTCTAACACTGCATGGAACAACATGCAATGAATGACAGAGGGGAAATAAAAAGTCTGGTCCGGTGAATGAGGAATAACCTCGTGGCAAGGAGGAGCATCCTCTCACTGCCATACCCTTGACAAATGATCTTCAGAACCCATTTGTCTGAAACTACCTGTTGCCAAAGAGAAAAGTGCAGATTCAGACTTTCTGGAAGAGAAAAGGGACTGCCAAGGTGTGTGTGTGTGTGTGTGTGTGTGTGGGGGGGGGGGGGGGGTTAAAGACCCTTAAATAATAAAACTGACTAGTTGATTGCCCTTGATTTTCGGGGTTCCTGAATTCTTTTTGGAATGCACTTACCATTATGCCAAAATTGGATGAGGGGTTTTAGAATCCTTGGAAAATCTGAGAAAGTAGGGCAGAAAAATCTTATAGAAAGTCTCTGAATTAATTTACCCCTTTCATCACACGTTTTGTTAACCTCTCCAGCAAAGGAACCAAGAAGTGAATCGCTATTCAAAGCAGAAAATAAAGTCTCATTATTCATAGGTAGGTACTAGGCTATCGGCCCCAGGGCCTAAGTAAGCCTAGCCAACAAGGTTCCCTGGCTTACGCCAACCAAGAAAGTTAATTTCCTGTGCCCCTGTCGTGCAGAGCCACAGAAGTGATGCCCACGGTGTATTTCTTATTTCCCATCCTTTCATCAAGAATTTTTCTTGAAGAGTGCTAATGAGGAACTTTGCTTGACATATATGGGTAGCTTGTTCCAGAGTACAGGAAGTCTCTGTTCAGGAATCTATCCCTCCAGCATGTCCTGTTTATTGTGGCGAGAAGGTTTAGGTCCCTAGACTGTGTAGCTTGGGGATTGGGATTTCTTTAGGTGTAGCATGTCCAACAGCTCTGGGTTTAACATAGCTTTATATGTTAGGCAGAGATCTCCTCGGAGTAGGTGATATGCTACAGAGTAAAGCTTGAGTTTTTTGAGATGGTCAGTGTAGGGCATCTGTTTGAGGCCAGTAATCCTCTTTGTTTGGTACTTCTGTGGCCTTTCCAGCTGCTGCAGATGTCTTGTGAGGTACATTCCAAAAGGGGCGTTGTACTCTACAATGGGTCTAATGAGTGTCGAGTAGAGGGGAACAATGACCTCTTTTTTCCTGGATGAGAACCCTTTTGTGATGAGGTGTGCCACACAGAGGGATTTCCTGACTACTGTGGCGATGTGATTATCAAAGGAGAGACTACTGTCCACCTGGATCCCAAGATCTCATCACACATTCGGCGTTAAGTAGACTGCTGTTTATGTGGTAGTTCATGGGTACAGAGTTTTTACCAAAGGGGATGACAATGCACTTTTTGGCATTGAGCTTGAGGCCATGCCTCTGACACCAGGCATCTGTCTCAGTGAGGCCCTTCTGTAGGTTGTCCACATCATTTGGGGACTCGAGTATGGCTCCTAGTTTACAGTCATCTGCGAACTTCATTAGCCAGAGGCCTTCTGTGTTAGCCTGTGCTTCAGAGAAGTAGATACCAAACAGGAGAGGTCCCAGGACTGAACCCTGTGGTGCTCCACTTGTCACTGGTTTGAAGTCAGATTTGGAGTCTGCAACTTTTACAGTGTGGGTTCTGTCAGTGAGTCAGTTGGCAACCCATCTTGTGGTGTAGGGATTTATACCTAGTTTAGTGAGTTTAGCTATAATTCCAGAATGGGGGATGGTGCCAAAAGCCTTGGTGAGGTCAAGATAGGTTGTGTGAACCACCTTGCCCTCGTCTACAGCTTTGGTGACTGCCTCAAAGAAGTCGATCAAGTTCTGAAGGCATGATCCGCCTTTCACAAACTCGAACTGGGTGGGGTCAAAAGTTTGGAGGTTACCAATGTCTTTGTTTATGAGTTCCATGATGATACGTTCCATGGCCTTGCAGACCAAGCTCGTCAGGCTAATAGGGTGATAGTTCCCAGGATCAGTGGTGGCTCCCCCTTTGTGGAGTGGGATAACTGTTGCTGTGCACCATTCAGTGAGCATAAAGCCTGATGTGAGACTATGAATGAACATGGTGCTTAGGTGGGGAGCCAGATCGTTCTGATGTTTGTGTAAAACGCAGCCTGGGATGTTGTCCGGTCCCATGGATGCTGTGCTTTTGGTTTTAGAGAGTGCAGTTTTTACCTGCATAGATGTGATTACAGGGACACTGCATTCTTCCTGTATAGATATGGGCCCTTTAGGAGGTGAGAGGGGGGTAAAGTTAGCACTGAACCTATCTGCCAGGATGTTGGCAATATCAGTTGGTTCTGTAATTTCCGTGATGTTGTGCTGTAACTCAGAGCAGATCTGGGTGTTGCCATTGAAATTCTTGACATAGCTATAGAATGCTTTGTGGTTGCCCTTAGAATCAGTGGTGATTTTGTTTTCGTAGCTAGCTTTGGAGGATCTTATAAGGGATCTCAGCTTCTTACTGAGGCTGACCAGGGAGCTCCTCCACTCATGGATTTTACTCTCTTTTGCAACAGTTTCTTCCTTCTGTTGTAGAGTTTTTTTTTATGGCAGGGGACTACCAAATTGGCTTCCTTTTTTTGGAGGATAGCGTCTTGGTTCTGTTTGGGATAGCATGATCCATGCACTTGTGTAAGTGCTTATAGAATGCATTTGTGTAGGATTCAGCAGTCATAACTGTATTGTCCATCTGCATGGGTTTCATAAAGTTCGCCACTTCTGTCTTAAGAAGCATGAAGTTGGCTTTGGAGAAATTTCTTACAGTGGTTTCCTTAATGGTGGGTGGGGGCTGGATGCGGATATCTAGGGTGATTAGCTTATGGTCGGATCTGACCAAAGAGGAGTTGACTTCAGGTGTGGAACACCGGTCACTCATGTTGGTAATGACTAGGTCTAGGATATTGTTGCCCCTGGTGGGGGTGTGGATAAGTTGATCCAGGACATTGGAATTTATGAATTCCAGAAAGCATTGAGTGAAGGAGTTGGTACATGAGTAGTTTTTCCAGTTAATGGTGGGGTAGTTGAAATCGCCCATTATTAGGGTGCTTGGTTGAACCCTACTATTTTCCAGTATATCAAGAAAAGAGAAGTGGGAATCCTGGGGCATGGTGGGGGATTTGCAGCAAGCTACGATTTGGATTGCAGTTTTGCCCAGAGTTAGTTGCACTTGGATAACCTCGGATGCAATATGCTGCACAACTAGCCTGGAGGTGTGGATTATCCTTAATGAATATGGACACACCTCCGCCTTTGGTGTTCTGGTCCTGGTTAGATGGCTGAAAAGTGTGGAATGAGTTATAGCATGGTAATGCAGGGGTGCTATCTAGAGTCTTGAACCAGGTCTCAGTCACTGCACAGATATAGATGTTCTCCATTTTAAGGAGTGCCTCAAGTGAGTGCATTTTGAGATTTAGACTTCTAGCATTGAGTAGCATAACCCTCAGTTTTTCCTTGCCTGTTCCTGTTACGGTGGTGAATTTGTCATTTGAACCTTGCCTAAAAAAGGCACTATAGGGGCGGCAAGACCCTTAGCCAGTATCTGGAATCCCAGGGGCGACAGGTGCAGGCGATCTCTGGCAAACTATGTCATCCCATGCAGACAGATACTGGATCCCCTTAGAATGACACCAGAAGCTTAGCCAATTGTTGAAGTCAATCATTTTGTCCTTGTACCGCGGTATCATTTTGGGTGATGGCAGGATGCTACTCAGAGCTAGGGTCATACCTGCCTGGGCTACAAGATAGGAGAGCTCTTCCATGTTTCTTTTCATGTAGTCCAGGGAGGTACATCTTAGGTCATTCACACCAACATGGACAATGACAGAGTCCTTGTTGTGGAGTGACCTGAGTGCGTGGGTTATGTAGCGGATCTTGGCATCCAGCAGGCAGTAACCTTCTTCTTGTTTAGCCAGGTGAGTGGGATATCAGTGTGCCTGACTATAGAGTCACCTATGACTAGTGTGCTGGGTACGTTGTTTTGCCTTATGGACTGTGGTTTATTGGCACACTGAGTCTGTGGGCTGTGTGTCATTTGGGTTGTGTTGGGGGGTGGAGGTTGCTTGCGTTTCTGCTTTGGAGGTCTCTGTTGCTTGACCAGATTATTACTGAGAGCCTCTGCAAATATTTTTGTGTTTCTATGTGTAGATTTTGGTGGTGTAGGTTTAGTGGGACTATGTGATTAGTGTTTTGTGGTGCAAGTGTTTACCTTCTCCTCTTGACTGTCAAGTTCAGTCTTGGGTGGAGAGAGCTTTACCTCCAGCTTGGCTAGATAAGTGCATATCTCACAGGTTGTGGTGTTGGGTGGTAGGAGGAGAGAATTGTCTGTGTACATAAGGCAATTGCTACATTGCCCCAAGATGCCCAGATTCATCAAATAGACAGGAGAGAACACTGGGAGCTGACCGTTAGACATGCCTGAATAAAATACAACTTTCCTCTAGACAAGTGAGGAAAGTGAGTATAAGAGCTGTTTTTCTCTAAGCAAGTGAGGAAAGTAAGTACAAAAACTGTTTTCCTCTAGGTAAAGAGGAAGGTTGAGTGCTGTAGTAATTTGTAGCTTATTTGGTGCTAACAACAAGTTCTGAACAAGTGCTGAACACAAACTCACATCCTCTCGGGACATTCTGAGAATGCAGCCAAGCAAACTTCCAAAAGCAGGCCAGATCCCTGGAGGAATCACCAAATGAGACACACATACATACACACACACACACACACACACACACACACACACACACACACACACACACACACACCCACACACACATGCGCGCGCACAATAGATAGCAGTGACTAGTGCAATAGAAGAAACTAAATGATTTCAATATGTTTCCTCACAAGAAGAAACTGCAGACCAGACATTCCTAACACTTTCACAATTAATGAGAATAATCATTAACATGTGAGCCTGATCACTCAAAATTATGAAAATCAGAGTTGCAGAAGCACACACTGTTTTCCCATTCCCATTACCAATCTTCCCATCCTTATCAGAAAGTGGATAGGAGTTAACTAACTGTTTAGAGGCGGTAGGATTAACCAAAGCTATTGGGTCATATTTGTTAAAACTGTTAAGACAGCAATAAATAAGAAGGATAAAAAGCCAGAATAAAACCTTGAGCCAATCCCAGTAAACTACTCTGTCTAATGAAATTTGAGGAGAACTGGACAAATGTTTAGCTTTCTGTTTCTTTTTGACATTAGATAATGGGACCAACAGTGTTATAAATGGTGGCAGCAGCATCTTCCCCAAGGATGAGCACAACATTCTAACAAAACAGGAAGCTTTCCCTGTTCCCTTTCCCACGACCAACAAAAGTCGCTCTCCCTTGCCCACTGAGGGATCCCCAACAGCCACAGAGGATGTGGCTTACCCCCTATCCATAGTGGCTGTAGGTGCTACATTAAAGAGATCTGGGGTAAAAGATGAGTCATCTGAGGTTCAACAAATGGTCACAGTAGTCATCCATCTGCGGCTGAGGCAAATTGCTAGCCTGCTGTAGTGACAAAGGCTGTTTGGCTTAACTTTTTCTTTTTGTGGCTGGAAGAAGGAACAACAGAGGAACAAAAGTTCAAGTCTTTAAAAGTTCACTTTTTTTCACACAAAAACACAGTAAAAAGCACTTGAAAACACATTGCTAGCCCCCCAAAAGTAAAATAAACAAATTCTCCACAGAAAAAAAAATGTTTTTAAATACTTTAGACAAATATTAAACTAACTGGAAAAAAAGAGCACGTTCATTTAAACGTACAATGCAGTCTCGTGGCAGTCTGTTAAAACAAAAACATCTAGCTTTACAATAACTTTCCTGAAGAGGAAAATATTAATAATTAACAAAAAAATAACTGAATGGAAGTTTTTTCTCCCAAAGGAAATTTAACTGCTCAGCAAAGGAACAAGACAAGCCAACTGTTGATCCTCAAAGTCCTCAAGAGGAGTGTATTCTATGGCAGTAGTAAAGCTCTGAAGGGTTTGGTGCCCAAACTTGTGTTTTAGTAATCTCATCTCAAGCTGCCTGACAGTTTGTGTGCATGGGAGGTACCCTGATGCTTTGGAAGCTGGCCAGTTGTTAAAGCCTTGGCAGGATATAACCCATATAGCTAAGGCTACTGCAGCTTTGATCAATATGATGAACATCACCTAATTCACATATCAAGAAAGACCAAATGGTGAAGGAATGGAAAGCCAGGAACACTGTCTGCCTCCAGGTAAACTGCTGAAGTTAGAAGGAGGCTCTGAACACTGCTTCACTGAGTGGGCTAAAATGTAAGTGTGAAATGCTCCATGGGTTAGTTCTGGAGTCAGGGTGAAGTTCTAATCAGTGACAAGATATGAGATGGCAAGCTAGGGACTACAACAGCTGCCAGACTGAGATAGTGTTGGAAGAGGACTCCAGCTGCTGCCAGTATAGATCACAAGGTAGGGAAGGGACTCCAGCTGCTGTTGGCATGGGTGAGTGTGTGTGTGTTGGGGAGGGGGGTTAAGGGGGACCTTGATTGATGTAAGGATGCATGTGTGTGTGTGTGTGTGTGTGTGTGTGTGTGTGTGTGTGTGTGTTGTGTGTTGTGTGTGTGTGTGTGTGTGTGTGTGTGTGTGTGTGTGTGTGTGTGTGTGTGTGTGTGTGTGTGTGTGTGTGTGTGTGTGTGTGTGTGTGCTGTGGGTGACTACATTCAAGGCTTTCAATGCTGTTGGCATGAAGGGGGGAGTAAACCAGTGACTGAATACTGTGAGAAAGAATGTGGGTTTGATAGGTTTCCATCACCTCTAGGATTGCAATACACTGTTTCCAGTAGTCTTTCTGCCTGTATGTCAGCTTTTCTGGCATGCAGTACCAAAGGCAAGAATGTCACTCTGCTGATATGAGTGGCTTTCCTAATCTGAGCACCACTTCCACAGTACATACTTAAGAAATACAGTTGTGTCCATGAATCACTTTTCTGCAAAATCCACATAGCTGTATCACAGCACTGTAAACTAATATTACCAACTTGAAATGCAACCTCAGAGTAAGTTAAAAAAGTGCTAGTTCAACTTTCTGGATTTTGGTCACAAACAAAACATACTTAAGGTCACTTTGCTCAGCCATAATACAGTGGTGTGGTGGTAGTCAGTAGTCTTACATAAGCAGACATCAAGGAATTAGGGCTCTCCATAGCAGCCCATTACAAGCCCAAATCAAGATGCTTGTGTTAGGAATAATGGGTTCAATCATGTGAGCTTTATAGCACTTTATTTTAATGTTTACATTTGTATATGCAAATGGAACACACTGGCAAAAGTGGTAAGCATTCTGGTTATGTAGTGCAAAGGGATGAACTCCAGACTATAACCCAGACAACCCAAGTTTGAGTAGCAGAGGGAGGATGGATTGTGCAGCTCATGCTGAATCTTCCATCCTGCAAGAAGGTGAGGTGGTTCCTGGTCAGATGCACTACTCTGGTGCAAGTGGAGGTCTGACTGATAATAGCCATCCACTGGGAAGATGTGGGCTTGGTGCTCCTAAGCTGGTGTCGGTAGCCCTAATCAGTATGTGTAGAGGAATGTACATGTGAGAACAGAGGGAAACAGAAGGTCACTGTTGATGCACCAGGGCTGCATGTGAGATCTGTTGCTAGGGACCAGGTGCAAATAATCTGTGTAAGTAAGCAAGCCACTATTCAATGTATTGTTGGACTATAACCCAGACAACCCAAGTTTGAGTAGCAGAGGGAGGATGGATTGTGCAGCTCATGCTGAATCTTCCATCCTGCAAGAAGGTGAGGTGGTTCCTGGTCAGATGCACTACTCTGGTGCAAGTGGAGGTCTGACTGATAATAGCCATCCACTGGGAAGATGTGGGCTTGGTGCTCCTAAGCTGGTGTCGGTAGCCCTAATCAGTATGTGTAGAGGAATGTACATGTGAGAACAGAGGGAAACAGAAGGTCACTGTTGATGCACCAGGGCTGCATGTGAGATCTGTTGCTAGGGACCAGGTGCAAATAATCTGTGTAAGTAAGCAAGCCACTATTCAATGTATTGTTTGACATAGCTATGTAAAGGAACAAATATGATACCTCCATCCACAACACAGACAGAGGTACCAGAGCTCCCAGTGGTACAGTGTATGCAAACTATGTGCAAAGCAAAGCAAAGTATGAATACACACAGTTCTAACCACATGTGGACTCACATGCCCCCATACTATCACTAGGTATATTTGGTGGATATAATATGCATCCATATATGTATAAATCCACATGCTGACAGACTTTGTGCAAAGAGAGTTCTCTGACATGCAACAACTATGACATAAAATAGAATACAATTACTCTACCGTTGATCCAGTGAGCAACTACAGCACCCCTATAAGGCTGTGAAGCATATCAAGTCAGTTCATTTAATCACTCATTTAGGCCTAGCACAGGAGTTGATAATGAATCAGACATAGCTTCAGTGTTTTTTAAATTGTGCAGCATCCTGGACTGAATAAAGAGATGTTCAGTTTGCTCAACAGGTCCATAAGTCACAGTTTTAAGATACAGTCACACATTTGGATGGTAGTGCATGCGTGTGAGTGTGTGTGTTTTGGGGGGTTGGGTGTTTCAATATGTGCGTATGTTCCATACCTAAAGTCTCTCCTTTCCCCTCCTTGTTGAGACCCACAGTACCATGCATTTGCTGGGCAAACAGACTGGCATGTTATGTACCCTGACCCATACTTTCCTCTTGGGTTCAAAGGGTCACAGATGTACAATAGGGCCCTTACAGGTCTAGATATGTAACCCAAATGTGACCCACAAATTTGATTTATATAGGTGGTGATTTACTGAATGAATCTTTCTGTCAGAGACACAGAAGCCACACCAGGGGTGAATTTCCAGTTACCCATCCACTGGTCCAAGTTATGCTTAAAAAGGGATAGGGAGGAACTCTGCTTCCCTTGGATAGGGAGCCTGTTCCAGAGAATGAGAATTATCTTAGAAACATATCTGTCTCTCTAACATGTCTTATTTATGTTGCAAGCAAAATGTAGGTCTTTTAATCTAGTAGTTCTGATGCTGTTTGTTTTGTGGATGTGCACAAGATTCAATCAAAACAGGGTCCAGGGATGTCCTGTTTGCCAAACAAAGATCACTTCTCAGAAGATACAGAATAAAGAGACAGGGCTTTGAGGCAATCAGTGTAGGACATTGTGTTTATTCCCTATATTCTTTTTGTAAGAAACATTTGTGGACATTCTAGTTGCTGCATGTGTCTTGTTGGGTACATACTGAAGGGGGCATTATACTCTATGATGGGTCTGATGACAGCCGAGTACAGTGGTATGATAACCTCTTTGCCTAGGTGCCATGCCCTTGTTTGTAAGCTGAGCAGCATAGAAGGATTTCCTTACTACACTGGACACATGCTGGTCGAAGGATAGTTTACTGTTTACATGAGTTCCCAGAGCTCTGACTAGTCAATCAACTTTTAGGGGTGTTTTATTGATGATGTAGTTACCCAGGGTAGTAGACTTCCCAAAAGATACTATAATGCATTTCTTGGCATTGAGTTTTAAGCCATGGCTTTGGCACCAAGTGTTTGTCTGAATTATGCCTTCCTGAAAGGTGTTTTCATCTTGGGGGGGATTCAATGACTTCTCCCAGTTTGCAATCATCTGCAAACTGGTCAGCCAAAGGCCTTAAGCATAGGCCTTGACATCCAAGAAGTAGATATCAAAGAGGAGTGGGCCCAGCACATAGCCCTGGGGACTCTACTGGTGACAGGTTTCTTTGTGGAGGTGACCTCACAGATTCTAACCTCCTGGGTCCTATCAGTGAGACAAATGACTATCCAGCATGCTATAAAAGGGTTATACCTAGTTCCATAAGTTTGGTGACAATCCCCAAGTGGGTATTGTATCAAATGCTTTAGCCAGATCTAGGTAGCCAGTAAGCACCATTTTCTCCTCATCCATTGCCTTAGTGACCTTTTCAAAAAAGACCACCAGATTCAGTAAGCATGATCTTTCTTTGACAAAGCCAAACTGGGATAGATCTAGTGTCTAGAGGTCTCCTATGTCCTTGTTGATAATTTCCATGATAATTCTTTCCATGGCTTTGCACAGAAGACTAATCAGATTAATGGGTCTGTAGTTTCTAAGATCTGTTAAGGGTCCTCCCTTATGAAGGGGAATGACCATTGCAGTCCTCCATTCATGTGTCACAAAGCCTGTTTTAACACTATAGTTAAATAATGACTCCAGGGGTCTTAATAAGTCACATTTTAGACTATGCAGGAGGCATCCTAGGATGTTACCTGGGTCCATTAAGGCCACATTTTTTGTTTTAGAAAGTGTAGCCAGTACATGCTCCCTAGTTATAGTTGGAGGGATTACGTTTGAGGGTATATGTGAGGGGATGGTTGGGGTTGGAGGGGGGAGTGAAGTTGGAATGAATTTGTCGACTACCAGGTTTGCTGTATCACCAGGCTGAGTTAATGTGGCATCATTAACCACCAGTTCAACATATTGCTGGGTGCTGCCCTTGAGATTTCTGATACAGATGCAGAAGGCCTTATTGTTGTCTTTCACCTGGGAGGCTATTTTAACCTCAAAGTTGTATCTGCTTGACTTAATTTGCCCTCTTAGTTGCCTATTTACTTTGATGACAGAGTTTCTATTTTTATGGGAATTACCCTTCCTGATTTTTGAAATATTTTTTTTTATTGTATATCCTCTTTAATTTGGGATTGCCACCAGGGTTATGTGTTTCTAGGCCTATTCCTGGGCTTGCTTCTGATAGGTACAGCACCCTTAATGCAGCCACTGACATGGACTGCTGTGTTCTCTGGGTTTGGAGAGGCACTGAATTTTAGCAATCTATCACTTAATAAAAGATAATCTGCCTTGGAATAGTTCCTGTTACTGGTTCTAAAGGGATTGCAGAGTTGATTTTGATTTCAAAAGAGACAGCTTTTAGGTCGGCCCTTAACAGAGAGGATGAGACTTGGGGGGGGGGGGGGGGGGGTGCAGAGTTCTCCTAGATTTTTAAGTGAGTGGTCCAGTATGTTGGAGCCTGTAATGGGTGTATTCACTATTTGGTCAAGGATGTTTGCATTTACAAAGTCCAGGAATCTTTGTGCCTGCTGATTTGAGGATATACAACATTCTCAAGTCTATACAGGGGTAACTAAATTCTCCCATGAGTAGAGTGTTAGGTTGGAAGGCAAATGTCGTCAGTAGGTCTAAGTATGCACTGTGAGCTTCTTGGGACATGGAGGATGACCTATAGCTGGCTAGGATATGGTAAATGATTTTGTTATGGTGTCCTACACAAGGAGAAACTCCAGTGCATCATCCTGTTCGACCACCCTAGATGTATGCTTGTTATTAACATATATTGAGACACCTACTCCTTTAGCCCTTTTCTGTGCGGCTACTGGTCTAAAAGTGTGGAAGGCACTGAAACCTTGCACTGTCGGGGTACTTTCTGCCAGTTTAAATCATGTCTCTGTAACTACACAGATGTCTACATTCTTGAATGTGAGGTGGGCTTGGAGGGAGTGCAGTTTTCTCTTTAGGCTCCTGGCACTGAGCAGTTAAACCCCTGATTTTCAGTTGAATTAATTTTGCTACATTGGCAGATTTATCAA
Organism: Protopterus annectens; assembly: GCF_019279795.1. Lineage (NCBI taxonomy): Eukaryota > Metazoa > Chordata > Ceratodontiformes > Protopteridae > Protopterus > Protopterus annectens. The sequence goes on along the minus strand of NC_056739.1, from coordinate 907,412,118 downwards.
TCTGGCATTGCCTAAAAAAGGCACTATGGGGCGGATAAAGTTTTAGCCAGTATTTGAAAGCTTAGAGAGGGAGAAGTGCAGACTATCCTTAGACGACAAATGTTGGATCCCCTTAGAATGACACCAGAAGACAGCCAGTTGTTGAAATCAATCATTTTTTGTTCATATTGTGGCATCGTCCTTAGTTATGGTAATATGTTGCTCAATGCTAGGCTCATAGCAGCCTGAGACAGACATTCTGAAAGCTCCATAATGTTTCTCTTCATATAGTACAGGGAGGTACATCTCAAGTCATTCACACCTATTAGGACTGTGATGGAATCAGACTGGTGCCTGTGGTGTACTGACTTGAGTGCATGCTTGATTTAGTGGATTCTGGCTCCAGATACGTGACTAACAGTTATTATCTACTTGTTCAGTCTGGTTAGAGGGGCATCAATATATCTTACAATGGAGTCCCCTATGACCAGAGTTCTGAGAAGTTTGTTTTCTTGACTTAGGGGTTTAGAATTTGGAGCTCCATTGAGAGTGACAGTATGTGTTGTGTTAAGTGTTGTTTTTTTTTCTACTAACTTTAATGTTTGCACAATATAAATCTGCAGGTATTGCCATTTGACTCCCAACTAGCTGCTCTAAGCTTGTTGGCACACAAAGTATTTGTGCTATACTGCTGCTTTACAGGGTACAGTTTTATGAACCATTCTTTCTAGGTGTTGCTACTGTACAGGGCACTGCTAACCCATGCAAACACGTACAATTTCTAGCAGTACAGAAAAAAAAAAACAGAAAACTAACTAATGAGCCCTCTGGCCAATAAAAAGACAGCACTGGGAGTCCTTCTGTGTATGTTCAAACTCAGATAGACCACAAAAACACCTCCTGCCACAAGATGAGTAAACCTTGTTCACCTAATGTAAAAAACACAGTAGAAGGGACCCACAAGCGCAATGCTGCCACAAACCCCTTAAAAATCTAGCTGGAAATCCCTTGTTGAATGCAATCTTGACAGCAGTAAAAGTGTGAAGAAGTGCATTTAAAAAAATAAGTGAAATGCACACATAAAAGCAGGAAACAGTAGTGATCACTTAAAATAACTTGTAGTGCAAATCAGCAATCAAAGCAACTTGACTTTGCCTGGATGGCACTGGATAAAAGTAAAACACTACTTGAATGCAGGCTACAACTCCAAGCTTTGTTGAGCTCCTGGAAACTGAGTAGGGGATAATATGTAGTAAACGAGATTTACACAAGTGCAATACTGGTTTGCTGGATGGGCACTCAGTATTGTGGATCTATGAAAAAAAATGGGTGGAAAGAGATAAATAGATTATACAACAGTCTATAGCAAAGAGACGGGAGGAAGAGACTTTTGAAATCAGATTATCAAAAAGGGTGGAGGTCACAAACAGAGCTTTACTATAAAACACTAGCAATAAAGGTGGGAGGGCTGGGGAAAACCAACCAAGAAGCTAGAGAAGCAAATAATTAAATAACGACAATACTGGACCTCTTTCGGAAACTTCAGCTTAATGTGCTAGTTGGGGACAGGGCAGACAAAGAATGTAGCTTTAAGCAGGTAAAAGATAAGCAGAATATAAAAGCACTGAAGCACAAACTGGAGCAGAGACAATTCTCTCACTAATGACCTTCTATTACAGTTTAAGGCCAGCAGGGTTTAAAATACAAATGGATAGTTTTTACAAGTAATTCTACTTGTGGAAACATAAGTGCAGAATAACACAGAAAAACAATTTTTCCACAACTGTTAATAAACAAGACTAAGGTCCTAGAACAAACTTAAAAATGCGAACAGATGGAGCAGACCATAAAAGTTACCACACAGGTCACTAAGTGTAACTCAAATATTTAAGCAGAGTCTCTACCTTTTTTTTTTTTTTGAAAAGCAAGTTACTCACACTTCCATACCTCTCCAGGTCTTGGATAAAAGATCCGAAAGGCTACCCTGGCAAGCATTTCATGAATCACATCAAAAGTAGCCCAGCATCTGAGACATACTCCTCTTATGTCTGGTATGTTGGGCAATTGACAACTGTGAATATAGACATTAATATTTTTACCATTAAAAACAGGAATGTAAGATGGAGAGCATGACAGAAAAAGGAAGTATCTCGAAAGAATTAATAAAATCTAAGAGAGCTACATCTTTTAGTAGTAAAGCTAGGTAACAGCATAAGGTCACAATCTGAAGACATCTCAGAAGTGATAATTAAAATAGAGAGAGTTAGAGATGCATGGAATGGCTTTCCTGAACATGAAGTGTAATACAAATTTTATACTGGAATACATTCATGTATAGGATGAACATGAAGAACTAATGTGTGATAGTATATCGTAGTCTTTTTGTTAATGCTTGGAGAGTCCATCCCTAACCCTATTAAAACATAACCTTGACTATTGTTTGGGAAATCATACGTTCATCCTGGGGCTGTCCCCCATATCTCTTGTAGACAGAGTCCAACGGTAAACATTCACTAACATAACCCTCACTTATCTTTTTAGCTACCCTCCTATGAGTACTCAGGCCAGTTCTGTACCACCATTCCATGGTACTTTGGTTGGTGTGTTTGGCAGTCTTATACAGCCAGTGTATCCAGGAACTCTCTTCAGGTATTCACTCCCTTTCTGGTCTTTATAGGCACTTAAGAATGCAATAGTTAATTTTCTAGAATAACAACATATAAACAAAATAAAAATAATGAAACTGTTTAGTAGTTTAATGAAACACTAAAAACATACTATACACACCCTTCATAAAATGATGAAGGAAGGTAGCTTTACTAGTACAGTGATCTCTGTTCAGAGATATACTGCTAAAGTGAGTATACTTAACCACAACTGTACTATATTATTTGGGAAAGGATCACAGTAACACAGCATTATTGTACAACCCCAAGAGGTTCATGTTGACTCGATAAAAGTAATTCCAATGAGTGCTTTTTATGCAAACAAAAAAAAAAAACACTGAAAACCATTTCTAGCAAACCTAAAATTGTTATGTTTTGCAGGGGGAAACACCCTGCAGACCCCCATGTAGGGGGCATACCTCAGTACCCCCAAAACACGTATCAACTCCATGGTCTTACAACAGCGAGGAACTGTGCAAACTCCTTTAGTGCTTAAAGTGGCTTCAGAGATTTTACTTTGCACAAACAGCATTAGTGTAAAGAACATTCATAGCAGTGTCAGACTCCTACTCCTAGGCCTTATCATATTTATTCTGAGTGGCAGAAATGTTTTTAATAGTTAACCAGGTGAGTAGTAATGTACAGCTGGAAGAATAAATAATGCTGTATGAACCATGACCTAAGAAATCTAAAAAATGGAAAGGCACATCATCCTAGAAAAGGTCTAATGTTTTACACATATATATATATATATATATATACACACATTATATATATATATATATATATATATATATATATATATATATATATATATATATATATATATACTATAAAGAGCATGCTAATTACAGAAATGTGCAAACTATATAACAATTCCCACAGTGAGTTTGGTGCATAGTAGAGCAAATATGAAACACTTAAAATTAATTAAAGAGAAGTAGTGACTCATACAGACAGATCACAAACTCTCTGTATAACTAAAATACTGAATTGTTGAATAAGTACAAAATTTCATCCTATGGTTTTGCAGAATGTATAAAAGAACATGACACTCTTACACAAATTATATTTTCAAAGGTACTTTTTTTTTGGTCCATTCTCCAACTGACCATCAAGCAATCCCTTCCAGCTACTCAGTTTGTTATTTCATCTCCACTGCATGATAACCCTATGGTTCATTCTTTCCCTGGGAGCAAGGAATGGAATACACTGAAAGTCCTGCCAGCATCCATGAATGGAAATTTTTTTTCTTATGGCCATAACCCCATCCCAGTGGCAACCTTCAGTGGGCTCTACCAGTATTGCTACTCAAGTGGATGTAAGTGAAACTACACATGCCAGCCCATAGCTTAAGTGGTGCTCGACTATGCAGCGCAGATGAACAGTAAACCACTGGTGCCCCCGCCCCGGGATTGGTGAGCTGGTGACAGGAGTTCACTGGAATTATCCCCTTGCAAGGATCCTCCAGCTGCCATGATACTAGTTGAAACATAGGTCATCTGGGTCATAGTTAGGGCTTTATCTCTTTATGCTACTGGGATGGGCTCCTTCAAAGATGCTTTGCAGCTGTGATCGCAAACAACTGTTCAGTGTTCCAAATATTTAGAAAGTGTGTGCTTACTGACTCATAGGCCTTTTTTTTACTTCTCTAAATAAAAGGAAGATATCCATTACAATTTCTGGGGTGATTCTGTATGTATGGCCAAAGCAGATAATGTTATCTGTTACTCTTGTAAATCAGAAGACCATTAGCTGAATATTCTGACTGAGAAAAAGTAGTACAAATTAATATCAAAGAATGGTTTTATTTAGGGATATCAAGTAAGACAGTATATACCATAAAACCTGTGATTCAAAATTTATGCCAAAACTGTAGACAAGAAGAAATGTGTTTTCATGCAAAATACATTTAACTCTATTATAAATGATCGTATACAGAAGTAAATAAGCACTATACATTGTAAGTCCAAAGGAAAGGTATAAATAGTCTTGGTGATTTTAAGTAAAGGACTTTGCTTAGGAACCCCTTAACAGAAGGGAGTACTGCTCTCTTTGGAACACCAACTACACAAGTTGAGGGTGCTGCACATCCGTTAAACTTAAATAAAAGACAATTTAGATAATCCAATAATCAAAGTATTAGTCAAAATAAAGAAACTGGATCTTGAGTTATAATTGAAGGAAACTTCTTCTTCTTTCAGCTTTTCCCGGTTAGGGGTCGCCACAGTGGATCACCTGTCCGCTCATGATTGGCAGTGGAGTTTTACGGTGTCAAGTTGCCAGCCCAGCGCCCAACCTTCCACAGAAAGGCACACTCACACCTAGGGCCAATTTAGAGTGTCCAATCCACCTACAGCATGTCTTTGGGATGTGGGAGAAACCGAAGCACCCGAAGGAAACTCACATGACCACAGGGAAGACATGCAGACTCCGCACAGATGGCACCCCAGCCGAGGATCGAACCAGAGAACCTCTTGCTCTGAGGCACCAACGCTAACCGCTGCATCATCGCGGCCACCCTTATAATTGAAGGAAACAAATTGTATTTTTCTTTTCTGTGTAAGGGACCGTCATATTAAACATTTTAGCTTTTTTTAAGAAATATAAAAAAACTTGTGAAGTAAAGCTATCACTGCAAAACAAAACTGTACTTTCAAGGCTGATGTATTCAGAGTTTCAGAATGAGATACAGTACCTGAATCTGCTGTTGCGTCAGTAAACATCTGCATATGAATAATGGGAAACAGTTTATTTTAATAAGAACAATGCCTGTGAATAGGACAATCTTCTTTTCTAACAGGGGTGAGAGTGTGGAGTACGTGAAAGAAAGTAAGTATGGGGCAGTGAATATGGCCCTTTCTCCATACAACCCTGTGTGGTACTCCACTACTTTGTAGTGATCAATTAACAAAACTGCACTTCACACATTAGACCAGACCTGGTGATGTGCATGGTTACAAAGGTCAGACTCAGTACCAGTGAATAACAATGTTATCTTGCCCAAGACGGAACTATCAAATTAGATTAGCCTTGCCTTGTTTTCACGGGAATTAAAAGAAAATGAAGGGGACTTGCATTCATTTCTACATCCATGGAATGAATAAATCTTTATTTTTCAAACTGTACTCAAACACAACATAAAAGTAGAAAAAAAAACTTTTACTTGATTGTTGTGTTATGTAGCAAACAGGTCTGCTTAGGTAAACCCTATAACTGTGCAGCATGATGAAAACACCTATGTATTCAGCTTCTATTTATGAGTGAAGAAACCTTTCTGTTCACAGTATCAACTAGATGGATTTATAAACTGAAATATGAACTTTTTATATCCGAGGTCCATTCTCAAACTTGAATTCTGTCTTTACTGACCTATAAGGATTTGATTATTTTCTTGTTTACATATTCCATAAATGTACTGCTGTCTATAATGGTTAAACATGTCCTGGATAAAAACAGTCTGTGTATCAATTTCATCTCCTGCATGATAATGAAAAGCAGCTTTGTTTTTTAAAATGAATCACCATGTAATGAAAGTTTGCTGCGTTGGGCTTTTAAAGTATACTTAGAGCAGCCTGCTACTAGACAATGAATTTGAACCTTTGGTAATGAAAGTAAAATGACTCGTACGGAAAATATATTTAAGTCTGATTGGCACTGGAATTTTTCCTTTGGACAGTGAAGAAAACAGGGTCTTCAGAATTGTTATTCTGCTGGATATTGTACTTCAGTGAGCATCTGGCTGTGATGCATGATTACATTTTTCTCTGTTTTGAAACCAGAAACAGTGGGTAATAATGATCATTGATGTGTTTAAAAAGGAAATACTTTTTTTTCTTTTATTTATCAGCAAACAGACTCAGTTCATCTCAGCACTATTACATTGGCCTCTCACAAAGCACTTAACAAGACCACTGAAATTTTAACAAGCAAATGTTAGGCAAAAAGAAACAACTAAAATACCAAATAAAATATGTTTCAGCTTCCACACCAGAGTTAACAGACCTTGAAATTATTCTGCCTTTGTGGCAAGCTGATTTTAAGACTTGTAAATAATTTATTTATTGAAAAATTATTTATATTACATATAAAAAAACTAAGTCATTCATTCACTATTATAACGTATAGAAAGAAAAAGAAAGAGAAAAAAATATACTCTGGAACAACACATACATAAGAATACATATTAGTGTTCAAATTCACAATACAAAAAATATATACTATGTTCTTAACTTTTCTAATGACAAATTAACATATTCATCGTACAATTTTCACCAATTAATCAATTATGCTTTCTAACAATCTAATATTTTCCTTTTGGTAACCACTGCTGCCAAAACAATTTTGAGCTTGTGAAATCTAGGAACAATATGTAACATATTTAACAGGTACATGTCTGGAGAAAATAGAATTTTAATATTAGTTAAAATTTATAAAATTTCTTGAATTTTGTTCCAGTGCTGATATATTTATTCACAGGCCCACTAATAGTAATATAAATCAGTTGTCTTATATTGTCAATGCCAGTATGCATAGGTTTCATTAACATGCATTAAAAATAATGTATGAGGAGAGATGTACACATCTGATACGATGTTAAATGGAATAGATCTATTTCTTACCAATTTGTTATACATAAAAACTGCATTTATATTTTCACCCACTCCTCTTAAGTGAGCACTGTACATAAAAATGTCTACCAATTGACTTTCCCTAGGTTAATATTATTTGGATTCTTTTGCCATTGAATCTGTATGTGAAAGTTATCTGCATTTTTGCATTAATGAATTCATGGTTTAAGATATTAGAGTATTTTCCAAATAAATTGACCATTTTATTGTAGAATCTGAAGATTAATGGGTTATTTAATAATTTCATAGACATATATTCCTTCCATGGTCTGGTCTAATGTGTGGAGTGCAGTTTTGTTAATTGCTCAGTACAAGGTAGTGCAGTACCACCCAGGGTTGTATGGAGAAAGTGCCATATTCACTGCCCTATCCTTACTTTCTTTAACATACTCCACAATCTCACCCGTTACAAAGGAGGATTGTCCTATTCACAGACATTGTTCTTATTAAAATAAACTGCTTCCCATTATCCATATGCAGATCTTTACTGACACAACAGCAGATTCAGGTATTGCATCTTATTTTGAAACTCTGAATACATCAGCCTTGAATTGCTGGAGCTATATATTCAATTATAGGAAAACAGATTATAACTTGGTAATTTTCCCAAGGTATTTTAAAGTCCTGAATTAGAAGGTTATTATTTGTGATATATAAAGACTTTAATGGTTTTTAATCACAAAGTCTGGAGAGTGTAATTTCAGTAGTCTTGGAATTGGGCATCTTGATTTTATTACCTTAGTTCTTATTATTTCATAAATTATTTTTTCTAAATATTGTAAATTTGTAATATTTACAAAGACATTGACTAAAGCAAACTCAATAAATATATGACATCACCAGACCATCCTGCTTAAGTGGAGCAGTCACTACTTTCCATGGCATTGTACGCATTGCACTCTTCTATAAAAAACTTTACAAGGGTTCTTTTTACTTGATATATCTATTTGGAACCAGGAGGAGATAATAAACTTTGCATAAGTAAAAGTATCAATGGAAGTGTCATAATTTTCACAATATTAACTTTACCTAACATAGAAAAGAAACTATTCTCTATTTTTCAGAGTAAGCTCTATGTTTCGCAAGTACAATGAATATGTGATCTGAACCAGATTTTCATCTATGGCCTTTATATTAATATCTAGAATTTTTGTTTCTGCTACAGCTGGCATAAGCAACAAATGATCTTCTTGCATAAACTAATTAATGAGGATCTGTATCCTTCATTATTGAGAATCTGTATCCATTTTAGATCATAAATTATTTCATATCCTATTATGTTATGAGCTTTGTTCGATGTATTTATGACTATTTTATAGCATCATTAAAATTTGTTGTTATAATCATTAAATCATCTGCATAAGTTACAAGGACAGTTATTTTCTACTCACCAAAGGCCTTGTAACTGTTTCTTGGAGTCTGTAGAGTACTGAGTTTATTACTTGTACAAATAAAGCTGCAGCTAGAGGGCAACCTTGTCTCGCTGCTGTTGTTAATTTGATTTTAGGCAATAATTTATGATTTAATTTAATTAATGCTTCTGAAAAAGCACAGACATTCTGAATAATAGTAGTAATTAGGTAAGGAACCTCAGGCTATTTTAATACCTACCAGATACATTCTCTGTTAATAAAATCAGAGGTTTCAATAGCACATAATTTAATTATATTCAAAAATTTATTTTAGAGGGTCATTTATAGCTTGCCAAATGGTTGCTTGTATAAAGTTATTTGCTTCTGTCATTACCCTATTAGGAACAATCCAAACTGCATAAGATGTAAAATTTTATAAGTGTTGCATTCATTTTGAATTGATTAATTCTGCTATAATTTTATCATCTACATTAAACAATGAAATATGTATAAAGTGTTCTGGTTTTGTGCCGTCTTTCCCTTCTTTTTTAATAACTATATTTCTGCGAGATTCATTGACTTCAGTTTCTTTCAATTAGGAGTGGTTGGTGTGGAAGAACTACCATGGCAAGGCTTGTCACCCAGCGATGTACACTTTGGTTATAGATGACTGTCACTTTTGAAGTGACACCCTGACATCATGTGCAAAAATAGGAAAAAGGGCTTGTGGGTGGATGAATGGAGGGATTAAATTTGCAAGTTTATGCAGGAAGGGAGGTAAATTATTTATAATTACTTGGTAAAATTCTACTATATATCAATCTGTTCCAGAAGCTTTATTTGGTTTCAAAGTTTTTGTTGCATCATGTATTTCTTGAATTATAATTTCTGGATTAATGAGTCCTAATTTTAACTTGGGGGTGGCTAGTAACCACTCCTTTATATTGTTATTATAATTTATCCATTCTTTATTGTAAAATTTTGAAAAACAGGTGTTTAATATAGTACCACTTTCATCCTGGTTAACAAGCACATTACCATTTTCTCCATGCATTTTAAGTATAACATTTTTATATAGAAGTTCACGGCACTGAGTATGTAAAAGTTTAACTACTTGATCCAACTGGTAGAACACATGCTTAGAAAATATTATATCTTGAACTTCCTTCAACAGAACTTTGTAGTCGTAGTTAACAGTCCACAAAAGACTGAGTATGCCAATCTGCTGATCAAGTTCTTTTAACTTATTTTTTTCTGAATTATATTATTTATATTAAATGTTTTCATGCATCTATATGTCATCACCTTGAAGGCACCCCATTTACAATTAATCGACACTGGAACATTTACATTATTTTTCCAAAAACTGGCTACTTCCTTTTAGACAGTTTCTATAAAATCTGGACACTGGAACTAAGTGGAAACAAATTTCCTTTTAGCTAAATGTTTCATAACGATACCTCCTGAAAAAGGCATTCTTAACAAACAGTGATCATACCATGATAAATACCCTGGTCCATGGAATATTGCTTCTTGAAACACATTATATGACATAAATAACATATCTAATAACAAACTAATTTGAATAACATGTCTACTTGACTTGACATTATAACAAAGGCATACATTTCACCTGCACTATAGGAAAGAAGGCCTTAAAAGGTCTCATATAGTATTGTAACCTTTCTAGAAAAAGATGATATTCAGCAAAAGGTGCCTATAAAGTACCTATTATTATCTTATAGTTACCTAAAGTTAGTGAAAACATAATAACCCTTTCTTCCATCCCATGGTATTTCTGATTTACTATAAAAGAACAATTCAGTTTTATTATTACCGAAGCATCAGCTAATTAGGCTGACCAAAACTATTAACTAGTTCTTTGATCCACAGATATTTATTCTTCAAATATTTGCATTGCTCATAGCTCAGTGAGATTCTCGTAACAAAAAAAAATCACTCAAAACCACTTTCTATAAATTTCAGTATTTTCCCCAGTTTGTAAGATTTATGCTTTGTTTATATTCAAACAATTAATATATTAAGTAATGCCATTAAAAAGTATGTACAGTAATACATATTAACAGCTTATGTTTGTATGTGTTGTAGAGAAGAAAAGAATCAAAGGATATACACTCCAAACACTACACCCATATTTGTAGATAGGAAAATGTGTTCATAGATAAAACAGAAGAAAATGAGTCCAAATAATGTCCATTGCAGGTATCATGGAGGAACAGCCCCAGCTGTTAATTGAAGCTCACATAATTCCTTAAGCAGCTAATTCACAGTTGGCCTCAGATGAAAAGATGACTGGAACTACTTTTCATATTATTTTCAGTTTTGTTAGTAACAGGTGGATTTAATATTTTTCTTCAATAATACAGTACAAACGTCTGAAAAGGTTATTTTAGCTTTCAAAATTTCATAAGGCAAATCAGTGAATATGAGGATTTTAACCCCATTAAAATTCATCTGTATTTTAGGCATGGCAGCTGTAAAAATTCGCTCCTGTTCTCTAGCTCTAAAAGATTTAACTATTACTCTTCTAGATTTATTCTCATTTTCAGTAGATGTAGATATATGAAATCTGTCAAATCAAAGGTTTGTAAGATCGAGCAAGTTGCTAAATATCTAAGTCAGCATCTGTTCTTAGTCTTTTTGTTGTCTTATTCATCTGGAACTCCAATTACACACTAATTATTCCATCCAGCTCTTGTTTCAAAACTGCTTAATTGGAATTTCAAGGCAGTGTTCAACTTTTCTGTAGAATCAATTTCATTTTTAAGTGCTGCCTAATCAAACTTGAAGATTCCAATTTTATTTTCTATAAAATTTTAATTTGGTCAGCTTGCTGCTTGTTATTTTCCCTCATATTTTGCTGATTGTTGTATCACAGCTATTCATGATTTCTAAACTGGTTATCTTAACTATAATGTCTTGGATTTTTTCTGCTATTTCATCGATCACACTAGTGACACCATTTACTTTGAACTTCATTCACCTTTCCTGTCTTGTCAAGCTCTTTTTTTTCTTTTGTATTTGACTGTCTCTAATATCTAGCTAAGAGTTGTGTGTTGAGTCAGACAGACCTAGCTTCACTTCCTTGAAACTCACTACAGAGATGGTCCCTGTAGATTCCATTCTATTTCTTGAAAAACAGGAGTTTTTCCTACTTGTTGGCAGTGGAAATAAATCCTGTGAGGTTTCAGCTAACGATAATGATTCCCCTTCTTTTGGAGCTGCCACTAATGATTCACATGTTTTAAACAGTCCTTTTTACAACATCTGGGTGCCCAGGATTTAAAAGTTTTAAACTACATGCATTACCAGTAGAAAATCCTGCTAAATGACTGCCACTCATTTGCCTAAGGTTATAATCTTAACCATGAGGCCATCCTCAGTTACAAAAGAAAACTTATCAAGCTTATTTCTAATGCAGCATCCCACTCTCACTCCCAAATCATTGCTAATATACTCACAAATCAATTCTGATTAAATTTCACAACCACACCTATTCATCACAATATTCTCCCCATACCACCCTTTATTACCTTGAAACAGGTTCTAGCATCTCTTTCCAAATGAAAACACCAGTTCCATGTGGCCCAATAATACTGCTGACTGTTTAGTCATAAGTGCAAAGCAACACTTAGCCCAACCACACCTAAACGTCTGCAACCTAAACCTTTCCATAGCCTATGCCCTGGTAGAGTGGACAATGGCCACAGCAGCACAACTTTACAAGAGCAACACCACAATTTACCCTGGAAATTATACTCCTATTAATCTTACAAGTATTTTTTTCAAATTTATGAATGCATATCCACTCAGTTAATGACTGGTATAACCTCCTGAGTTTGTAGTCATTCGGATGAGATGTTAAATCAAGGCTCCATCTGCCTGAGTTGGTGGTAGCTCAGGTGAATGCAAAACACAGCACTTATCCAAAACTGTATGGGTCTTTTATTTAACACAACATAAAAAATATTATTTACATATTTACAAAATGTACACATTAATAGACACATATGTACACATTTCTATTTCTTTACTATTTATCACTTTTCTTATAACATTCTCATTGCTATTCTTCTATTAACTGCACTCCACAAATTCAAGAACCATAATATGATTTTTCACACTATATCTACAAATATCTACTTCCAAATAAACAAAATTTCATTCAATCTTTCATTCTAAATAATCCATATTACATAACATACATCATTTACCCTACTCACAAGTTCTTTCTTCTTATTCTTATAATGCCCATACATAATCTTATTCATATCTCTATTACAACATTAATATTCTCAAAAACATTTTCCTCACAAAACTTTTTCCAGAGTTTTACCACTCTTTTACATTAAAAAAAAACATGTTCTATTCTGTTTCTCCCACAAAATAAACCCATTCTTTCAGCTTGCTTTTTACCTGGCACGTTTTACTTTCCTGGTAGCTTATTACCAGTCTCCATGGGAAATCCTGACACTCTACTATCTTGAGACACCAATTTTTCTTTACTTTAATGGATTTAATTACTTTCTCTTGTAACTATTCAAATGGATTTACAAAATAAAATATTCATATGAATTTGCATAATGATGATAATGTTTCATCACATTATTATACCCCATTCTTCTTTCTCTATATCATCAGTTTTTATTTTCCATATTAGCATTTTTCTTGATAATTTTTAATTTCTTCATTTACATATTCCTTCTATTTTTCTCATCATATCCCATAATTTTTAGTACTTACATTTAAACATTCTCACTACTAAATTTTCATTCTCTTTCTTTATCCACTTTAATATTCTATACAAGTTAAAAAAAAGCAGAATAAACAAATGAATTTAGTAACCCCAACCCCACTTCATCTTCACTCATATACAACATGCCTCTTTTCACTGGATTTAATCTTGAGACCCATATGAAAGAAAATAAGAAGTTATGTACCTACCATAACATTCCATGTTAGTTGTCTTCTTCTCGCCTTCTTTATTGCTGGTTGGGTTCGGAGCCGATCCTCGGCTCCGACTCAGCCATCTTCAAAAGCTCGAGAGCTACTTACTGGCTCGAGGCCCCCCTATATCCCATGATGCCTGGCGCTAGATACCCAGATCTCGTTTGGTAAGTCTAACTGCAGACATAATAATAATAATAATAACAATACAGGAATCCTGTCCTAGAATGCATAAATCCTACTGGAGAGACTACTAGTCAGAAGGAATAGCCAGAGAAGACTCAGCCAGTGAGAAAAACATCAGGAACTCTTCTCGGCCTACTAGGATAGGGGGATGGAGGGTGGGACGCAAGAAAGAAGGCGAGAAGAAGACAACTAACATGGAACGTTATGGTAGGTACATAACTTCTTAATGTTAAGTTGTCTATCTCGCCTTCATTCTTGCTGGTTGGGCAGCATCCCTAGCACCTCAATCCTGGGTGGCTCATCGGAACAGACTCTTCAGAACAGTGGAACCAAAATCAGCTCTGCTCCTGGAGGCCATGTCCAGCTTATAATGTGAAATAAAGGTATGAGGATTGGCCCATGTGGCTGCCGCACAAATAGTTTCCATTGGCAATCTTGCCTGAAAAGCCACTGAAGTAGCTAGAGCTCTAGTGGAGTGACCTTTCGGTTTAGCAGAAAGCTCTTTATTCCTTAGCTGATATATAAATGTAATGGTAGATGTCAACCACCTAGATAAGGTTACTTTCGACACAGGTAGACCTTGTTTACTCTCAGCATAGGACAGGAACAGCTGGTCTGATTTTCTTATTTGCTTAGTTCTATGCAAGTAAAAGCATAACTGTCTATGAACATCCAACTGATGCAATTTGTATTCCGCCTTGTTGGAATAATTTGGAAAAAACACAGGCAGATCAATAGACTGATTCAAATTATTGTCAGAAAAAACTTTTGGAAGGAAGGAAGGATTAGTCCTGAGAGAAACTCTGTCATTGTGGAAAACTAGATAAGGATGGCAAACACAAAGAGCCTGAAGTTCAGAAACTCTTCTGGTTGAAGTAATTGCAACCAGAAAAAGGTTTTTCCAAGAAAGAAACTTCAAGGAATAAGAAGCTGCCGGTTCAAAGGGGGACAGTATCAGGGAAGCTAAAATCAAATTTAGATCCCATGGAGGTGGGGGATCCCTCACTGAGGGCCTGAGTAAAGTAGTCCCTTTGAGAAAAGCTTTACAAAGCTTATGGGACATAATACTAGTATCCGATAGACCTGTATGAAAGTTGGAAATTGCAGCTAACTGAACTCTAATCATGGCAGAAGAAGATCCAGCATGAAAATGTTCCGCTAAAAAATCCAAAATATGGTGCACAGGGGCTGAAAAAGGATCTATATTCCTAGCCTCTGCCCAGAAATTGAAACGTTTCCACTTACTAGCATAAGTCTTTCTAGTGGTAGACTTGTGCGATGATAAGATGATTTCACACACCGAGTGAGAGATGTTCGGAAGCCTAGCTAAGGTCGGAAGTGGAGCAACCAAGCAATGAGCTGGAGAGATTGAAGGGATTGGTGCAGCCCGCCCAACTGATGGATCAGGAGGTCTGGAACTGGGTCCAGGGTCCAGGGCTGCTCCAGAAGGTAATGATGCAGGAACGGGAACCAAATTTGTCGAGGCCAGTAAGGGGCAATGAGAATCATCTTGCATCCCAAGGTGGTAGCTTTCTGCATCAATTTGGGGATCAGGGGGAATGGAGGGAATGCATAAAGAAGTCCCTGAGGCCAATCGTGAACTAGAGCATCTCTGGGGGAGTGTCTGGGAAGAGGGAGGAGAGAGAAGAAATTGTTGCACTTGCTGTTGAAGGGGGTGGCAAAAAGGTCACAGCAAGGCTGACCCCATTTGCGGAATATTTGGTCCGCCACTGTTTGATTGAAAGACCATTCGTGAGGCATGAGAATTGCTCTGCTCAGCCTGTCCGCTATAACGTTGGACTTCCCAGGGATGTGCGCTGCTATCAGAAACCATTGGGAAGAGATCGCCCACGGACAGAGTCTGAGTGCTTCTTGACATAGGGGGTAGGACCTGGTTCCACCCTGCTTGTTGATGTACAACACTACCGACATATTGTCTGTTTGAATTGCAATGGTCCTGGTGGGAAGAGAGTTGTGAAGAGCTTGCAACGCCAAAAGCACAGCTCTCATCTCCAAGACATTGATATGCAGATGGTACTCGTGAGGCTGCCAGGTGCCTTGGACTGTTCTGCCCTGAAAATGCCCCCCCACCAGATCAGGGAGGCATCCGTGGTCACCGTAGCCACTGGAGGAGGAAGAACAAATGGTCTGCCCCGGGGTACTGATGGGGAAACCATCCACCATGCAAGCTGGTTTTTGTATGTCTGTGTGATCATTATCTTGTGAGACATTGGAAGTTGCTGGAAAGACCATTGGGTGAATAGCATCCACTGAAGAATCCTCATATGAAAATGAGCAAGGGGAACTAGTATGATAGCCGCTGCCATGAGACCCAAGGTTTTTAGGACGAATCTGGCCTGAATTTATTTGCATCCTAATAAGACCTGCACATGTCGGCGAATGTCTAGCACTCTGTCTAATGGAAGTCTCGCTGACATGTCCTTTGTATTTAAGTTTGCGCCTATAAAGGTAATAGATTGACAAGGCGACAATGCAGACTTTTCGAAATTTATTGTGATGCCTAATTTGGAGCAAGTTTGAATGGTGTAGTCTCTGGCTCACAGCAGGTGATGTCTGGTGGTAGCAGTAAGGAGCCAGTCGTCTAAATATGAAAACACCTGGAATCCTTGCCATCTCAGGTGAGCGGTAACTACTGCCAAACATTTGGTGACAACATTTGGTGAACACCCTGGTTGCGGTGAGACCAAAGGGCAGAGCTCTGAACTGATAATGACTGGCTCCCACTCGGAAGTGGCGGAATCTTCTGGAGCGTCTGTCCATTTTGATATGGTAGTACGCGTCCTGAAGATCTATGGAGCACATCCAATTGTCCTGACCCAGAAAGGGTAAAACGGACTGTAGCGTGACCATCCGGAACTTCGTTCTTTGAACAGACCTGTTTAGTCTGCTGAGATCCAGAATGGGTCTCCAGTCCCCTGTCTTTTTTGGTACCAAAAAGAACCTTGAGTAAATTCCGGATTCTTGCTGGTCTGCTGGGACTGGCTGGATGGCTCTTTTTCTTAGCAGTTTTGAAATTTCTTGAACTGCTTGATCCCTTAGATTGGGGGGTGGAACAACTGGAAGGGATTTGTTGGGAATGTAGGGAGTGCGAAGGAAGGGGATCTTGTAGCCTTCGGATATGATAGACAGTACCCATCTGTCTTGTGTTATACTTTGCCAGGCTTTTGGGTACAGCGATAATCTTCCCCCAACTGCCTCCGAAGGTGGACAGCCGGGCAGCACCTCAGGGATGCTGGAAGGGCTTGTCGGAGAAAGATTCTCTTTGGCCCTGATTTTGCAGACCCCCTCTGCCCCGAGGGCAGCATCTATTGTTGTTCCCTCCTCTGCCCCTGGAGGGGAACTCTCCATGTGTGTCAGGCAAAGCTCCCTGGGGTTTCCGGAACCACATCTTCCCACTCTTCTGACCCTTGGGATACGGTCTTGAGGGAGTGGAAAAACGGACTCCCACAGCAGAGAGAGTCTTGCCTTCCTGCTCACACCTGGTAAGGGTATCCTTCATCTGTGGTCCAAAAAGAGCAGAACCATCAAAGGGGGTGTTTGAGAAAGACGCCCTGAAGGGTTCCGCAAAGTTACATAACCGCATCCAGGCATGCCTCCTCAAGGCCATGCCTGTGCCTGCGGCCCTACTCGCACCATCGGCTGCGTAAGAGATGAGCCGCATGGAGGAGTTTACTAGCGAATTAAGAATCGCCAGCTAGGAGGTAACCTTAGCCTGGACCCCCACAGCTGATGGATCTTGAAGGGTATCTCCTAGCTCTTTAAAGAGATCCCTTTGAAGGAGGGTGAAGTGGCACAAATAGTTCAGCGACCTCATGGAGAAGGTCGCTGATGCAAACATCCACTTCCCATATCTGTCCATCGTCCTAGATTCCTTATTAGCGGGATGGACAGACGAAGAAGTTTCAGCCAACTCCTTTTTTGTGGCCACTGCTACCACCATGGCATCAACGGGAACACCCTTAGTCAGAAATTGTTTGTCATGTGGTGCAGTAATAAATTTTGTGGGTCTTCAGGGGGTTGGTTCCACTGTGTCTGGGGCTGACCACGCCTTCCGAGCCACCACAGACATCAGTGGATCAAAAGGCGGAGACACCCAAGAGGTGGAGGGTCGGGAACCAAATGCATCCAGGAATACTGACTCATCCTCTGAAGGGTTAAGGGTAGACCAGTTCCCCCTCTGCCTAAGTATCTCAAGGATGTCTGAGAAAGAGACATCCTCAGAGGGGGATCTCGGGGACCCTTCCGAATCCTCCAAGTCAGTATCTGAAGTGACAGACTCAGGGGAGTCAACAAGCTTCCTCTTGCATTTCCTCTTTTGAGGGGGCTCCTCTGAATGAACAGGGGAGGCCTCGGAAGAGGAAGATACACCCAATGGGGTGCCCTGGAGTGCTTGTTCCCCACACTTGGGGTCTGGAGGAGGGGCAGAGACAGGAGCAGGCACCATGGGGGGAGGAGCCAATGAGGCTGACCATGAGACTGACTCAGATGCCAGCACATTCCTCATGACCTCGACGGCACCTCTTCCCGATATCGGAGAAGGCTCCGGTTCCGAAGAGACCTGAATCCTTCCCGGCACCAAGAGAGATGGCTCCGAAGCCGATGTAGGAGCCGAACTCACCTGCGCCGAAGCTCCGAGAGGGAGAACGGGGTTGGACAAGGGTCCGATGCCACTCGCCCCCTCGGAGCCGACGAGGGAGTCCCAGCTCCCAGATCCCTCCAAGGACGGCACCATGGAAGAGATTGGAGTTGACGACGGAACTGAAAGGGTAGGTATCGGTGCCGACGGTCTCACGGTCCCAGCCCCAGCAAGCTCCGAGCTCAAGGAATGAGTCGAAGGAGGAACTACTGCAGAGACAGATGGAGCCGAACCCTGATGAGGGGGGCTGGATAACATTTTAGCCAGGGCCTGCGATTTTAAAAGCCTGCTTACCACTCTCTCCAAATCATGGTCTGATAGCCTAGAAGACCGAGAAGAGTGGGATCGATGACTTCGCTCCGACTGCAATAAAGGCGACCCCGGAGCCGAGTGTATTGAGTCTAAGGATGGTGATCTAGAGCGTTTTCGACTCCCTGACGATTCCGACAGCAGAGTCGGGGCCGACTGGAAGATAGGTACTTCGGTTCCAGATGGAACCAAAGTTGGCTGGGAGATAGGTACTTCGGTTCCAGCCGGAACAGAAGTTGAAGGAGACGCCACACCCAACGATGGCTCTGAACTGGGAGCCGGCGGCTTCGATGGCTTGGAAGGTTTCACTGACTGAGACTTGGCCGGTGATCCTTAAGCTTATTCCTATGCTCCTGCAGGACTCTTGGACTAAAGGCGTGGCACACCGAACAAGAGTCCTGCAGGTGTAGAGCGCCCAAGCAATAGACACAAGAAGTGTGACCATCTGTCAGTGACATTTTCTGACAGCATGAGTCACACTTCTTGAATCCAGACACTTTCGTGTCTTTAGACATTCTTGTAAAGGAAATATCAAAAAACAAAGAAAGAGTGCAAAGGGAAGTAGGTAACTAGAAAAAAACACACACAGTCCACACAAGTTACCACACCCTAACAGCACACACACACACACTCTATAATAGAAGAAAGGGTAAACTACCACAATTTCTAATGAAAAATTTTTCTAGCTTAAAAAAGGAAACATGGATAAGCCTCTAAGTAAAAACGGCTACCTTAAAAAGGAAAACAGGGGTGGGGGAGGGAGGGGAAAACTCTCTAAGAAGAAAACGACTTTTCAAGGGGGATTAAACACCAACAAATACTACGACTATGTATGAAGACTAAGTATTCTAACTATAATAATATACAAAAGGTTCTATATAAATATCAATAAAGTGAAATAATACGACCTGAGCCAGTAAACGCAACCTCGTAGCAGAAGCGGCAAACGAGATCTGGGTATCTAGCACCAGGCATCATGGGATATAGGGGGGCCTCGAGCCAGTAAGTAGCTCTCGAGCTTTTGAAGATGGCCGAGTCGGAGCCGAGGATTGGCTCCAAACCCAACCAGTAAGAATGAAGGCGAGACAGACAACTTAACATCACCAGTTTCACAATTTCTTCTTCATATATTTCTGGTATCATACACAGTGACATATATGCTATATTTGCCACCAGATAAACATTTTCTCTGAATGCTAATTTATACATACATGACAGAAGACACATTTCTTTCCTTTATTTTTTCAAACCCTCCTAGTCCATTACAACTACATAATTTTCCCAAATTTTATTCCTAGCAAAGTCATTTCATTCAGTGAAAAATACACCCCCCCCCCCAATTTTCACATCACACAAACTCTTAGTTTTATCTTTATTCAAGGTCATTCCCATTAACTTTAAATATCCATTCAGGCACACCAACACTTCTCTTATCCACACTTTGTTTTTAGCAACTACAACTGTATATAATCTATGTATGCCAAAACTACTAGAATCACCACTTCTAAGCTACTTCATTCACTATCGTATTCATTACCAGTGCAAATAATATTCTACTCATGGGGTATCATTTGTCTTATACCACACTTCATGCATATGTCTTTATTTAAACATTCATTCACTAACACTTTGACTCTTATTTTGACATACACACTCTCCTAATTCTAGTACGTATTCCATACTTTGCAACATCTCACAAGCTCATGTGTCCTACTATATCAAATGCCTTGCTAATATTACCTACCATAATTTTCACATCCTCCCTTTTATTTACATCATCCACAATTCTCTCACAATGAATAACATTTCTTGACATCCTTTCTCTTTTATACTATATATAATTTCTTCCATAATATTCCTCATCCTTCCTTCCATTCTCCTCTGTATTATTCTCATAAATGTTATATGTATTATTTAGTGTGATGGGTCTTCATTTTTAATTTCAATCTTGCCCAAACACCACAAGGGAAGCCCGCAACTCAACTGATAACTCAGAAAATTTATTACAGTACAAAAAAAAAAAAATTTCTGAGTTATCAGTTGAGTTGCGGGCTTCCCTTGTGGTGTTTGGGCAATTTTTTTCGTTTACTGGTGTTCCTACATTGCCTTCATCTTTTTTCTTTGGTTTAATTTCAATCTTCTCATCTTTTTTCTATATAAATTTTAATATTTTACTTCATAACTCTTCATAAACAAACCCTTCTTTCAAACATTCATTAATTCAGTACATTTACAAAATACTCTCATTGCCAGTCTATAAATTTATTGTACATACCATAGCCCTTCTGGGCCGAACACTGAATCAACATTTGCTTTCCTAAGTACGTCATCCAATTCACTAATAGTAATTCAGTTTTCAAGTTTTTCCTTATCTCGTTCTGGAATCTTTTTTAGTTTCTATTATCTTTTTACTCATACATATTTTCCATATGCTATACTACAATACTTAACAATATGGTCGTCTGTTCTTTTTACCTCTCCTTTTACATTTTTAATTTCCATCATTATACTATTTTCCTTTACTATTTTACTCAAATATGCATATATCTTCTCCCTTTTCCTTTGTAAATAATATTATGTTGAAACAGTAATGACTTATTTTTCTTGATTTCTTTTATATATTTCTTTGTCAATATCATAATACTCTCTTGCATTATTCTGTAAATTCCCTAATAGTTTTCTATAAATGTTCCCATATTTCACTTTCTCTTCCTTTCTTATTTCATCCTGCCATCGAGGGAAAAAAAGCACTTCTTAAACTTCTTTTTAAATTCAGTCCTCCATTCAGGCCAGTATTTTTTGAAGTCCTTCATGGTTATGTGATCATTCCATAACTGCAATACATATTTTATCACTTCTGCATTTTTTACATCTTTCCCTTTCTTTTTACATCTTCCTATTAAACTACAAATAATGTTCCCTGCAATTATAACTTTCCTGTTAACCACCACATAGTCTAATATTTGCTGAAAGACATTCTGTCTTTCCTTGCTAGTTACATATGTAACCAAATAAAAAGTCCATGAAAACTCTGACTGCACGTGAAGGTTACACGGCTGAATATTTATTTATAAACCAAACAAAATCTGATGAAGTCTCTCTAAAGAGACGAAAGCGCTCATGGTTTTGCTTAGGTTATAAATAAATATTCAGCCATGAAACCTTCACTTGCAGTCAGAGTTATTGTGGACTTTTTAATTAGTTACATAAGCATACAATATTAAAATTCTCTAAACATGTTCTCTCTACCTCACATCTTGAACAGTTAACCTTCTCATCCTTACCAACATTACATCTAGTATTTTTACTGCTTTTTTTACACAACACAGTCACTCCAGAACAAATTTAATTTCCTAAATTCCATGTTGTATTTCCACCCCACAATTTTTCTGTTTGTAGTCTTTCTTCAATTGTCAGGATTCTTACATCCTCTGACAGAATAATATTCACATCACATTTATTACACCATTCCAGTATCCATTTTCCTTAATACTGCTCACATTTACTGAAAATACACTAACGTTGTTTTTCCTTATTTTTAAATTTAGGGGAAATATTTTTAAATTTTCTTTTTCTTATTTTACTCTTTTCCCAATTTAATATTTTTTCTTGGGTTTATGTACAAATAATGATCCATAGAATCAGATTTTCACTGGTTAGAACTTGAAAAAATATTAGTGTCAATCCCTGTAACTGGCCTCTCTTCCTTCATGCACTCTCTCTGTCTTCATTTTTCCCATCCATATTTTTTATTCTTTTACATTTTCGTCTTCACTTGGTTCTCCTCCTCTCCCAGCCTTCCTCATGTATGTTTTCTTCTCTTTCCTCTTCTTTTCTTCATTATTTAGTGTTTACTCTTCAAAATACATCTAGGAGTGTCCCTTTTTTATACAACCTGCATTTAGGCACACACCTTCTTGATGTGTGTGTCCTTTCTCTCCATGCTGGCTATATTGTACACAGACACAATTATTAATTAAATGATAAATGTCCCCACCAAAGGAACACAATTTAAGCTGGCCAGCATATCTTAATAGAATAGACTTCCCATACATGTTAAGCAGAGCACCTCACTGACCCTCTTCAACAGAAAGTTTGATGAGTGGATGGGAAATAGAAAATTCACCCCAGGGATAACGCCAGTGGCCCTACTCGATAATGGAACTGGGAACTAAGGTTGGGTGGCACGATGCCAGGGTAACCCTATGGCTAGGTTTGTAATGGCCCCATGGCCATTAGCCTAGTACATACCTATGAACCTAACATCGCTCTATGACCAGCCAGAAAAATAACACTTGGCAAGTGTTTCACCATGTTTTTTTTTCACATTTCAAAACAGTTTCCTACCTCCACCTTCCATTCCATAAGTTTCTCTCTAACCTTTACAACATTATCAACAGTTGCGGACAAACCCTGCATGCATTTTTAACATCCTCTTCTTCCACTTCATCAGTAAAGCAACATTTTTTTTTTTTAACATTTACGTTCTTACTAGAAAACAAATAATTATTCCATGGATAAATGTCCTTGTTGTTGCACAGTTCCAGAAATTTCATCATCAGTTCTTCCATCCCAGATGTTAACTCACAAAAAGTCTTTGTCCCAATATAAATAAAAAAACTAATTTATTGAGCTTTAAAACCCATAACATTTACCAAACTGTCACATACCTATTTGTCTATTACAGTTTCACTGTTATGTTCTTATTCACACAGTTGGTCTTCTCTTCTTTTTAAAAACAGTTTTACTTGCACTTTGTTGCTGCTCTGCTTTTTTGCATGCTGTCACTGCTGCATATGTTTTAGTTACTGCATTATCCGCTGTCACAAAATTAGACACCTTTTCAGTTTGCTGCTGCTTTCCTCTTTTACTTTTTGTCATAGCTGCATAAGTTTTAACAACTGCATTCTCAGCTGCACATCACCTATTTCCTTCTCCACACCACCATCCTTAGCACTTCAAAAAAGGTATCTGCCATATTTCCCCATGAAACAGCAGAACTGTCACCTAGATCATCCTGCTTGATTATTTTTAACAGATCCGTCATCATCAGCAAGCCCTCCTGATGACAGTTCTTTTATATGCACCCCTCCTACAGACTTCCTTACTTCTTTCTCCACTGAGACTGCTAAATACTGCTCATTTGTATCATCCACCACTCAGGAATCTTTTTTTACATTCTGATGCTCCATACTAAACAATTGTTTCTCCAAATTCTCATTATCCACCTCCAAAAATCTTCATAGCTTTTCTCTCCTCCTTCATGCTACTGCTTCCCTTACGCTTCTTTCTTGCAGCTGTAGGAGCCCTCCTGCATCCACCTAGTAGCTCCAAAGAGTAGGAGAAGTTCCCCAGTCTCACGGCCAAATTTCTTTTAGTCAGTATGAGTACCATCTTGGGTCTCCCTTGAAAAGAGGTCACTGGCCTAGTGGGATTAACCCAGTCAACAAATGCATAAATAAAATAAAGAAGTTACAGCCCACTGCTTGTATGACAGGTTCTTAACCCAATGTATTCACTGTCTTTGGAAAAGACTCCGTTTCCATATCAAACAAAGCAATTCCATATCTACCCTTAAAAAACTAACCTACACAATTGGATGGGAAACCATACATGTAGGCTGGAGGCATGGGACAAGTATCTTTTAACTACGGAATGAAATAAATGAAACTGAATATCATTCTTGATCTAAAAGCACTAATTAAGCTAGTCCCTTTAAATACCTCTGACCTGATGGGTATAGTTAAATCAGGAAGTGCTTCATGTGGTGTGAACTCGTATTTTATCCAGAGCAGCAGCTAATTTCTTTATTCATCTGGTAATATATTTGCTATAAGTAGACAGCAAATTATAGTGTATGGTATATAACTTTGTATAAAAACCTGGAAAACTAATTAGTTTACTGTTTTGAGTGTTGATTAGCATTTATGAACAAACAGATGTGTAAATTTTAACCACCTTTTAATTAAATAGTAATGCATTATTATATACGCTGGTAAAGATTCAAAAGGGCTTTCCCACTATAAATATTTGTTGTTATAAAGTTAAAAGCAGGATCCACCTTGTAATACTTCTATAAATCCTAGCTAAACAAAGCATATTACTTGCTTCATACATGGCAGACTGACAGTCTCTCTCTCATCTCTCTGTTTGTCTAGAAAAAGAGAGATGCTCCTTGTACTCAAAAGTATTTTCCACACAAATAAATATTTACGTAAAGAAAGAAGTCTAATGTGAATTTAAGAAGAGGAAGAAGGTATCTCTTTCATACAGATAAAAAATCCTTTTCACTAGATAATCAAATTAAGAAATTTCATCTTTTAATTTGCAGGGGTTGAGTATTAGCAGGTACCCAGTAATGTCCTCATCACTGTACAAATATATACTGACATAGGTCCACTGAAGGCACTGACCTAGGTATTTTCTTATCATAATACCTCTATCCTGCACTATAACAAAGACAATGTACATTTTTACAAGACTATCACAAAGAAGACCTTAAAAGGTCTTATGCAGTGAAAAAAAAATGTAGTAACACAGTGCCCAAGCAGATGTGGCTAGGGTGGGATTAGCCTGAAGAACTGTGCTGACACCTAGGCTTCACTATCATTGAAACTAGTATACCATATGATCTCAGAGGATACCTACTAAGTTTATACTTTCGTTAACACTAAGGGTATTGAGATGAATTTTTGATACTCTGAAAAATAACTTCAAACGTCTGTTGTTGGGAGTCATGTGAACATCAGTGCCATCCTCAAAACATTAATGCATTTAATTACATTTATTTGTTACTCACTTGAAAAAAAAACACCATGTGATTTTTATACATATTCCTTTCTGTCCTAAAAATGTAAATCTTTTCAAACTCAGCCAGACATAAAAAAATTAACATCAGATAATATAATGGAAAAAAAGAACACTTGGGGAAAAAGACATAAATATAGCTAAAATGTCACTCTTTCATTTTTCAAACTCTCTGCGTTTTACAAGGAAGAATAAGAGTAGCAGTTATAAGCAGCTTTGGCTGTGATCTTCCACAATTTTGTAGTTATTATTAACATCACAAAAGTTTCATTGAAGTGGGTGAAGAAAAACATTGAGACCAGTGATAAGAACTGAAGAAAGCTCCTTGCAATGCTGGCTATGAGTTAATGTCTTTCAGACCATACAACATTCTATGGAATAGTGGTGTGAGATCAGTGTGAATCTCTATAGGGATAGAGAGACTGCTGATGAAAACTGGCTGGAGTGAAGCAAGCAAGGTAGAAGATGTCCCAAGCATTACTATGATTTACTGTTAAAATGACCGTCCCAGGAAGCTTAAGCTAAGTCTAAAATATAGTGGTAAAGAATCAAGGTAAAGAAACAGGATGGTGAGAAGGCTTTGAAAGGGAGAGGACCTCCGAAGTTGTGAGAAAAAGCACAGTAGGATTAGAAGAATAGTTGAACATACTTGTCTACTCTTCTACCATAAAATCAGATCCAGTAGGAGACTGTAGATCTCACCTATGTATCCAGTTTTAAGGGAGTACAACCAAGAAGGGGAGTAAGGAGACTGAATCAAATGAGGATGCAAGTGAAAAGAAGAGAATCTGGCTCAATTACATCCAATGCTGGCAAGTCATATTCAATTCCTACAGCAACACCAATTTTATCACTCAAACACTCTGGTCATACTTTGTTACTCTTCTCTCAATTTTTGGCGAGCCTCCCCAGATTCCCCAATTCATTCACAGCCATAGCATTTCTATCATATTGACATGTGCCATTTCATACTAAATAATCACATTTTTAACTGTCATACTAGTGCAGTGAGAAGCATTTCCCATCATGTCACCATCCATAGATTTTACTAGGTAAAATGAAGAATGAAAATAGACTGTCAGGCCTTTCTTCCATACTGCACACACACACACACACCTGTAGACATCACCTTTTTGGCTGATAACACTAATGCAGTGAGAAGCATTTTCACATCATGTCACCATCTACATATTTTACTAGACAAAATGAGGAATGCATGTAGACTGCTAGGCCTTTCTTCCACACTGCACACACTGCACACACACGCACACACACACACACACACACACACACACACACACACACACACACACACACACACACACACACACACACACACACACAACTGCACACAATTTAGAGTCACCAATCCGCCTATCATGTGTCTTTGAGATGTGTGAGAAAACAAAAGTACCAACAGAAAACCCATGCAAGCAAAAGGAGGACATGCAATCTCTGCAGAGCATGTACCATAGACAACAACTTAACCAGTGGATCTCTTGTTGGGAAGTGACAATATTACTCACTGTGTCACCCAAAAGTTGATTATTTGGTATGAAATGGCACTTCTGTCAATATGACAAAAGTGTTACGACTCTGAATGAATGGTGAATGGATAGGTTGAAATATGAAAGAAAGAGCAGCAAAGTATGAATAATCTTTGATTGATGAAAAGTAAGACTGTGGTTTGCAAGGTTCTGTCCCCCCTGTCTACCAGCAGCAGGTTATGACTCTCACCTATGTCTCCTAAATCATTGGTATCAAGTACAGGAGTAGTAGCAAGTATAAGGTTATTGGTTTTGAATTAAAAATTTGGAAGGGAATCTGTAAAGTTGGCTCCCTGTCTTAGGTCTCTCAACAGTATCCTGTGATCTCCACTGAAAGTAAAAGAACTGGGAGCTATACTGAGATGCATGAAAGTCCCCTTGTTGGATTTGGAAAACTGACAGAAAAATAAATAATTTTGAATAAAAATGCTTTCTATGACCCAGAAGAAGAGCTTGACTCAGCTGATCTGTGAGGACTTTCTGCACCTCTACCCAATGCATCATTAACAGCTGAAGACGGAGGCACAGGGCCAACTCCCAAAATTCCATTGCCATCTTGCTTGTTTATATGCATATAACTATGACATTTTTCATAGACTTCCACACAGCTCCCTGCTTTAGACTGTTTTTGAAAAGCTTAATGCAGGGATGGCCAAAAACATCTCCCTCATGTTGAGAAGGAGTAGGATCTATGATGAAGATTAGATTCTTTTGGCAGTCAAGACTAAAACTGCACATCTCATCTTTTATCTGATGTGCCAATCAGTTCTATTTTTGGAAGGCGAAGGAAACATAAAGGACTGTCCAAATTTCTCTGTCACTAGCTACCACTGGAATTCCAGTGCCAAAAAGGGAATCAAGGGAAGCCTTGAGTTGAGGAAGTTCCTCAGCTGGTATAACAACCTTCTGAAATAATGCAGAAAAAGCTCGACATTCTGGAATAACACACAAACTCTTAAAGCATCTGTTGTTATACCCATTTCCACTTGTCAAAATATAACACATTTTTTGGGGGAGAGCCCACATTTCGGGGAGCATGCACTTTGTGCTTAAGCACACTGTGACATCACATGCCAACTACCTATGTGCACCTACCCAGTAAGCCTATCAGTTAGCCCCAGCCACTAGACACCTTCCCTGCAAATAAAGACAAAAGAATAATGATGACTTGTCATCCTACTGCTACTAAGTAGCATACAAGTATATACCTTACCAACTTACAAGGAACTCTAACAGTTGAAGATGGATAGGGGAACCACACATGCAAGGGGATGCAGAGAGGGTATTTGTGATCTATCAACTGCTGTCTTGTCATAAATTACTTGATATTCCTAGAAAAGTGTGTGAGGTACCTAAGAATGACGATCCTCCTTAAGTCCTGTGGTTGGTCTGAAAAACCAAACAGTAACTACATGGGACTGAATCTGCCAAAGGACAGGAAACTTGAGTTCGTAATCAAATCTGCAAAAATAATTTTTGGTTTTAAAGGCCAGTGGCAGTAGTGTAAATATCTGCAAAATGTCTGCAAAATATACATTCTTTTTTTATTCCTTTTAGTCACTTGTTGTTGACCATCACACCACCATGACAACCATGTCTATTCAAGTCACATCAAAAGGGAAAGAGTCTTTCATGCCATGGCAGCTGTCGAGGCACCCACAAGGAATTTTCCATTTCCGGACCAAACTTCTCCACAGACAGTTGATCTATGTGTTTGTAGAAAGAATAGCCTGTTATGCCTTCTATTGTAAGCACTGGCATTCCCACATTTGCAAGAGGAAGTGGTGATGGTATGGACACAGCTTGATAAAGCAAAAACGCAGATCCTAGTTCATAATCTGCATGCTATGCACTTCTCCCTCTCTCTCCTGCAAAATCTGGCACCGCAGTGGGCCAGACCTCACACACACACACACACACACACACACACACACACACACACACACACACACACACACACACATACACACACACTACCTGCTTGCAAAAGATGATGCACATAAACATTCTCTTAGAAAGGGCTTGTTTGGCAACTGTGAGCCTTTCTCTCCCTACATCAAAGGAGATGGGTTTGTCTGGCAACTGTAATCACTTCTCTCACTCGAGAAAAAATGATGAGCAGCTCTTTAGTCTTCTTAAACTATGACCATAATTTCAGGTAAAACATGAACTAGTGATGCACCTTCATCATGTGACAGGCTTGTCTCCCTTGGTTTCTGCCCTCGTAAAGAAAACAGAGAGAAAAAAGAACTGATTCAGAAAATTTCAGAAACCATTTTCAGGAGGATGTGTGGTTTACCACAGAGGCTATTCAATCCATGTGACTGACAGACAAAGTTCCCTACATGAGGGACTAAAGCTCAATGATCCTACAAGAAGACATGATGGCTGCCAGAATAAAAGCATTCTCTAAAAGAATACTCTGCCAAGCCAGCTGACAAAGAACAAATGGACAAATCTGTTTATCATGAAGTTCAGATCCATGGAAAAATGGTTCTGAAAAGCAAAGGAAGGCAGAGATGCACTACTCCTTTAGGTCCTTTAAAATACTGCTTGACCAAGCAGTGCTGGTCCACAGTCCTGCCATCCTGATATGCAGAAAGACCAACATACACACACTGCGATTACTGAATAGTTTATACCCACATCATGTAGGTAAAGGTAAGTCAAGATCATCTGGAAACTGAATAACTGGGCCACTACAGGGTACCACTTTACACAAACTGAGAACTGTTTCTACAAGAAGGCATAACATATGCTGAATGTAAGGCTTCATACTATCTTCGGTAATTTCAGAAACCTCATCCAAAAGATCTGGCATCATCAAAGGGTCTATATTAGCATTTAATCCATGGGGTGGAGCTGTTTGTTTCCTGAACCATGGTGTAGGTCCTTGGCTATCAGCAGAGTTTCTTGTACCACCAAAGATCTTACTACCTTAATCCACAGCTTTCTTGGCCAAAAGGGTATGACAATAATGAGATCTACTCATTCTTCACTGAACTTTGTTATGAGGTATAGAGTCAGCAGGAATGAGTGAAAGCAGACAGGAAACTCATGTGCCAGGACATGGAAAATGTATCTACTGTTACCTCCTCTTTTCCCTGCTATACTAAACAACACAAGGGAAAAATCTGTCTACTAAGTGGCAAATACGTCAGTCTCTGGAGTGCCCCACTTCTGCAAGAATCAAACCATAAAATTATTCCAAACCTGCCATTCCAGGACAGGAATGCCAAGAGATCTCACAGAATCTACCATGTCATTCATTTCCTCAGGATGTGAAATGCTGAAGAATAATGCCCTTGTTTATCACATAATGCCAGATATGTATCACCTCTCACTATGACGCCATGCTTCTTTAAACACCACATGGACAGCAAAGTTGCCTGAACATATAATGAGTGGCAAAAGAAGCTGCTTTGTCCCTAACAACTTTAAAGACATAAAGACAGTAGAGTTGTACAAAATGAACATACCCATAACAGTGATGTTCAATTCCTCACTGCTGCAGTAGCCTTTGGGCTATATGGGTTGGTTCCCTGACCAGAACAAAACAACCAGTCAAGCCTCACAAAGCTCTGACCGCCCCAAGATCTTCTTCACTTAGACTTGTGATTGGCTAGTCCCATGGAGAAAAACGGGCTGTCAGAGAGAACATTTTCTCCAGGGCTTTCTTGCCCATACAGAGACAGAGAGAGCAAAAACAGTCTTAATCCAGAACCAAATAAAGAAACATATTAAGTAGAAACAAACAAAAAAAAAATCCTTCTCTATATTCCAACTAAAACTATATTCAAGAGTGTGGGGGGGGAGTATGGATGGAGCTACTGTACAAGTGAAGAATTTGAACATCTGCTGTTATGGATAACTGCAACTTACACAACTATACTATGTCCATCATTCCCATGGTGCACTAGCCTTTAGGCTATATGCATAGCTCTCAACCTCTTAGCACAAAAAATATGGACAAAGCCAACAATAATGGGGGGTACAAAACCCCAAAAATAGGGGCAATCTTTACATATTGCTTTTATAAACTTAGAAAGTTGCTAGAATAAAAGGCCTTCTGTTACCATGCACTTTCTGAAGGATATTAATTCTGAAACTCAAATGTCATTATTTAGTAATTCAGACCCTGTCCATCCTGGGAGGAGGAAGGATACTGACACGTGCTCCTGGAGAATGCACCATAGCAAAGCATCCTTGGACCTTGAAAAAGAATCCAGTTTGTAATGATTTGTAAATGCAATATACAGAGAACTATGTAGTTGCCTCTAGAATGCTTCTGGAATCCACCCCTTTCCAGATGCCAATGCTCTACCAGACTGTGGCTTGATACTGCCTGAAATAAAGTTGATGTTTTGGGAACTACAAGAAGCAATAGCTGAAGACAATCACCTGGAAATTGTCTGTTTAGACACAGAGAGTCCCTTTTTGTCCTTGATAATAAATAAATAGCTGATCAGATTTTCTAAAGGACTTAGTTCTACCAAGATAGTACTTGCAGTTGCCTATGCATGTCAAGAATGTGCAGAATCCTTGTCATTTTAGGTTCTGGGTAGAAAACTGGGAGATTTATGGTTTGATTCAAAGTAAACATTGAAAACAATCTGGGAATAAAAGAGAGATTTGTTCTTAATCTGATCCTGTCTCTGTGGAGCATGGGGTAAGGTTCACCAACCATGCGAGCTTGCAACTCTGATAATCTTCTTGCAGATGTCAGAGACATGATGAGTACAGTTTTACAAATCAAGAACCTTAAATTATCTTGATGCAAAAGTTCAAAAGGTGGCACAAAGTTATAAATGTAAAATTCCTTATGTCACAAGTGATAATTCAATAAAGGTGCGTTTACAAAAATAGGTGGCACAAAGTTGAGATTGTAAGGAGGAGTAACCTGTTTATGATGAGGTCTCAGGTGTACAACTCCTTTTAGAAACTGTTTTACCAAAAACAGAGAAGAAAGAGAAGGATCTATGGGCAGACATACTGAAAGGTCTGCAAGATGAACCTTCATAGAGTAATAAGAGATGCAAGAGGAAAGTAAATCACACAAATGTTTGACCATCAGTGATGCAAAATCCCTAATCAGCTCCTGATTATTGGCTAGGCACCAACTACAAAATCACTTCCACTTACCAATATAGGATGTTCTAGTAGCAGGTTTTCTTGTCTCCTTTAGTACCTGCTGCACATCCTCATGAAATAAGAATCAAAAAGATATTAGAACTGAACCATCCAGGCAGACAGTTGATTGAAATAAGGGTATATGAAACTTCCCGTGTCATGCGTGAGTAGAGACAGCCTGTGAGGAAGTTTGCGGTAACTGTCATTGGCCAATTCCATAAGAAGGAAGAACCAATGTTGTCTGAGCCAAATATAGGTCACCACAATGATTTTTGGAGAGTCCCTCTGAATCTTCAGAATCATCCTGGATATCAGCGGAAAGGGAGGAAATGCATACAGGAACACTGTCATCCACAGGAGTGAAAATGCATCTGTTTTTCAGGTATGTTTACAAGAAGTCCTGGTGCAGAATTGGTTTAGTTGTCTGTTTTGAAAGGAGGAGAACAAATCTATCTGTTGTGTTCCCAGAACTAGAGCAGTTGCTGTAAAACCCTCCCTCATTCAAATTCCATTCATGAGAATCTGTCCTGGTCCTGCTCACCTTGCCTGCCACTATATTTTGCCCTAACAGAATATAAGATGCTTGGAGGTTTTAGGAATGCTGTGGAGCTATCTCCCAAGTCATCACAGTCAGCCTGCATGTGTGTGTGTGTGTGTGTGTGTGTGTGTGTGTGTGTGTGTGTGTGTGGAGGGGGGGGGGTATGACCTTGTATCTCTCTGCTTATGCATTACATGACTACGGTATTGTATGTAATCACTTGTAGAGGTCCTGGTGACCATGACTGGTGAAGAAATTTCAAGGGTTCAGCTGAATTTGTTTTCTCCACCAATGCAGTTTAATTTTAGAAAGCTCAAAACTGGAATTTGATGCTCCAGAGAATGTAAATGCTGAGTCCATGTGTTGTTTTTTTTTTAGAAATCAATGTATTCTTCTTATGTGTAAACTGACTACAGAAATCACAAGAAGTAATGAACCTAGGATCCTGAGAAATTTTTTTGCAGAAGTCTGAGACTGACTGGGGAAGCTCAGGAAAGATAAAACTCCACCTTCTCTTTTGTCAGAAAAGCCTTTTGAAGAGAGGAATCGGGAAGGCAGCCAAGAAAAACAGCCCTAAGAGATGGAGTCAAGGAGAATTTTCCAACATTTTGAAGCCCAGAATGGTCAGAAGAGTCACAACCTAGGTTAATGACTCTTGATATCAGGATAAAGACTTTGTAAAGACAAGTAAGTCATCGAAATAAGGAAATATGTGAATATGATTCGGTCTGCAATGAGCTATGACTGGGTGGGGGTAGACATTTTGTGAACACCATTAAAGCTGTAGATAATCCAAAGTAGTAATGCAGATAACAGATAATGTAACTCATAAACAGACACCCTTAGAAATTTCCTAAAGCCTTTAACTATGGGAATGTGATAATAAACATCTTTTAGTAGTGTGACCATGTAACTCATGCAAGGAATAAGGAGTAACAGGTTCTGTAAGGTCAACATTTTTAATTTCTGGACTTTCACATACTGATTAAGAAATGAAAGATCTAGTACTGGTCTCCAAGAGGCCTCTTTCTTTGCTACCAGAACATTCTGGAGTAGAAGCCTTGGCCCCTCTGACTTAAATCACTAGTTCTATGACTCATTGGATGTATAAAGACTGAAGAACCTGAGAAAAATATTCTGTTTCAAAAGCTGGGGAGGAATTCCCCTGAAAGGAGGGTTTTCTATCCAGTACCATCTGTAACCCTCCTGTACCACTTCTAACACCCAACAGTCTGAGGCAATCTTTTTCCAAAGGAGGATGTTGAGGACCAGCTTCTAGGACAAATCTGTGGACCCTGGTCAGAAGGGGCAGTGGAGAGAAAGCTGTCATAATCATTTTATACTGTACTGTTCTCTGTTCCTTTCTCAGAAAGAACCTCTGTTTCTTATTGTTATTTCCATCCATCCAACTCTTTTTAGTCCCTTGTTGCCAGAATACTACTGATTTTGCTTATATGGCTTTTTAGTGAAAAATCGTTATCATCTTTATCAACCTCCCTTTTCCCTTTTTCTACATGAGGTCAGGGTGTTGCATCAACTGTTGCAGTCTCTCTCAATTCAATGCTACTCTCCTACCTTTAACAGAAATGCCTGACTGTTATAGGTTTTTGTCTCACAAAATCCATCCATCTCTTTGCTGGATGCCCTTGTTTCCTCTTGCCTTCATCCTGTCAGCCTCAAATCTTCATCAATATTGTCTTCTGCTTTTCTGCATATGTGCCTAAACCACTGTAATCTGTCCTCACTGACTTTTGCTGCAACTGCAGCTACTTGGGCTTCTGTTCTGAAGTCCTTATTTCTTTGTCTCACAGTGTGCTTCCTTAGCCCTTTGTTGCCAGAATATTACTGATTTTGCTTATATGGCTTTTTAATGAAAAATCATTATCATCTTTATCAACCTCCCTTTTCCTTCTTGGCTACTTGGGCTTCTGCTCTGAAGTCCTTATTTCTTTGTCGCACAGTGTGCTTCCTACCACCTGCATCAGGCACTTCATCTCAATCACCTCTAACTTCCTCAACTGTTCGGCCTTCACTGCCAGGTTTCTGTACCATGCAGTAGTACTGGTCACACCACTGTACTGTGCACCTTACTTTTCAACTTCTTTGGCGTTCTTCTGTCATACACTACCCCTGACACTCTGTGCCCAGTTGGCTGCAGCTCCTCTAATTCTAGATTTGCCCTCCTTATTCATACTTCCCTTCTCCCCGACTACCTCTCCTTGGTGCAAATATTCCTTCCTGGACATGCTTTTTTTTTTTTCTTCCCATCTACAGGATCTTGCCCAATTGGCCCTCTTTCTTATGCCCCATTGACTCCTTATGTTTTTTTTCTTAGGATAAAAGGCACGCATTTCTGGTCAGAGCAAGAGCTCTGTAGCTCATTATTCCTTCTTAATCAGAGGGTCTTATAAGCCCATTTGTTCCTTGAAAAGGACAGAGTAGGGTTATAGGGAGCAGGCCAGTCTGCCAGATCCTACAGACTTTGCCTCCCAAAACCTGCAGCCCTTACACTCTTAACAGTTCTCTTGACCTGAACAATGGCATGCATGTCCTGGGAAGCATGCATGCAGTCACACATGCCTTCCATGGCATATGCAATGTCCAGCTGGCAGTATGTGCTCAGCAAACTCATACCTTGTGGATGCAACACCAGGTTCTACCTCAAGGTGTCACCCACGTGAAATGCCAGAACTACTTACATTCTCCAATGATGGGCAGGTCAATACTGGCTGCTCTCTTCCATCCTCCTAACCCTACATCCCTAGTGTTGAGGGATTGTCTAGGTCACTGTCAGAACTTCAGCCCTATGCACCACAGAGCTAGATTATGACCAAATATTTGCAACCAACAGCAAAAGAGAAGTTTTCTCGCTTTTGCTAGACTGCCTATGCTAGTACATTTCATGCTTACATGATCCTCAACCACTTACTGGCCCTTTGAAGCATCTGACTCTCTATATGATTGCTACCTGCTCCTCAGAATTGCTCCTGACACCATCCCATCAGTATCAGTGTATTCACTGACTGACTGACATCTAGATATAATCACTCTTTGCTGCTGCCTATGCAACAGGATACTGAGTACACACGATACAAAATGCTTGCAGAATATGAAGGGATTCCTGCCTGTCCTACTGCTCCTGACTACAACCACAGCACAGAGGTGCCACACTGGACAATACTTCATTACACTATGGCCATCACTAGTGCTGCACACTGATCACAAACGCATGACTGGATGCCAGGTCATGCTAGGAGATTCTTAGTTTTTGTGGATTTTTTGTTCAGTCCTAACCACTACACCCAGCTTCATGCATATATGTAAAGAAACAGTACTGCTTACATATACCCAAACTATTAATTTGATTACTATGAATTATTAATATTATGAACTCTACTGGAAACCCACAAAAAGGAAAGAGACAAAGTAAGGAAAAAAGAAAAACGTTAAGTTGGTTTATTTTCTTATCTGGCCTTGGCTATACCAGGCAACCTGCACACATTTTGCTAAGTAGGTTATATGCTTTATGTAACACTTTTACATTTTGTTGTTGGAAACCATGGCTATAGTTACTGTCCTGATTCAAAACATCATGATTTGCATTATTCAAAACAGCACGACTGCATTATGCTATGATTTGCATCGTAAAATCTAATTAGTTACAATAGTTAATCTTCTGTTCATTTCAAAAATGATAAAATGAAATTATGAGCATTTTACGGAGAAACTTAAGTGCAATGTTATAAGTAGATTTAGTGATTACCTGTAGGCACTGGGCATTCCTTGCTTTTCATACTCTTTCCTGGTGGGCAAATATCCATTTGCAGAGACATGTTCATTATGTATACAATGTTTTCCATTAGGAATTTTGGACAGGTTTGCATTATTGAGGTTGGCATTTATTGAGTTTGTAATACTCTTTCTCACTAAATTGTGATTAAGATGGTTATGAACTGCTGCATTGCCAATTCTGTTAAAAGGGGATGATGTTTCATTCTCACCAATTTTTGGACTAGAAGGCCTCTGAACTTGTAGTGGGCGATGTGTGGCCGTGGTCTGCTGAAAGGAATTTTTCCTTCCACCATTAATGTGATTTATATGATTTCCAAATAAGCCTCCGTTTCTCTGAAAAACAACAATTCATTATTAAAATGAGAAATTATGTCCAAAAATACTGTCATGATAGGAAAGCATACTTATTTTGTAAACAGAACTATATGCTGTTCCCTTACTTAAGCATTTTCTGGATGATATGTGTTAAGATAAATCATAAGCTTTATTGCCAGAACTAGCATCATTCTTACAAAGTCAACAGAGTGATGATGGAAATACCAGAGTGGCATACAGAAATCAGGACAGTGCTCACCTTGCATCAGTTCATTATAAACCTTTACTGCAGAACATTTTAAAAAGATAATAAAAGTAATGCAGTGTTACACCTCCGCTAGGGACAACAAATAAATAACACTACAATTATCAATCTGTTGCAAGTGCATTCTGGTAATTCATTTTGGTGGAGCTCAGTTAGCAGTGCTTTAAATTAGGAAAAGTCAGACTATTTCTGAGGATCGGTTTTGCAATACATAATGGATACCCACTAAAACTACATCTGCTACATTCACAGTTAATGTTACTAAGGGTTCATAAGTGAATACTAGCCTAACTGCCCTCAAGGGCTATTTTAAGCCTAGCCAATATCCAGAGGTCATAATCAAACCTTGCACCTTTGGTCTAGGAGGTGAAGACTTTAGCCATTATTCTAATACTACACTCACTTTCAGAAGTAAGTCTCCAGTAGATGAACAGTGAAACAGTAGGATACTGAGACAGCAGTGCCAAAAGTTATATTATTCTACAACCACACAAAGTATAACAGATCACCAAAAAGAAAACAGCATTCGATCAAAATTCCAGCTCAGTATGGAGATGACTATTAATACAGCAGATCTTGCTACCATCATTAATACATTTTGCCTCACATCTATCCTGAAAGGGATGATGATAAAATAATAACAGTGAATACAAAGCTACAACAATGGTGCAATATCTGCAAAGGAATGGTTATGAGCACAGTCTAAGAAACTTTATAGGTGCATTCAGAGTTGGATCCAGTGCTAGATGACCAGGTCGGGTGAGCCTGGCTTCGCTTTATACAAAATAAAGAAATCTTTTGTCAGCTATCCCCAAAAACCTATTAAGTATCTTTATAAAAGATGCTGTTCCAGAAATCTCAGCATCAAAATGCTAAGTCAGCTACCAAATCCAGAAATGCTAGTTGAGCTGGCAGCAGCAGACTGAATAACAGTACTACCAGGAGATTAGAAGGCATGTATCTACTACATCACAAATGCAAGGCAGGAGAATTTGAATTCTTTATGTTGAGCAGAGAGATTCTAAGCAGTGAATGACTGCTGTGTGTGTATGGAATGCCCCAGTTAGGGCACTGTCTAGTTATGTGGCATTACTCAGAGTCAAACCACGAACCACTGTAAGGAAGGATCCTTAATCTTCCACATCAATTGCCATGCCCCTTAAGGCTTTTTATTTTTTGCACTTGTTGTAAACTGCTGAGGACTACAGTCATTCATGGAGTTTCATAATTTTGCTGTTTGTAGTCTGTGTCAGTGGTGCAGCAGGCAGCCCACTTGCCTTTGGTACACAAGGGTAAGGGCTTTATTCCCACATGAGGTAGACGGAATGCTGACATAGCAGTGCAGGTGGGTGCTGTACTACTGAGTGTGTCTTCCTTTGGTTGAGATGCTAAACCAAGGTCTCATCAGCTTGAGTTGGTGATGCCTTAGGAAAATTTAAAAGATCCCACAGCACCTGTTGAAAACAGTAGCGTAAGTTCTCTGATGGCCTGGTCAAATTTCCCCTAGCAGTACAAATATCACTTTGGGTCTCTCTTAAGAAGAGACTGACAGCCTAGTGGGATTAACCTGGTTAACAAGAGATAAATCAGTAAAATACATGTTTTTAGAAACACCTTTATTGAATTATCACTTACGACATAGGCAAACTCACACTTATACAAAAGTAATCAAACCATATTAACAAGTTCATATTTACAAACATTGTACATCACATATATTGTTATATATAATATAATCAGCCACGTTACATAAATTATTAAATTCCTGCCTTCTCTTAAACCTCATTCCTCCTCCAAAACATTTTTCTGTGTGTATTATTCCCACAATTTCAATTTTTCTATGTAATTTATTCCTAACCTTTTCTAAAGATCCCACTTCCGGTTCTTTTATCTTTGTTACAGTATACACTACTTCAAGTATAGTTGGTTTAGATTTTGATTTCCATTTTCTAGTAACTGTTTTTTTGGCAGCCACGAGAATTTAACTTAATATGACCTTACTATTTCTAGGCAATGCAGATCCTGTATCCTAACAAAAAAAAACATAGTTATACTCACTTGCACACCCAGTATTCCTAACAGAGTATTTTGTATGGATTTTTTTTAATTTTGACAATTCATTACATTCCCAAAACACATGTTCCCATTTACGTCTTTCTTCCTCATCACACCTCCAACATTTGCCATCTACCACAGGAAAAATTATTTGGAGTCTGCTTGGAGTATAAAAATAGCTATGCAAACACTTCCAGGCAAAAATCCTAAATCTTCTAGAATTTGTTGCATATTTGGGAGTCATACATATGTCCTCCTCAAGCTTTTCTGGCCTCTTCTGATAGATTTCTACAGTTATTGTGCAATATCTTATATGACTTACTAATTAACCCTTTTTTAGCAACAACATCTTTTCTAGATTCAATTAAAGCCCCATCCAGTGCAGATCTTCCATTTAGGATTCCAATATCTCATTCTCTTGGTCTACATTCTGACAGCAATACCTGATAAGGAAAGCAGTCATTAGCCTGCAAGCCAAATGTCTTCTTGGCCTCTTCCATTCTATTATCTTTCCTTCTCTAATTATTTGTTCAACACCTTGGTTCCTGTGCCAGCTTCCTTCAATAAATTCCAGCCCCCTCTTCTCTGTCCTCTGTAATTGTAATTGCAGTCATCCCTATTGGCAAACTTTCCTTTCTCCATTCTCATACTGGCTTAGTTCTTAGTATATGCGACTTTATGAATGGACTGCTGTTATTCTCCTTAAGGATCTGTGTCCAAAATCCCATTCTTTCCTTATTTTTTGAATTATCCTCCTGCTTTATCATCATCTCTTTCCACAATGAAATGTAGCTTTCTGCTTCTGTTTTGTACAACTGTGTAGCTTTAAAATATCCCTTCACATTAGGTAATCCTAAACCTCCTAGTTCTATTAGGAGGATCAACTTATCGCACTTGACTCTTGCTCTCTTCCCCTCCCAAACAGAATAATTCAACTCTTTATTAATTACTATCTACAACTTCACCTGTGGTTGATAAAAATATACCTGACCTGTGTATAAAACTAAACGGACTAACAACATTTTTACTGCTTATATATTGCTATCCATATCCACAGGCAAGAGCTTCCAGTTTTTGTATCAACTTTTGTTTCATCTCTTTCCACATATCCTTAGATGCCATAACCAAATCCTTTATAATCCATACTCATAACTCCTTCATTTTATGATGTCCCCCTAAAAATGGGTATTGCTGGACCAATTTACATGTGGGTATATAAATTATTGTTATAGCTTTTGTTTTATCTAAACTAATTTTATATCCCTAAAAAATGGAACTGTCTCAGAATATTCCACAACACTGAGCTAGATGTCCTTTTTTTGTTCCATCAGGTACACAATAATACCATCTGCAAATAAAGCCATTTTTTTCTTGAACACCACACCAATTATATTCTTGAATTTCTGAGTCCCTTACTTTCTTTGCCAATGGTTCTAAATATAACACAAATAATAAAAAGGGAAAAAGGACATCCCTACCTAGCTCTTCTGTTCAGATACAACTTATAAGAGAGGAACCTTTCACTTGATTTTTGCCTCTGATCCCTCATATATCCTTCTAATTAACAGGAAATGCAAATGTTTCCACTACCCTACTCAAAAAAATCACAGCATACTCTTTTAAATGCTTTCTCTGCATCATGACTCAACAATAACAGTGGTGTTTCCTTACATTCTGCTTCTCTCTAAATCATCATTGTTCTATTAATGCTGTCAAATATTTGTCCTCCTCCACAAAAAACCCTGAGCGATATCAATCAATTTTGGTATCACCCTTGCAATTCTTTTAGCCATTATGGACCTAAACACTTTACAATCAAGGCTTAAAATAGAAATAGACCTACATGAAGCTGGATCAGATGGCTCTTTACTGTCTTTATGTATTACAGCCACCACAGTTTTTTTTTCTAGGATGTTCTGGATCTTTATCACTTTCTTCTCTTCTAGCTTCCAAACTTCTACCTGAGTACCATCTATTCCTGGAAACTTTCCTACAGATTAGTTATGCATCACCATTTTTATCTCATCTCCTCCTATCTTAACTGTTATTTGTTGAGCCACATCCACCTCTAACCCTGGCATTTGTGCTTTCTCTTGACTTCCACTTCTTTGCTTTATATACATTTTCATAAAATTTCTGAAATATCCTTAATACCTCTATAAGATCGCTATTTTTCTTGTTACAGGCTCCTTAAGGTTGGCAACAAGCCTTTCTAATTTTTGCTGCCTAAGTAATTGTGTCAAACGTTTTTGTGCTCTGAAGTTATTATAAAAAAAAAAAAAAACAGTTGCTTAACAGAAATCTTTCTAATCTCATGCATATTATCCAGGTATTCCCTTATTTTCTGATTAGCATTCTGAAACGGAGCCTCTTCTTGTTATGTAGATTCCCCTTGTTTTTTAATACCCTGTCAGCTCCGCTAAATAATTTTTATTACTTCTTAACCACATCTCTTTTTCTTTTACTTCTACCTCATTTTTAAACCCCCTTTCATTTTATCCTACTCCCTAGCTATATCTTCTGAAGAAACTTCTTTCTTCCCTAATATCTCATGGATAATTTCCACTACCTATTTTTTAAATTCTTCTCTTTTTAATAGGTAGGTGAGGAAGTGCCAGTGTCTCATCTTTACTTCATTACCCTGTATTTTTATCTTAGTAATTACTGGCACATTAAAGTTCTCAATTAAATGGGCATGTTCCTGTGAAATATAATTTCTTTAAAGTTAGCTCAGTTACTGCACCTTGGGGAATAATATATAAATTCTCTCCTAGTTCCTACTACTGAATTCACATCTTTCATACCAAACATTTTCATAGATTTCTTCAGAAATCTACTGTTTTGTTATATTTTCTCTTCTGGGCCCCCCAGACACATCCTCGCTGTTGCAAATCAAATTCTAGTCCCCACCTATAAGTAATATTCCCTTCTAAATTATTAGATTATTTCTCCCAAATTTTTATTGTTACAATATAGCAGTTTTGAGTAGACTATAAATACATCCCAGCATAATCCTTATCCCTCATCAGTAGCCCCTTACTACTACAAAGCTAACATTTTCTTTTCTTCCCTCTTCTATCAGTACTAGAGCTCCTCTAGCAATTAATATAAATACTTCTCTTTTCCATTGTCCCTGATACTCTGCAGAATATCCATCCTGAATTGTTTTATCAAATTCAGATGCTCAGTTTCTTCACTCTGCATTTCTTAATATAATTAAGTATTCTTTCCTTTTTGTATATACCTGTGAGAACATTCACTTTCTAAGATAATATGGAAAGTGTCGCCATTACGGTAAGATGTCATTATTCCTACCAAATATATATTGCAGCTTCTTTAAATGTCTGTTGCCAGCTTTTGTGATACTTGTGCCCATTAGTGTTTGGCAGGCTGATCATTTATACATTTTTTTTCTTATCATCAACACCGGAAACCTATGCCATATTTTACAAGACTTTTTATTTTAGTAAAAAAAAAAACTCAAAAAACAAACAAAACAGAACATGTTAACTTAATACAACTACACATAACTATGTATATCTTTAAATAATGAATTTTAAATCTCCTAATAGGAACATTTTTGCCAAACAGACAGCTACTAATACAGGCTCTAATTAACCTGAAATTGAGGTTATCCATGCTAAAATGCATGCTATTGCCTGTACTTCTACTTAAAGCAGTTTTTAGTACTTAATAAATAAGCACTTATCCAGGCATGTCTAAGGGTCAGCGTCCAGTGATTTCTCCTGTCTACCTGATGAAT
Source organism: Protopterus annectens (assembly GCF_019279795.1). Taxonomy (NCBI): domain Eukaryota; kingdom Metazoa; phylum Chordata; order Ceratodontiformes; family Protopteridae; genus Protopterus; species Protopterus annectens. The sequence continues at coordinate 907,369,158 of NC_056739.1, read as the reverse complement.
CTGGGCATCTTGGGGCAATGCAGCAATTGCCTCATGTACACAGACAACCCTCTCCTCCTACCACCCAACACTACAACCTGTGAGAGATGCACTTATATAGCCAAACTGGAAGCAAAGCTCTCTTCACCCAAGACTGGACTAGACAGTCAAGAGGAGAGGGTAAACACTTGCACCACACCACACTCATCACATAATCCCTCAAAACCCACACCACCAAAACACACACATAGAAACACAAAACACACACCTACATTCATGGAGGCTCTCAATAAAAACCTGCCCAAGCATCAGGGACATCCAAAGCATAAACGCAAGCAAACTCCACCCCCCAACACAACCCAAATGACACATAGCCCACTCAACCACAGCCCATAAGGCATAACAACGTACCCAACACTCTAGTCATAGGTGACTCTATAGTCAGGCACACTGATGTTCCACTCACTAGACTAAACAAGGAGAAAGTTACTGTCAGCTGCCTGTCAGGTGCCAGGATCCACCACATAACGCATGCACTCAGGTCACTCCACAATAAGTACAAATATGACACTGTCATTGTCCATGTTGGTGTGAATGACCTGAGACGTACCTCCCTGGACTACATGAAAAGAGACATGGAGGAGCTGTCCGATCTTGTATCCCAGGCAGGTATGACCCTAACTCTGAGTAGCATCCTGCCATCACCCAGAATGATACCACAGTACAAGGACAAAATGATTGACTTCAACAATTGGCTAAGCTTCTGGTGTCATTCTAAGGGGATCCAGTATTTGTCTGCCTGGGACGACATGATCGACAGTCCACGGTGCTTTGCCAGAGATGGCCTACACCTGTCGCCCTTAGGATTCCGGATACTGGCTAAGACTCTTGCCACCCCTATAGTGCATTGTTTAGGTAAGGTTCAAATGACAAATTCACCACCGTGACCAGTACAAGCAAGCAAAATCTGAGGGTAATGCTACTCAATGCTAGAAGTCTAAACCTCAAAATGCACTCACTCGAGGCAATCCTTAAAATGGAGAACATTGACATCTGTGCAGTGACAGAGACCTGGTTCAAAGCTCCAGAGAGCACCCCTGCATTACCAGGCTTCAATTCATACCACACCTTTCGGCCACCTAACCCAGAAAGAAGCACTAAAGGCGGAGGCGCGTCCATATTCATTAAGGATATCCACACCTCCAGGCTAGTTGCACAGCATAATGCATCCGAGATTATCCAAATGCAACTAACTCTGGGCAAGACCGCAATCCAAATTGTAGCTTGATACAGACCCCCCACCATGCCCCAGGATTCACACTCCTCATTTCTTGATACACTGGAAAGTATTAGGGTACAACCCAACACCCTAATAATGGGTGATTTCAACTACCCCACCATTAACTGGGAAAACTACTCATGTACCAAATCTTTTGCTCAACGTTTTCTAGAATTCATAAATTCCAATGCCTTGTATCAATTTATTCATAACCCCACCAGGGGCAGCAATATCCTAGACCTGGTCATCACCAACATGGGAAACCGATGTTCCACAGCAGAGGTCAATTCAGCTAATCAGCCTAGATATCCACATCCCACCCCCAGCCCCAATTAGGGAAACCATCGTAAAAAAACTTCTCAAAAGCCAACTTCACACTTCTTAAGACAGAAGTGGCAAACTTCATGACATCCATGCAGACGGACAATAGAGGTATGACTGCCGAATCCTACACAAATGCACTTTATAAGTACTTACACGAGTGCATGGATCAAGCTATCCCTAATAGAACCAAGATGCTATCCTCCAAAAAAGGAAGCCAATCTGGTGGTCCTCTGCCATAAACAAACTCTACAACAGAAGAAAGAAACTGTTGCAAAAAAGAGTAAAATCCCATGACTGGAGGAACTCCCTGGTCAAACTCAGTAAGAAGTTGAGATCCCTCATAAAATCCTCCAAAGCTAGTTACGAAAACAAAATTGCCACGGACTCTAAAGACAACCACAAAGCATTCTATAGCTATGTCAAGAATCTAAATGGGAACACTCAGATCTGCTCTGAGTTACACACACACGTGTCTGTGTGTGTGTGTGTGTGTGTGTGTGTGTGTGTGTGTGTGTGTGTGTGTGTGTGTGTATATGTGTGTGTGCGTGTGTGTGTGTGTGTGTGTGTGTGTGTGTGTGTGTGTAATTCAAGATACAGCAATAATTAAACAGTACATATATATACATACACATACAGAGAATGTGCTACCTACACTAAAATATAATTTATATAACAATAGATTTTAATGACAGCAGTCCACTAAGAGATCTCTTATCATTATGTCCTGCGATTCCTGTGGTTGTACATTGTGTTTTATTTTCTTATTTGATTTTAGATTAAGTGAAGGTCTTAATCCAGACATTCACCTGTGCAAAAGAGAAACTGTATCATCTCGACACATATTAATATCTGTGTACTTTTACACCCTCATCACATTCCTCAACAACTCAAAACTACAGCCTATTACCTTAAACATGATTTTCTCTAGCTTTTCTTCTCTTTTGCAAATAAAATAAGAAAACAGTCGTCAGACGTTCGGCAATAAAAATATATAGTTTATTTCTCAAATATAGGTAAGCGCTTTCAAATCCCGGTGGCTATCTCAGACCATAATAATAGCAGTAAAACACTTGAATTAAATATACTTCAAATTACGTACATTTTCTGCCTCCCATTAAGCAAATCAGTTACACCTTTTACATTCAACTTTACTTCTCCACTTCCTAGTACACTAAGCGCTAGGAAGTGGGGACATAAAGTTGAATGTAAAAGGTGTAACTGATTTACTTAATGGGAGGAAGAAAATGTAAGTAATTTGAAATCTATTTAATTCAAGTGTTTTACTGCTGTTATTATGGTTTGAGAAAGCCACCGGGATGGTGGTGAAAGTGCTTACCTATATTTGAGAAATAAGCTATATGTTTTTATTGCTGTACGTCTTACAACTGTTTTCTTATTTTGTTATTTGTATTTTACTAGCTGTTTGCGGTCGCGCGTTTGCCTGCTCTGTATCTTTCTTTGTTTTTTTCTTCTCTTTTGCACTGTAATGTCTACATTTCTGAAAACCAAAAAAGACGAAAGAAAGAAAGAGAAGAGGAAGAAAAAGGCATCTATCATATACAAGAACTAAAAATACCTTACTATAAAATATGCAATTTATATTGTGAAAAGGTTAAAAAAAATACTGTTAAGAACAGAAATTGTTTTACTTACAGTTACCTTTTTGACCCCCCCCCCCCCACAGTTCTTCCAAACATTTATGGCATGAAGTGAGGTAAATGCCTTTCAGTTCCCCATAAATTTAACAAAGTCAACAAAAGTTCACTCTTTCCATTATTTTTTATACAGCCATAGCTGTGGATCATTGTGCAGCCATCTTGGACATCCTCAACAAAATATATGTTGATGTCAAAACTATTACTCTAGTCTGCTCTTATCTGTCTCCAGTTTTCCAGAACATTTCTAACTTTGCCTCTTATTTATGCCATGTTCTTGAACAAGAAACTTAACCAGAGAGTACTTTGGGGCAACTGGAAATTTGGGCTAGGCTCCTCAATGGTCCCCTGAACTGCAAGAAACTACCTATGAACCTGAGTACGTATGACACTAAGGAAGGAAATGATTTGGTTCTGATCCTTCGCTTTCTTGTTTTGTCAAATGTTGATAGCATGTCTTGATGAAAAGAATAGTCAATCAAGGGAAGTAAGATTGGTGAGAGTAGTTCAGTTAAAGCCCTTACAGGGGGTCATGATGGCATTTATTTATACCAGCTGGAATTATCCTCTCAAAAGGCCTCCACATTTGAGGGTGGGGTTTGGCAAAATGGCTTCAGTGTTTACCACACAGGTAGAAGGTACAGATTTCAGTTCTCACCTTTGTTTAGCTGTGAATAAACTGGACAGCATGAAGACAAGTTTGAACAATGTTTATGGTAACAGGGTAGACACAGACAAGTAATGGCACATCGGAATGTCTGGGAGGAGCCTGATTAATTGCCATGTATAGGGCCCCATTTGCCCATCATCTAGCTTTATTGACTCTGGAGATGTATGTGCAACAACACAGCATTATTATCCATTCAAGTAGGTCAGACCTTTACTGAGTGATGTCAGATGGTACAGCTATTCCTGAAGACAGAAAATACATATGGAAGTTAAAAATGAGAAGTAGGTGTAATGTAAATATGTAAGCCCCCCCAAAAAATATGCTGTACGCAGTAATATTTATGATTTTGTATTACTAGTCTGTTGCTGAACAAAAGCTGCTGCAACATCAATATTACCTTTACTTGTTTTTCTTTATTCAATGCACTAATTAATTAATTCATTCATTCATTAATAGGCTAGATTGTGTACTACATTCTAAACATGTTGCATTTTAGTAATATATTTTTACAGTACTTTCTTCACAACCTCCAGCAACTACAGAGGGGCTGACATTTGTTAGGTCATACAGACTGCATTACTTGGAGTGATGAGCAGAGTGGTCCATTCAGTAGTTATTGTTGCATATTACTGTGATACAATATTCGCTGGAATATCTGATTGTAAAGGATTTCAGTATTTAGTTAAAAACTGTTGCTCTTGCTGTTAGTACAGAGGGCTAAAGTTCAACTTGTTAATGAGCTGCTTCCTGTTGCAAGGGTGCAGGGTTTGACTCTTTCTACTTTCAATTACATACTATGTAAATGTGAATAATTCACTTTACCAGACAGTATTTGGAGCAATTGGAGATTTGGGCTATGCTCCTTAATGGTCTCCAAGACTACATGCCTAGTAATTATGAACCTGTTGTCATTTGCCGGCCATTCCCTGTTGAATAGCTGGCCTAGTTAGGGAGATGTTACAGCAATATCACCAGCACAGCAAGTTTTTTTTTAATGTAACACAGGCAATTTATCATTCAATGGCAGCAGGCACAGTATTTCTAGATGAAACATTGAAATGCAAAGTTGTTTTCCAGCACCAACCTCTGTGTTAGTAATAGTTATCTTTAATGTGGAATTATTCAGATGATTTTACTTCTGCAGAAATTATACATATTGATTGATATTGGTGGATTATAATAATATCAGTTTCAGTGGCCTTTCATGGTTGAAATGTTCTGAAATGGGTAGTTTTTTCATTAAGGGTTTATACATTTTGTTTCACTGCTTGCTGAAAAAAAAACATTCAGAACACAAATGTCAGTGTATTAAAGCAAGCAATATAAAGAAATACAATCAAGAAAGTGAATCAAAGAATGCATGCATTTATGCATGGTCTTAAAAATGTGCGCTGGGGGTCCATAGCTTGAAAACAGATCCAATGTATATTTAATCAGCCACTGGTCAGATGCATTTTCAATGAATGTGAGTTTCAAGAGTAGAGAAGTTTACTGCTGCTAAGTATGTTTTCATTGTTAGACTGTTTTGTTTTGCAAATGGTCATCAGAGTTTATGCTACAAAATTTGAAATAAAAGTTTATAATTTGATGTTTTAAATTAAATGCAAATATCTGTAATCATTGCAAAAGTCAAGAAGAAAACAGTATACAAACTGACAGGTTTGAACAGTGTTTATTTATTTTTATTTTTTTATTTTTATTTATTATTTAACATTTGTTGACCGGGAAAGTCCAACTAGGTTCCACAGAGTCTGTTTTCAGCGGAGGCCCGGGGAGAAATGCTCCAGATGCATGTCTTTAGTTTATGGTAATTGAGAAGAGGCATCTAAGTAATTGGACACTGGAACTGCTGCCTGGAGAGAGGCCTGGTCAGTTATCCTATCTAGGACCCCATTTCAAACAATATCCATCTCTGGGTACAACTTGCATGATAAGATGGAGAGCTGGACTAGAAAGCAGTACCAAAGCACATCAGGATAATAAATAAATGCCTGAGGAACAGTTTCTTCAGAAAAGAAGAAACCCAAGAACACATATGCACCAGTGGAAGATAGGAATGATGACTCAGGCCTGCTGTTAGAAAGTATTTTTTATAAAGAAAGGGTTGTTGGTTAAAGGAACAGCCTCTTTAGGAGGCTGTGGATTTCAAAGCAGTGTGGGAATTTAGAAGCATATGAGACAGATATGAAGTCTCCCTACAGAGATACAAAGAAAAGGTTACCAGCTACCAAAAATTTCTTCCTAACCATAACAGAGGAAAGCCAATAAACCATGTAGCAAATGATCCTTTTATACCTCCGCTAACCTGGCTTACATTACAAAGGCCTGAGTGCGGAAAATCTCTGACCTAGTACTGTAAGTCTCAGTTCTCAGAATAGTGTATTGAACTAGGTTTAACAAAGACGTGTATGAATGGACAACTATTTTAAGTATGAACTTCAGCAAGCAAACTAAAATTTTCTTTGAATGCGCAACAATCTTGTAGGAGGAAGTGCATATTTTGTGATCTTCCTTGATTACTTCCACTCCACTACTAACAACACCATGAAACACTCGTAGATAACATAGTTCTTTGCTAGTACAATTCAGCTACATTACAAGTAGCTTAACTTTCAGTGTAAGTATGAAACTGCATGCTAATTCACACAACGACCTGTTTAGAGCCAAGGTTTTCAGTACAACAGCATTATACACAGTCATCTCTGCATTAGGGGAGTGCTTACCTATTTTAACACCTCTACTGAATTATCACTTAAGACATAGGCAAACATATATTTATATAAAAGACAACAAACCACATTAACATATTCAGAGTTGCAAGCACTGTACATCACATAAATGCTTTTATACAATTACAATTAGTCCAACATTACATAAATTGCTCAATTCCTGCCTTCCCTTAAACCTCACTTCTACTCCAAAAAAATATTCTGCATATATTCTTCACACAATTTCATTTTTTTCTATGTATTTTCCTCCTATCCTTTTCTAAAGATCACACTTACAGTTATGTTACCTCTTTTACAATATTCACTGCTTCAAGGACAGCTGGTTTAGACATTGATTTCAATTTTCTAGTAATTGCTTTTTTTGGCAGCCACCAGAATTAAACTTAGTAATGCCTTACTATGTCTAAGCAATTCAGGTGTGTCATCAATGACAAAGGGTATAATTATGGGTTTCCTGGTATTGCATTTTGAACAGTGGCTTTGGCACCAGTCATTTTTCTGTGTTAGTCCTTCCTGTAGAAGGCAATGTCTTGGGGGATTCTATTGACTGCTCCTAGTTTGCAGTCATCTGCAAACTTAGTTAGCCAGAGGCCTATGACATTGGTGTTGACGTCCAAGAAGTAAATGCCAAAAAGCAGTGGGCTCAGCACACACCCTGCGGGATTCTGCTATTGACTGTCTTCTTCGGGTACGTGGTCTCCCCTATCCTGTCCTAACTTACTGGGGAAGAAGAAGAAGAAAAAGAAAGGCATCTGCTCCCTGTTCCTCACAGCAATAATATGACCTCCAAGAAGGTATGTGAAGTAATTTTCTGCCTCATATGAGCACAGACCCACAAGGTAGAATTCTATGGGTGGCAAAGGGAATGAAATATTGTCTTTGACTTTCTAAGTGTGAATACTCTTTCCAAAAATTTCTAACAAAAATAAAAAAGAAAGGTACTTTTAACTAAAATGTGAAACATAGATTAGTACAGAAAGTAACCAGAAGACAAATAAAACCACTGGCACAAAAAAAAAACTCTCTAGTTGCATAAACTGCACAATAAGAATAGTGACACAGTTCATATTTTCATGTTTGCCACTAATCATCTGCATCCAGACAGTGTCATCTCCAAAGTTTCTTCCAATAAGATAAATGCAAAGAGAAAGGGATCTATGAAGTGTGAAATGAACGGCCAGCTCTGGTTAAGTTTATATTTGAGTATAGAAAGTACGGCTGTGCAAGCAAACCTACCATAAAGTACAGTTGTGTAAACTGAACTTAACCATAACAGTGGATGTTCAAATGATTACTGCTGCAGTAGCCTTAGCTGTATGGATTATTTCCTGCCAAGGATATAATAGTTGGCCAGCTTCCAAAGCATCAGGGCAACTTCCATGCTCCCAACCTGTCAAGCAGATCAAGTTAATCTGAATAAAAGCTAAGTTTGGATGGTGGATTTCCAAGATAGCTGCACACTGAGTAGCAGCTTAACTCTAGCTCTCCCACTGTAAAAACAGAAACTTAACAGAGAAGGCCAGTAAACATTTGTGTACATGGGTAAATTTCAGTAACTGGCTAGTAAGTGTACTGCCTGGATGCCTGGAAAAAAGAAATACACAGCACTTGGAAAAATAACAGCTACAAAAAGTGAGGAAGAAACACTGACTAGGGAAAGATCTGCAGCTGTTCAGCAAAAACCAATGCAAGCTCCAGACATGACTTCCAGTAACCTAGAGAAAAGTATAAAACAACTGCACACAGACCAGATTCAAATAAACGAAACACTGATGGAGTATATCAACTCATATAGCAAAGTCTGGAAAAAATGGAAGAACCTTTAAACAGATATTTAGATGAGGTGATAAAACTGCAAAAATCAGAGGTCGAAATGAAAAAAAGCCTGGCTGAATACAAGACTGCTCATGAAGAGATGTTCCAAAAAATAATAGAATTAGAGGACAGAGCACTTAGGGAAAACCTGAAATTTTCTGCTGTATCAGAAAAGCTGAAATGAACAAACTAAGCAGACTAATAACTAAGCCAACACTTGAATGGAGAAAGGAAATTCTGATATTAGGGACGACTGCAATTAGGGTTAGAGACAATAGACAAGAGAGGGCTGGAATTTATTGGAGAAAACTGGCAAAGGAACCAAGGTATTGGAAGCAAATAACTACAGAGGGAAAAATGACAGAATGGGAAGACACCAAGAATTTATTTGGGCTGCAGGTTAGAGATTGCCTTCCCTATCAATGATCGACATCAGGGTATAGGAAAAGAAATAGAGGGGTCCTAAATGAAAGACCAGCACTCGTAGACTTTTTAGTAGAATCTAGAACAGAAGCTGCCATTAAAAAGGGAATAATTAGTAAAGTATTGCATGATAATTAAAAGAATCAAAAGTTAGAAAGGATTGGGAAGAGAGCTTGGACAAGCAATTCAAAAAGAAACAATAGGTCGATATATGCATGTCTCCCAAATATGCAACAAAATCTAGATTTACGATTTTTGCTTGGAAGTATTTACATAGATATTTTTATCCCCAAGCAGACTCCAGATAATTTTTCCTCAGGTAGACAGCAAATGTTGGAGGTGTGACAAGGAAGAAAGAGGTAATTGGGAACATATTTTCTGGGAGGGCGGACTTTAAGGATTCCCTGCAGGATGCACTGTCGGAGATGCTGGGTGGGCAGATTAGTGTGATGAGGTAGATGATTTTTCTGAGCTTTGATACAGAATCGTAATCGCATAGAGATGGTAAGGCCTTGCTGTGTCTAATTATGGTGACTGCCAAAAAAGCAGTTACTAGAAAATGGAAATCAAAATCTAAACCAACTATACTGGAAGTAGTGAATACAGTAACAGAGAGAGAAACTGGAACTGAGATCTTTAGAAAAGGGTAGGAGCAAACTACATAGGAAAAAATGGGAATTGTAGGAACAATACATACAGGGGAGTAATGAAATTTAAAAGAAGGCAGGACTTAAATGAGCTTTGCAATGTTTGACTGAAAATGACTGGGGAGATTATAAGTGATGTATAATGTTTGGCACTGGAGTGTGCCAGCATGGTTTGTGATGTAAAATGCTTGCAACTAGAACTGTATCAGTCATGATTGCCTGTGTTGGAAATGATGGTTTAACAAAGATGTTTCTTGTTTAAAAAAATTGTAATTGAATAATTTATGTAATGTTGCTTAGGTTATATGATATATAGTAATATATGTAAAGTAGCTTCTTCTTCTTTTGGCTTTTCCAGTTAGGGGTTGCACAGCAGAACAACGGTCCTCAGAACGACTGGCAGTGGAGTTTTACGATGTCGAGTTGCCAGCCTGGCACCCAACCTTCTACAGAAGGGGCGCACACACACACACACACACACACACACACACACACACACACACACACACACACACACACACACTCACACTCACACCTAGGGCCAATTTACAATGTCCAGCTCACCTACAGCATGCCTTTGGGATGTGGGAGACCGCAGGGAGGACATGCAGACTCCACACAGAAGGCACCCCAGCCAAGAATTGAACCGGAGAACCTCTTGCTGTGAGGCGGCAACACTAACGGCTGCACCGCTGCTGCCGCCCCAATATATGTGAAGTATAATGTTTGTAAATGTGAACTTGTTAATTCAGTTTGATTACTTTTATATAAATGTAAATTTGCCTATGTCACATGTGATAATTCAATAAAAGTGTTCATAAAAAAAAGCCAAGTTTGGATGCAAAGCCCTTCTGAGCTTTCCTGCCAGCAGAAAGAGGGAGGCTGAGCACTGAAAGAGCAATGACAGGGACAACAAAAAATAAATGTCCATACCCTAGCATAAAAAACTCAACAAAAAACAAGGGGGATCAATCAATCAAATGAACATCTACTGTTATGGTAAGTTTGATTTAGACAAACGTACTATGTTCATCCTATTCATCACTGCAGCAGTAACCTTAGTTTTATGATTATATTACCTTGGCTAACTACATTTGGGAGGTAAAAGGAAAAGAGTCTAGGAGCCCCTGGAGAATGTTCCTAGCAAAACTTAATCCAGGTGTAGAGAACAAAACAAGCTTACACTGCTTTGTAAAAGTATGAACAAAGGACCAAGTAGCAGCTTCTAGAATACTTCTAGAATCCATCCCTTTCCAAAAAGCCACAGATGAAGCTAAGGCCCTAGCAGAGTGGGCCTTGACCCTGCCTGGAATAGTTAATAAAGGTAATAGCCTTAGACAACCATTTGGAAATAATCTATTTTGACACAAGTTGTGCCTTCCTGCCTTCACAAGAAATGAACAGCTGATCCAAACATCTGAAAGATTTAGTTCTGTCAGGATAGTACCTAAGTTGTTTGTGGACATCCAAGGTAAGGAGTATCCTTTTCACATCATTTTAGGTTCAGGTCAGAAAAATGGGAGATGTACAGTGTGTAACTCATTAACACCTATATGGTGTGGAATGTCACACCCCTAGCAGCCTACTCACATCCATGTATTCCAGAGCATCTGCTGAAAAAAAAAACAACTTAAAAAGCATTAGATAACAAATGAAAATATTTTGTGAACAATAAAAGCTATTAAAATTGTACAAATAGCAATGTTATCAGTAAGAAGTATTCTTTCATTTATAGTTTTTCCATAAATACTATAACACATCATATTGCACACAAGCATGGAATTACATTTTTGCTAAACTTTCGCAAATCATATCCAGGAAAGTGTGCAACCTAGAAATATATAGTTAGAACACTTTTCTTAATACAAAAGCTTTCGAGTGAAAGCAAAAAATTCTGCTCTGTGTGTTTATTTATTGAGATATTTACAGAAATATGAAAGCATATGCATAACTGTATAATTAACAATATAAATAATTAATATTTCTCAAGGTGTTCAGCTTACAGTTCAAATATCAATGACAGTTTTTTTCAACAACATATACAATTTAACAGATGCCATGCTTATTGAAGTATTAAATAGTTAAGTATATACAGAAATATTGCCAATTTTCAAAATTACTAACAAACAATTAGCAACATTTTCAATATAGTGTGATACAAATGGACACTGACAATAAATGATCTATTCTCCCACCATAGTATTCCACACCATACCATATAATACAACACAGGTCTCTCAATTATGAAAATAACATAAATATGAAAATATGAAGAATACATTTCAAACACTGATTAATTTCTTTACTCGGGACATTGCAGATTAACAATTTTGTCATTTTGTTAAAAAAAGTCCTTGCCCTTTCTAATACAGCTTAGTATTAGATGGTAAATCACTTAGTTAATGAAGCCACTCTCAGAAAAGGTATGGACGCCATATGAGTGTTAACTGGAAGAATACAAAAATGGCAGTAGAGACCTGAATAAGTTAAAGTAAACTCAGATACCACTTTAGCATAAAAGAAGGATTTAGTTCTCAAAGAAATGCTGTCCCTATGGAAAAAGAAATAGGACTGACTCACCATAAGAGCTTGCAACTAGGCACCCTTCATACAGAAGTCAGAGCAATTGGTAAAATTGTTTTTCATGCTAAGAACCTCAAGTCAGCCAGATTAGCTAGTTCAAATGGAGCAAATGCTAGCTTCTCTAACACAAAATTAAGATCTCAAGGAGGAGACAATATTTTTTGATGGCCTTTTATGCAAAACCCCTTTCAAGAACATTCTGACATGAGACTGCACTGAAAGAGGAAGATCAATGGGCAGACATGTTGAAATGGCCAAAAATTAACCTTGACAACGGAATAAGAAAGGTCAGAGGATAGCAACTCACACAGATATTGCAAATTCAGAGAACAACTAGCCCTGAATGGGTACTGGTTATGTTGTTGGCACCAACTAGAAAACATTTTCCACTTGCTAATATATGATTTGATAGCAGTAGGTTTTCTTGCCTCCAACAGGACATGCTGCACATCCTCAGTGAACAAGTACCTAAAAGGAATTAAGACTGTATCGGAATGTATCAAACACCTCTGTTGTTGTCTGACTAGATCTAGACTATGAGGAAGCTTGTGGTAGTTGCCCCTGGACATTTCCCAAGGAAGAGATAATTATGGTTGCCCGGGCTAGACGTGATACATTACAATGATCTTGGTGGGTTCTTTCTGAATCTTCAGAAGTGCCCTGGATATTAGTGGAAAGGCATACAAGAACATTCAGGTCCAAGGAAAAGAAATGGTGTCTGTCTTCCAGGCCTTGCTGCATGGAGTCCTGGAACAGAATTTTGCCTGTTCACTGCTCAGAAAGGAGGAAAGAGGTCTACTTGAGGAAATCCCCACAAACAGATCAAGGCTTGGACAAACCCCTAACCCAGTTTCTATTTGTGAGCATCAGACCTGGTCCTGTTCAGGTTCTCTGCCACACAATTTTGCTCTGACACAATGTGCGATCTCTGTACAGTGAGACTGTGTTGTGAAGTTATACCCCAAACTAACATGGCTATCCTGCGGGGGAGGGGGGTATGACTGACTTCCTTCCAGTAACCTACAGGAAGATATAAGACAACTACACACAGACCTGGTTAAAATAAAATAAACATTGACAGAGTATATCTACACAAACAACAAAAGGATGGAAAAATGGAAGAAGCTTTAAATAGATATTCAGATGAGGTGATAAAGTTGCAAACATCAGAAGATGAAATGAAGAAAAGGCTGGCTGAATATGAGACTGCTCAGGAAGAGATGTTACAAAAAAGACAGAACACATAGGGAAAACCTGAAATGTTCAGCTATACCAGAGAAGCTGGAAGGAACAGACTGCATTCATTTTATGCAAGCACAAATAAGCAACTGGACTGATATTCCACAGCAGGAGTTGTTAATTGAAAGGGCACATCACGTGCATGCTCCAAACCTGGCTATGAAAATGCAACCTAGACCTTTAATTGCAAAGATGCAATCCTACCAGCAGAAGGATTTGATTCTGACAAAACTGTGGCAGAAGGACAAAAGTCTAAAAATGGGAGACAGCAGATTGTTTGTGAAGAACGATTATGCATTGTACACCAGGCAGAAGAGGAGTAAATTCATTCCACTATTCAGGGAATGTTGAGATGCAGGTGTAAGATTCAAATTGCTGTACCCAGCTGTCTTCAAGGTATTCTTCCCAGGAGGGACAAAATTATTTTTTGATGCAGTACATGCTAAGTAAAAATACAAAAGTTTGTTCAACAAAAAGTGAGCTGTGAAACAGAAGGAGATTCTGCTTTCTGTTCTTCTGGTAATAAAGACCACAGTGAGACTGTGTCAGTGAAACCTCTTCCAATGTTTGAACAGAAAATGCTTGAGAGAAGGAAAAACACAAGAACTGACTAGAAGAACTGAGAGTACATTAGAAATGAAGCATAGACAAATGTGGAATTACAAAGCAATAATCATACTTGAGAAACATGACAGAACAAGAAAACCTGGAAAAACTGGACCTTTTTGACTTTGTCAGACTTCTAGGGCACTTTAAGGCACATGCCCTACTTCATGTCATTAATGTTCGTAAAACTAATTATGAGAGGAGAAGAGGAGGGAAAAAGTTACTGTAAGTAAAACAAATTATTTTCTTAATAGTAATATTTTTATAGTGCATGATTTTCTTTGCATGCTATAAAGTTGTTTTCTCGCTTATTTTTATGTGTAATGGGGATACTGATGTAAACAGTTGTTCCTGTTTCTTTTTTCTCCCTTCTTCTCTATTTCTCCTTGTTCAGTGTTAAGAAATGTACTCCAATGTAAAAAGAAGAAGAAGAAGAATAGTCTGGTCAAAAGAGCATTACAACAGAAACATTGATGTACTTTTCTCATTCTTGCATAGGGCAATGACTGGATTAATGTCCTTAGCTTGATCTAGTAACAATTTTTAAGATAAAGCATGTAAATTAAAAAGAACTCTGAATATCATAAAGCTTTTTTTCTAGCAAATAAATAGATGCTTAGTAGCAACTCTGTATCTGTCCTCATGTCTCCATGGAGACAATCTGATAAAGAGAAATGCTTCTGAAAGCATTCAAGTGTTTTCTCATCTGGAACAGCTACAAAGATAAGACAAAACCAGACAGCACTTAGTAGAAGCACAGGCTGTACCATGCATCTTAGTATGGTTCACCTTTCTTTTAGGTTAACCCAAGCCTGTGAGTGTATCTGTCAGCTTGTAGCACTTGTTCCTGTTAGGAGGTTAAAACTTCAATATCGGAAGATGTACATAGTTTTGTATGTTATTATTAAGTTAAGGGATACTGGGGGTGTATTTGTTTTTTTGTCTGAGGGCGTTGAACAAAACAAAAAAGTTTTGTAATATGTGACAGGCTCAAATAAATATGACAAGAAACAACTGTATAAAAGATTCACCTGTCAAACAGTATATGCATGTAACACAAAAGCTGGAACTTGACACTTACAAATGTGTTACACATAAAACGTGGGAATAATAACTTTTTGACATGTGCTTTCTGTAATGTCTAAATGTCAATGGGCTCAAAGATAAATGTATAAAAAAAGAATAGTGAACTATATCAAAAAATGTAGAGAGCATAGTTATGCTACAGGAGACACACCTGGAAATAACTGAGGATGTGAATTTGATAACGTTTTTCAGGATGGTTAAATCAGTGGAATACCTGGAACAAAAGTAAAGAGAAGTGTTTATATTACACACCCAACTAGGAACCGAAAACACAAAACAATTTACTGGAAAGGAAACAGCTCCAATATGCTTATATTAATTGCAAGAGGAGCTCCAATAGTAAGAGATGAGGATAAAAAGATAATAATGGTATATTTGTAGTACTAAGGGGCTACTGGCAAGGGAGGAGGATTACACTGGCATGTATTATATTCCATCTAAATTTACTATAATAGAGCTTAAGAAAATTCTGGAAGAAATAATCAGTTTCAACAAGGAATATTTCTTACAGGTGAGGACTGGAATTTGATTTGTAGCAGTGAAGTTGTATCTAGGGGGGCCCAGAAGGGAAAATATAACAAAGGAGGGATGCTTTTGAAAAAAAAAATATGAAAATATTGTTCAAGGAAGATGTGAATTCGGTATTAGGAGTTCAGAACAAATTTACATATTCCCCAAGATACAAAAACTGGGCTAGGCTAGACAGAATTTATATTTCACAGGAACATGTACATTTATTTGAAAGTCTTGATATGCACCCAATAACTACTTCAGATCATGCACTAATAATAGCCAAAATAAAAACACAGGGTAAGGAAATAAAAAGGACACATTGGCGCCTTCCCACCTATCTGATGAAAAGAGAGGAATTTAAAGAATGGGTAGTGGAAATTATTCAGGAGCAATTAGAGAAGATAGACATTTCTTGTGAAAATATAGCTAAAGAAAGGGATACAATTAACGTGGAGTTTAAAAATAGGGTGGAAACAAAAGAAAGGGAGATATGTTTAAGAAATAAGAATTATTTAGAGGGACTGACAAATGTTAAAGCATTGCAGAATAGGGGGGATATCATAAAACAAGACTAGGAGCAACTGCAGAATGCTAAACAGAAGATAAGGGATTACCTTTATAACATGCATAAGTTTAGAAAGATTGCTGTTAAGCAACTGTTTTTTGATAATAACTCTAAAGCACAAAACCTTTTAACACAATGACTCAGACAACAGAAAGCAGAAAGGCCTGTTGCCAAGCTTAGGAAGCCTATAACAAGGAAGATGATAAGATATCATGTAGAGGTATTAGAAATATTTCAGAAATTCTAAGAAAGTCTGTATAAAGCAAAGAAACATGGAAATCAAGAAAAGGTACAAATGGAAATGTTTATGGAAGAATTAAATATGCCTTAAAGATAGATGAGGCTCAATTACTAACAGGATAGGAGGAGATGCGATAAAAATGCTGAAATATAACCAATACACAGGAAAGTCCCCAGGAACAGATGGTATTCCTGTGGAAGTTTGAAAGATACGAGGGAAAAACTGATAAAGATCTGGAAAGTTTTGTTTAGCAGTATTTTAAGAAAAGGAGAAGAACCAACATCCTGGAAGAAAGCAGTGGTAGCTGTAATACCAAAAGTGGGTAAAGACCATTCAGATCCAGCTATATACAGGACCATTTCAATACTAAACCATGATTATAAAGTGTTTATGTCTACAATGGTTAAAAGAATGGCAAAAGTGATGCCAAAATGACATGGATCAATGTGGTTTTGTGGAGGGAAGGCAAACATTTAACAGCATTCACAAGACTACTGATGATCCAGACGGAAGCAGAATGTAAGCAAATACTATTGTTGTTGGAGGGACTTGATGCAGACAAAGCATTTGGCAGAGTAAGCTGGGACTTTATGAGCATGGCAATGGAAGTATTTGCATTCCCTGATAAAATTATAAGGTTGATTATGAGGATATATGAGGGATCGGGGGCAAAAGATAAAGAGGGTGGGTTCCTCTCTGTTAATTTCTCCTTGAGCAGAGGAACCAGGCAAAGGTATCCTCTGTTCCTTTTGTTATTTGCATTATATTTAAAACCACTGGAAAGAAAATAAGGGACTCAGAAATTCAAGGATATAATTGGTATGACCGTCAAGAAAAGCTGGCTTTATCTGCAGATGATATTATTTTATACCTGAGGGCATTTCAGCATTGTGGAACATTCTGAGACGGTTTCAAAAGCAACAGCTATAAATATGTACCCACTCACGAACTGGTTCATCAGTATCCATATTTATGGGGACATGCTCAAATGAAGTACTTAGGAGTATGAATTAAAATGATTTTGATGTGGCAGCTAAGGATACATGAGAAGAGACTAAACAAAAATATATAAAAACTGAGAAACTGGAAGTTCTGTTATATGGATAGTAAGATACAAGCAGTTCAAATGTTTTTAGTCCCTTCAGTCTTATACATAGGTCAGGCATATTTTTATCAACCAGAAGAGCAGTTTTGGATAGCAATTAATAAACAGTTGAAGGAGTTTATCTGGGAGGGAAAGATGGTAAGAATCAAGTTGGATAAGCTGATTCTTCCAAGAGAACAGGGAGAATTAGGATTACCCAATTTGAAGGGGTATTTTTGAGCTACCCAGTTAAGGCTCCTACACATGGAACAAGCAGAAACCTAGACTTCACAATGGAAAGTGATGAGGATGACACAGGGGGAAGTTCAAGAAACAAAGAGAGACTGGGATTTTGGATGCAGACCTTTAAGGAGAATAACAATAATTATACAGAATATTATATTCATAAACAAGCAGAAAATATTCTAGGCCTAAGTCAACAAGGGAATTG
The DNA here is from genome assembly GCF_019279795.1 of Protopterus annectens. Classification (NCBI taxonomy): domain Eukaryota; kingdom Metazoa; phylum Chordata; order Ceratodontiformes; family Protopteridae; genus Protopterus; species Protopterus annectens. The sequence continues at coordinate 907,351,269 of NC_056739.1, read as the reverse complement.
AGAAAGAAGATTTTGCCAATAGAGATGACTGCAATTAGGGATACAGCAAATAGACAAGAGGGGACCGGAATTTACTGGAGAAAACTAGCAAAAGAACCAAGGTACTGGGAGCAAATAATAAGAGAGGGAAGGGTAACAGAATGGGTAGACACAAAGAATTTATGTGGACTGCATGTTAAAGATTGCCTTCCCTATCAAGGATTGATATCAAAGTATAGGCAAAGAGAAAGAAATAGAGGGGTCCTAAATGAAAGACTGGCACTGGTAGAGTTTTTAATAGAATCTAGAACAGAAGCTGCTGTTAAAAAAGGAATAATTAGTAAAGTACATAAAATACTGAATGATAACTACAAGAATCAATCATAGGAGGTTAGAATAAATTGGGAAGAGGGTTGGATAAGCAATTTACAAAGAAACAATGGGGGATATATGTATGTCTTTCAAATATGCAACAAACCTAGAAGATTTAGGATTTTTACTTAGAAATGTTTACATGGGTATTTTTATACACAAGTAGACTCCAGGGAGTTTTTCCTCAGGTAAACAGCAGATGTTGTAGGTATGATGGGGAAGAAAGAGGTAACTGGGAACATATTTTCTGGGAGTGTAATGAGTTGGCAGACTTTAAAGAGTCCCTGCAGACTATTCTGTCAGAAATAATGAGTGAGCGGGCTGGTGCATCTAGGGAACTGATTTTTCTGAGCTATGCACAAAATCAGACTTGCCTAGAGATAGTAAGGCTTTGTTGAGACTAATTATGGTGGCTTCCAAAAAAGCAATTACTAGAAAATGGAAATCAAGGTCTAAATCAACTGTACTAGAAGCAGCAAATACAGTAACAGAGATAAAAAAAACTAGAATTGGGATCTTTAGAAAAGGGAACGAGCAAATTACCTAGAAAAATGGGAATTGTGGGAATAATACATACAGGGAGGAATGAGGTTTAAAACAAGGCAGGATCTGATTGAGCTATATAATGTTTGACTGACAATGTTTGAGTATATTATAAATGATGTATAATGTTTGCAACTAAAATGATGTCAATAGGGTTTGTGATGTATAATGCTTGCAACTAAGATTATGTCAATATGGTTTGTTTTCATTTATATAAATGGATGACTACCTATGTCATAAATGATAATTTAATAAAGATGTTTCTTGTTTTAAAGAAAAGAAGAAGAAACTGCAGACAAAACATTCCTCATACTTTCACAATCAGTCAGGACAAACTTTAACATACGAGCCTGCAAATTCAAAATTCTGAAAATCAAAGTTGCATTGCAGAAGCATAGACATTTTTCCCATATTTATCAATCAAAGAGTAGGACTGGAATTATTTAAATGTTGAGCAGCAGTAGGATTAAGTAAAGCTACAGCTGCTGGGTCAGGTTTGGGAAGAGTGTATAAAAACTTAAACAGATTGAGGAAACTTTACACATCCTATTTACATTTTTAATATCACCTGACTATCAGGATATTGCAGGCAGTAACACGCACACACACACACACACACACACACACACACACACACACACACACACACACACACACACACACACACACACACACACACATACACACTGTCCAAGACAGATAAAACTAGAAGAATGGGTGCAGGTTCTGGAAACTCAATTTGTAACAGCACACAGTAGTTTCTGAGGCACTAAGAAACCTCTGTTCTCCCACTGAAAATACTGGTACATTCTGAAAACAGTCTCAGAGAAAGGAAAAAAAACTCAGGGAGAATCAGAAACTGAGATCTCTTCTAAGTCTGAATCAGAAAACTGAGGAAAAACATTTTATCTGTCTCTTCACCCTCTTGTCCATATTCAAAAGCTTGAATCTCTTCAGTTAAGGAATTATTTCTCTTTCTTTTACCAGAAACTACCTTCCAAGAAAGATCAGTAACCTGAATTAAACCTTGAGCCACACCCAGTTTACTACTCCTTTGTAAGAAAATTTGAGGAGGAGAAGATACATGCTTACTCTTCTGATTCTTTTTAACAGATAAAATGAGGCCAACAGTGTTACTAGTGACAGCAGAAGCTTCCCTAGGGATAGGAACAACATTCTGACAAAACAGAGACGCTTTCCCTGTTCCCTCTCCCACGGCGAACAAGAGTGTCTCTCTCTTACCCAGTGAGGGGACCCCAACAGCTGCAGAGGATATGGCTAACCCAGTCCACAGTGGCTGTAGGTCATACACTAGAGGGATTCAGGGTAAAAGATGAATGGTCTGAGGTACAACAAATGGCCACAGCAGAGTCACCCATCTGCGGCTGAGGCAAACTGCTAGCCTGCTGTGATGGAAAAGGCTATCTGCTTAACTTTTCCTTTTTGTGGTTGGAAGAAGGGCCCACAGTGGGACTAACAGTTTGTTTCATGGTTAAGCACAAAATGGTGTCTCTCAAGGAAAAAATCAGCAAATGTCTGTAAAAATAAAATGTCTTTAAAAAGTCACTTCCCCACAGACAAACACAGCAAGAAGCACTTTAAAACTCTATGCCAGCCCTACAAAGTAAAATAAATATAATGCCTTCACAGAAAAAAAATATTTTTACTTAGTTTAAACAACTTTTAAACTGACAGAAAAAAAAACATTGCTTCTGTTTAAAAGTACAGAGCAGTCCACTAATATGCAAACTTCTAACTTTAAAATAGCTTTTTTGAAAATGAAAGTATAACTAATAAGCAAAATTCTTAAATGGAAGTTTTTTTCCCCAAAGGGAAACTATCTGCCCAGGAAAGGAACAACACAAGTTCATTGTTTATCCATGAAAGCCTCAGAGGAGTGTTCTCTTCAGCAGCAGTAAAGCTCTAAAGGGCTTAGTACCCAAACTTGTCTACACTCGAGCTGCCTGATAGTTTGGGCATGTGGAAGATGTCCTGAAACTTTGAAAAATGGGTGGCTGTTATATCCTTGACATGATATAACCCATATAGCTGAGGCTACTGCAGCTGTGATCAATGTGATGAACATCAGAAGCTGCAGGTAAAAAGGGATAATTAGGAGGACATATAAAATAATGCATGGTAACTAAAATAATCAATCAAAAGATGTTAGAAGAGATTGGGAAATGAGAACAGAAAGGCAATATGCAAAGGAGCAATTTCAGAATATTTGAATGGCTCCCAAATATGTAGCAAAATATAGATGTTTTAAGATTTTTGCATGGAAGTGTTTGCATAGGTGTATTATACTCCAACTAGAATTCACAGAATTTTTCCACAGGCACACATCAAGTATTGGAGGTGTGATGAAAAAGACAGGGGTACTTGGGAACATGATTTTGGGAAGGGGCATGCAAAGAGAAAAAATAATTTGAAATTTTCGCAATGAGCGTTTTGTTGGAAAGTTTGGAGGAGCAAATTATTGTAACTAGGGAAATGAGTCTTTTGGGCTGTGATAAAGAACCTGAATTGTTTAAGCATAGTATGGCCCTACTAAGTTTAATGCTGTTGGCTGCCAAAAAAGCAATTGCTATAACATCAAAATAATCAATAAAAAATGTAGCAAAGTTATGTAATGTTGTAAAGAAGATACACGAGTTGGAGGTGGGATCTTTAGAAAAGGGAAGGAGCAGTCTACATATAAATAAATGGAATCTGTAGGAAAATTACATGCAAAATAATGTTCAGGAGTAGTAGTGGAGCAGGAGGAATGAAGGAGGACTTGAGCTATCTATGGAATATTAAACTAAACTGAATAATAATTGTTAAGAAAGAAGCCATGTGTATAATGCATGAAGAGCAAAAATGTTAGCTACTTGTTTTCTCTTTTATAACTGTACATGTAGTAATGTCTGCGTGAAATGTGTGAAGTAAATAAAGGTGTTAAAAGAATATATCTCCCCTTCAGAATTGTAGATCTTCAACAACTTTTTCGTTCATACTATCTCTAGTTACCTGCTTTATCCAATTCAAAGATTTGAGGGAACTAGAGACTATCCCAGCACTCAGTGGGTGCAAGGCAAAGAAATAACTCCTGGTGAAATGACATTCTATCACAGCACACACGTATGCAAACACACACACAAACGCAAATAAGTATGCGTGTGTACTTACACACACACACAGTCGCACATTCCTGCACACTTGCATACAATCTGAAGAAAGTCAGAGTCATCCAAGAAATGTCTTTGTATGTGGAAGGAAACCAGACTACTCATCAAGAATCCAGACATCTAATTTGAGAACTGAAATTGAGAACCAAACGATGTGAGGAAGCAATGCTAACTACTGTGTCACTGTACAATTCATCTATTTGATTCTGACTGGACAAAAGATATGCAGAAGAAAAAAATGAATGAATGAGACAGCTGAAGCAGAAAGACTTGGGCTTACTGATGCACATCCTGTACTTCAAATGATATTAGAATCCACATCAGCAAGGCAGTTAGCTAAACAGTAACCAATTACTATTTCTAAATCTTGTCCATGGGACAAACATAGGAGAAATATAGGCCCTAATACATGGCTTCAAAAGGTTGCCATATGCTGTAGCCTCTATTCTAGGGAGTGTCAGTGGCTCAACAGGTAAGCAAATTTGCCTTTGATGTTTGCTGGAAGATAAGAAGGCACTTTTCCAGTATTTACTTGTTTATTTTTTTGTATTAAAGAAATGGTTTCTTTAAAATATGTTGAATGAATATAGGAAAAACTGACGAGTAAGACAAACTGTAAGAAAAAGGAAGAAAAAAGTTCTAGTCTTACTTCAGATACATGGATTCATTTTTCCAATGCTGACACTGCAGAGCAGTATGAGGGGCTGCTACATTCCAGTGTGCACTCCCTCAAATGGCACGTTAAACTAGTGGCAGCTCAGTACGTGGCAAAAGATCTCAATGCATTTGTCAAAAAGGAGCTCGTGAATTTCTCCAGTGACCTTGCAAGATTTTCTTCGTCTGGAACAAGCTACCCATCTATGTCAAACAAAGTTCTTCATTAGCACTCTTCAAGAAAAATCTTGATGAGTGGATGGGAAATAGGAAATACACCCCGGGGATCACTTCTGTGTCTCTGCTGGACAGTGGCACAGGAAAATAACTTTCTTGGGTGACGTAAGCTATGGTACCTTGCTGGCTAGGCTTATGTAGGCCCTTGGGCCGATAGCCTAGTACCTACCTATGAACCTATGAATACTGGAACTAACAAGTTAAAAAGTGTAAATAAAAATTAAAATAAATCAATAAATCAAAGGCACCAAATGAAATCAGTAGAAGAGGTAACAATAATGTGGTGTTTGAAACATTACGGGCTCATTAACATTTCATTTTCTGATAATGAAAGCAAAACAGGAGAAGCTGTATTTTACAAATAACATTGTCATCCTGAACAGTATCAGATTTTGTAACTTCATCTGGACTAGTACCAATCTACAAACATCATTATATATCCACTGGCATTGACTGAGTGTATAGCTAAGACTTGACATTACAGAAACATGATCCTTAGAAGAAAAAAATATGGGGTAGGTCAAATCATGCCTCACACTCCACAGTAAGAGCACTACCCTTGGGCAGTCATTTTAAATGAAACAAACATTGGTGCACAAGGGCACCCCACACGGCTGGCCTTTGGTCAACTGGTGCCCTAGGCAAATGGGCTCCACAGCACCCCCCACCACACCACCCGGTGGCCCCACCCTGGTCTACCTACACCATCCAGATTACTTTTTTCTTCCTTTTTCTTACAGTTTGTCTTACTCGTCAGTTTTTCCTACATTCATTCAACATATTTTAAAGAAACCATTTATTTAATACAAAAAAAATAAACAAATAAATACTGGAAAAGTGCCCCTGCTAGAGCAGCGGTCTAGGTGGCTGCCTAGTTGGCCTATGTCTAAGGCTGGCTATGCACCCCAGTACATGAAATACTGGGAAGGAGTTTAAATGCATGACTATAATTCAAATTTATTTAAATGCCTATCAACTAAGCACTACTATAATACAGAGAAACAGAAGCCATAAATAAAACAAAAAAATTCTAAATAGGAATCAGATAACCCTCATACACAAGGTCAAAGAGGTAAAATCTGATGGGGCATTTGAAACCATCAAACATCAGAAGTTTCCTAGGGAATTCAGCTAAGAGGTTCAAAAAATATGGCCTCTGAACTTGTTCTGCTAGGCTGCCTTTCAGAATTGTAAAATTCGGATTTGCAACCATTCTGTGCACAACAAACCATCTGGCTTTGTCCAGTCTGTAGAAGCACATTGGGGGACTTGATGTATAGATGCAAGACCAGTGAAAGTGAACAGTCACTCTGCAACAGTATACACAGTTTAAGGTCACAATATATGCACACCTGGAATATACATCAGAGGAGAGGGGCTTCAAGGAATTTAATATCTCGAATAACACCAGGGAACTCACAGCCTGAGAGACAGCAATTGCATTCTCTTTTGTAAGTGAAACATGAGGAAGGCATGAAAAGTCGTTTTGGGGTAAATCTTTCACAGAACTGTTGACAAAAATAAGAACATTTACAGGTTTAACAACTTAAACCCTTACAGGTACACAAAAAAAGAAGTTATGTACCTACCATAATGTTCCATGTTTGTTGTCCTTCATCCCACCTTCCTTCTTGCTGGTTGGGTTCGGAGCCGATCCTCGGGTCTGACTCGACTAATTTACTACAGCTTGAGAGCTTATACTGGCTCGAGGCTAACCCCTATCCCAACATGCCTAGCGGTAGCTACCCAGATCTCGTTTGTAATAGCCCACATTAGGCAATCATAGTAAATGCAAAATATATTAAGCTCTTAGACATTTAAGGTTAGGAAGGAAAGAGGAAAAACAAGGCATGGTCAACTAACTTGGTATGTCAGCAGGAAACTCAGCCAGTGTAACCAATAAAGGAACTACTCTCGATTCTCCAGGAAGGGGGAAGGAGGGAGGGACACAAGAAGGAAGGTGAGATGAAAGACAACAAACACAGAACATTATGGTAGGTACATAACTTCTTTATGTTATGTTGTCCCATCTCGCCTTTGTTCTTGCTGGTTGGAACAACGTCTCCAGCACCTGGTTCTTGGGTGGCTCACTGGAACAAACTTTTCAGAACCATGGAACCAGAGGATGTCCTATTCCAGGAGACCACATCCACTTTGTAATGAGTGATAAATGTATTAGGATTTGCCCAAGTTGCTGCTGCACAGATTGAATCTAAAGGCAATATGGCTTGGAAGGCAACAGAGGTAGCTAAGGCCCTGGTTGAATGTCCTCTGTCCCTCCCTGGAAGTATCTTTTTATGCAAATCATAAAAATAACTGGTTGTGTCTGACAGCCATTTTGATAAGGTCACTTTTGAAACTGGAGAATCTTGTTTATTGTCAGCAAAGGATACAAACAATTGATCTGATTTTCTAAGGTCTTTGGTCCTGTGTAAATATTAACATAATTGTCTATGAGCATCCAATTGGTGAAGTCTATACTCTGCCTTGTTGCCTTAATTGGGGAAGAATTAAGGATGCTCAATGAACTAATTTAAATTATACTATGAACATACCTTTGGCAAGAAGAAAGTATTGGTTTTGAGAGAGAGACTATCTTTGTGAAAAATGAGATACGGTGGGCGAATAGATAAAGCGTGTAATTCAGAAACTCATCCAACTGAGGTGATGGCAACCAAGAAAAGAGTTTTCCAAGATAGAAATTTCAGGATGCAAGATGCTGCTGGTTCAAAGGGTGGAAGGACCAGGGAACCTAAAACCAAGTTTAGGTCCAGGAGGGGGGGGGGGGTTCTTTTACCAGGGGCTGTAAAAAAGTTGTACCTCATAAAAATGCTCTGCACAACTTATGGGACATGATGTTATAGCCCAAGTCTCCAACATGAAAATTGGAGATGGCAGCAAGTTGGACCCTAAAAGTAGCTGCAGCTACCCATCGTTCAAAGGTTTCGGCCAGGAAATCAAGAATCTTGTGAACAGGAGCAGTGAAGAGTTCAATATCATTACTCTTCACCCAATAAGAAAACCTCTTCAATTTGCTAGTGTAAATCTTCCTGGTAGTGGGCTTATGAGAGGACACTAGGATGTGTTGTACTGCCGGGGAAATGTTGGGGAGCCTGGCTAAGATTGGAAGTGGAGAAACCAAGCAGTCATCTTGAGAGTTTGGAGGGAAGTATGGAGCCTGCCCGACTGATGCATCAGGAGGTTCGGAACTGGATCTAGTATCCAAGGCTCCACTTGAAGATGATGGTGGAGAAACATATTTGACGAGGCCAGTAAGGAGTAATGAGGATGAGTTTGGCACCCAGCGACTTTGCTTTCTGAAGTGTCTTTGGGAAAGGTGGAAAGGCACTGAGTAGTCCTGGAGGCCAATTGTGAACAAGTGCATCCCTGGGTGAGTGTCCCAGTGGGGGGACTAGAGCGAAGTATCTGCTGCATTTGTTGCTGAGGGGAGTGGCAAAAAGATTGCAGCGTGGCTGGCCCCATTTGCGAAAAATCAAGTCCGCAACTTCTTGCTTCAGGGACCACTCGTGAGGCATGAGGATAGCCCTGCTGAGTCTGTCTGTTATTATGTTGGATTTCCCGGGAATGTGTATTGCAATCAGAAAACATTGGGAAGACATCGCCCATTGCCATACTCGAAGGGCCTCCTGACACAAGGGGTAAGATCTGGTCCCGCCCTGCTTGTTGATGTACCATACCACTGGCATATTGTCTGCCTGAATTGCAATGGTCCCAGTAGGTAGAAATGCAAAGTAGCGAGGCACGCACGGTGGACTGTGGTGCACGGTCCAAACCAATAGAAACAGAACCAAGGAGGGACCAGCACACACGACAGCAGGATAATCAAAATAATAATTTTATTTCGAGGTAGCTAAAAAGCTGCCTGCCATAAAAGTAACAGACCGGTTTCGGCTTGAAAAGCCTTTATCAATGTTATATTTCCTTTCCAAAAAGTTGATTTGCAAAATAGCGTCACATCCTGGTACTCTTTATATACATTTCATTTAAAGTGGTATGCTCCTGCCATAGGTAGACAGGCTGATTTGACACAGTCAAAACTTGGATCATGTAAACACCAGTACAAATGAATATAAGAGATTTAATCAGAAATAGAGATCTTAAGAATGTTTTCTTAGTCCCTATTAAAAATAATTTAAACTAATAATTAATTGCAAAAATGCAAATATTATATATTCAAAGCCATGAAAACCCTGTATTTTGACCAGGACCCAGTTATAAATCTAAGTTTATAAATTGTCATGTATCATTTGGGCTTAAATGAATGGCAATATGTAACATGAAGTTTGTTTACATACCATGAATGGTACAAGTATGTGCAGCTAACACAAAACTGTTTTAAAATTGATAAAATTATTACCTAGATGTACCTTCATGTACTTCAGATTCATTCAATCCTGGTTTGAAAAATGCACCAAGTTTCATGATCCACTTACTTTCCATATTGTTTAATCTGGTATGCCATCCCATCTTAAAATTTCTGTGGAGTTGAATTTTATCTATAATAATAAACTTGAAAGAGGCACCTGTATGGTTTTTACTATGTTTGTATAGAGCATTTGTTATTCGTCTATTTCTGATAGAGCTTAAATGTTCACTGATTCTTATTCTGATGGGTCTAGAGGTCTGACCAACATAAAAGGCAGAACAGGTACAATAAGCCAGATAAATAACCCAATCAGAGCTGCAGTTTGCAAAAATGTTAATATTATATACCTTGGAAGTGTTTTTGCTGGTAAATTCCTTTGTTTTACAAATGTGCTGACATGCACAACAATGTCCACAAGGATAACAGCCCACCAGAGGGTCCCCAAAAAGTGTTGTTTGTATTTTAGAAGATGGAATGAATCGTTTGTAATGTGTTAAATGGGAGTGGATGGTCCGCCCTCTCCGGTAAGAAAAAGCACATTCATCTGGGAGAATGTCATTAAGAAAAGCGTTTGATTTTAATATGTCCCAGTGTCTACTAACGTTCTTTCTAAACCTGGATGTATTGTTGCCATAAGTGGTGACTAATCTGATGGGTTGCTAACATTGGATTTCATCATCCTCTTGTGATCTGTTATATTTCAATAATTCCGACCTGCTTGACCAGAAGGCATCCCTGGTCACTGTGACAACTGGATGGTGGTCTAGAAAGAGTCTGCCCAGAGTCACCTGGGGGAAACACCATATTAAGTCCTTTTTGCAAGTTTCCGTAATCAAGATCATGTGTGACATTGGTAAATCCTGGAAAGACCACTGAGCGAAAAGAAGCCACTGCAGAATCTTCATGTGGAAGCGAGCCATAGGAACTAGTGTAATTGCTGCGGCCATTGAGCCCAAGACTTGTAATACTTATTTTGCCTGAACTCTCGTCTTCTTTATGAGAAACGAAACTTGCTGATGAATGGTTGACACCCTGTCTTGAGGCAGCATCGCTATCATGCGTCTTATATCTAAGTCTGCCCCTATGAAGGTAATAGACTGACAAGTCTACAAGGCAGACATTTCATAGTTTATGGTGATGTCTAACTAGGAACAAGTTTGAATTGTGTAGTCCCGTGTTTTGATTAGTTGATGCTTGGTGGTAGCAGTGATGAGCCAGTCGTCTAGATGTGGAAACACCTGGAATCCTAGATGCCTCAGGTGAGCCGTGACCACTGACATACACTTGGTAAACACCCTGGGGACTGTGGTGAGACCAAAGGGCAGGGCTTTGAACTGATAATGACTGGCTCCCAGCTGGAAGGGTAGGAATCTCCTGGACTGCCTGTCCATTTTTATGTGGTAGTACGTATCCTGGAGATATATGGAGCACATCCAATTGTCCTGACCCAAGAAGTGAAGAATGGACTGCAGTGTTACCATCTGGAACTTCATCTTTTTTACCAATTTGTTTAGCTTGCTGAGATCCAAAATGGGTCTCCAGTCCCCTGTCTTTTTTGGAACTAAAAAGAACCTTGAGTAAGTTCCGGAGGTTTACTATTAGAATGTCAAAGCAAACTCCATCGACTGTACTGTTGTCGAACATGGAAGTTCGAAAACGGTAATATCAAAGACCAAAAACCAACCTAGGAACGGGTTTTAACATGGGTCGAGATAAGGGAGAGGTTTGTAGTTCAGAATAACACTGAACACCTATCTCGACCCATGTTAAAACTGTTCCTAGGTTGTTTTTTGGTCTTTGATATTACCATTTTTGAACTTCCGTGTTCGACAACAGTACAGTCGACAGAGTTCACTTCGACATTCTAATAGTAAACCGTTCCGGATTCAATTTGGTCTGCGGGGACTTCTTGGGTGGCTCTTTTTTCTAGCAATCTTTGTACCTCTAGGATTGCTTGAATGGATGGAACATCTGGGATAGAATGTTTTTCTCTTGAGGGAGGTAACTGAAAAAAGGTAATTTTGTAACCCCTGGATATTATTGACAGTACCCATGCTTCTTTCGTGATAGTTTGCTAGGCTGCTGGGTACAAAGATAGTCTGCTCCCGACTGCCTCCAGAGGCAGACAGTCGGGCCTCCCTTCAAGAGTGCTGGAAGAGCCTAGCAGAGAACATATTTCTGTTGCCCTGCTGCTATGGGCCCCCTCTGCTGCGAGGCTGGCATCATCCGTTGTTGTTTCCCCCTCTGCCCCTGGGGGAAAAATCTCCACGTGTCAGGCGAAGCTCCCTGGGATTTTCAAAACCACATCTTTCCACTCTTCTGACCTTTAGGATAGGGTCTAGATGGAGTGGAAAAACAAACTCCTACAGCAGAGATAGTCTTGCCATCCTGTTCACACCTGGTGAGAGCCTCTTTTACCTGAGGCCGAAACAAGGGAAGGATTTGTCCTCAGGTGCAGTTATAAATTCATTTGGTCTCCTCAGAACTGGTTCCGTGGTCTCTGGAGAGCTACCCGGCTTTTGACTCACTACGGACAAAAGTGAGTCAAAAGGTGGAGACACCCCAAGAGGTGGAGGGTCAGGAACCAAATGCGTCCAGGTAGACAGACTCATCCTCAGAAGGGGCTAGGGACTTCCAGTCACCCCTTTGTCTAAGGATTTCCAAGATGTCAGACAAAGAGGCATCCTCAGAGTGGGACCGTGGGGACCCTTCCGATTCATCCAAGTCTGTATCTGATGTGATGGACTCAGGGGAGTCTAGAAGCTTCCTCTTATGTTTTTTCTTCCAAGGTACCTCCTCCGAGTGTTCGGAGGAGGTTTCAGAAGAAGTGGAGTCGCCCAATGGGGCATCCTGGGTTCCCTACGCTTGGAGGCAGGAGGAGGGTCAAAGGCAGGCACAAGCACCGATGGAGAGGGAGCCAATGGAGCTGAGGGTGGAGCAGTCGCAGGAGAGAGCACACTCCTCATCACCTCGAAGGTGCCACGGTCCCAAGTCAAAGGAGCCTCCAGCTTCGAAGAGCCAGGAGATCTCCTGCGAACTGAGAGTAACAGCTCCGAAGCTGACATGGGAGCTGAGCTCACCTGTGCCAAAGCTCCCGAGAGGGAGAGCAGGGTTGGACAAGGGTCTGATGCCACTTCCCCCCTCGAAGCCGGTGACAGAGCTTCGGTGCCCAGATCCTTCAACAGACTGAGACATCGAGGAGATTGGAGCAGGTGTCAGAACCAATAAAGGAGAAGTAACTGGATCCGACAGTTCCACCACCACGACCTCCATGCACTATGGCTCTGAGCTCAAGAGAGTCGGAGGAGGAACCGATGGAGAAGCTGGAAGGGCCGAAGGAGACAATTCTTTATGGGCTGGGCTTGAAAGTAATTTGGCAAGTACCTGTAACTTGAGAGCCTATTGGCCACTCTCTCCACATCATGATCCAATAGCCTGGAGGACCGAGAGGAGTGAGAAGAGGACCGGTGACTGCCCACTCCAGATTGCAGCAAAGGAGATTGTGGAGCAGAGCACACCGGCTCCAAAGAAGGAGACCTAGTTCTTTCATGGGTCCAGACTGGCTCCAAGGATACTGATGGAGCCGCCAGAGACTCAGCTTTGTCAGAGCCAACACTGGGAACCAACAGAGCTGAAGGTTTGTCAGTGGATTTAGTCTGTTCCGAACTCGGAACCAATGAGGATGGCTTTGTGGATTTTTTGGATAATTTAGCTGCCTGAGGACCCAGAGACAAAGAATCTTCGGGGTTCTTCAGAAGGCCACACAAAATTAGCTTGTTCTTTCTCTCCTGCAGGACTCTGGAACAGAAAGCATAACAGATAGAGCATGAGTTCTGCAGGTGATCAGCCCCTAAACAGTAAACACAACTCATGTGCCCGTCTGTAAGGGACATTTTTTGACAAACTTGAGTCACATTTTTTTAACCATAGGGTTTCGACTCTTTAGACATTGTGGTTAAAAAAATACAACAGAGAAAAAACAAGGCTGTAACAACTAGCAACACACAACAACTAACACTACTAACAGGGTTATAACGGTTAGTAAAACAACAAGAAAGGATATCTCTCTCTTCTATTTATTTATTTTTTTTGAAGGGAAAGAGAAGAAGAAGAAGAGAAAAGGCGGAGAGCCTCTAAGTAAAACGGCGACTCCTCCAATAGTAGAGCCTCTAACTTAAACAGCTACTCCGAAAAAGTGGGGAAGAAGAACCCTCTAATTTAAATGGGCTCAAAGGGGAAAGCAAGGCCCAAGGAAGAAAACGATGGCCAAGAACACCAAACAAGTAGAAAAAAGGTCATTAGACTAAAAGGGGATAAATACACACTCTAACAAGGCAATTCAACAACACAACCTTGGAAAGGATAACAATATATGTGAAAAAACTCTTAAGTACTTAGCCTGAGCCAGTAGTTGCAATCTCAACGCTGCAAGCGGCAAATGAGATCTGGGTAGCTACCGCTAGGCATGTTGGGATAGGGTTTTCAAGACCGGAAAAACAAACTAGTGAAAACCACCGCAAATTCAAAAGCCAAGAACTCGACTCAGGCCAGTCCAAAATGTAAAAAACACGAAAAACAACAAATTTTATTAAGCCACTGTAAAAGCTTTTCGTTAGTACCTTGCACTAACTTCTTCAACTTGTCTGAAGAAGTTAGTGCAAGGTACTAACGAAAAGCTTTTACAGTGGCTTAATAAAATTTGTTGTTTTTCGTGTTTTTTACATTTTGGACTGGCCTGAGTCGAGTTCTTGGCTTTTGAATTTGCGGTGGTTTTCGCTATGTTGGGATAGGGGTTAGCCTGGAGCAAGTATAAGCTCTCACGCTATAGTAAATCGGCTGAGTTGGAGCCGAGGATTGGCTCCAAACCCAACTAGCAAGAATGAGGGCAAGATGGGACAACATAACATCTCAGCTTCAGCTCATAAACATTACCCTTTTATTCCTGTTATGATATCTGCCTTTGAATACATAAACTATTAATTCTATCACAACACAAAATTTTTGAGAGTGCTACAACCCCATGGAGAACAGGTATCACCATGATTCCTACCACATTCGACATAAATTTCTCTCTGGATTGTTCATAAATCTAAGAAAGTTTACAGGTTTGACATCCTAAATGCTTACAGGTACACACAACCTAAGTCAGGTTCATTTCAGGAAAATTACCCTTTTATTCCTGCTGCAATGTCTGTTTGAAGACAGACGCTTTTAATTCCATCACAATATAAAACTCTTGACGGAGCATGATTTCTACTACAATCAGTGTAAATGCTCAGCGAGCATTTGTTAAACTGCTTTCTAGATCATTGTGGTGTTTTATAAAACTGATGTTTTTTTTTCTCGTCAGATTTCTTAATTCAGTCCTCAGAACTCCACACAGCAACAGTTAAAATTATAAACATTAAGCAAATACCGGACGTAGAAAATAAATAATAAAATGGAATGTGGAGGAATAAAAAACAGTTAACAGGCTGTATCTGGCATCCAATAAAATTGGCACTGACAAAAGAAAGGGTGGGATGACATTTCAGCAACAGCAGCTGCTTCCATTGTGTGTTTGCCTGAAGGTATGAAAAAGCAAAAAAGTCAGGAGAAGTGGGACAGTGATGATTTGTTTTCCGTCCATAAATACAATATCAATGCAGCTGCCATGTGAACACCATTAACATTTATTGCTCATTGAGTACACTTGCTTTAAGCACAGACATGAAAGTGGAAAAAAAGCGGAGAAGGATCTCTGCAAATGCAATTTCTCTTTTTTTTCATATTTTTATGCCAGAAATGTATACTCTTCAACGTGAATCCTACCTTCACACATGTACACTAGTGCCTCTTAATTTGAAAAGTACAGGTATATAAATAAACTTACCATAACAGTAGATGTTCAAATCATTAGGGCTTTAGCAACCTAAGGTATATGGGTTATATCTTGATAAGAACATGCCATTATTAACAGCCGGCCAGCTTTCAAAGTCACAGAGCACATTACACATGCTCATACCATTAGCCTGAGCTGACTAAAAAGAGTGATTTGAGTGCCAAGCATTTCAGAGCTTTCATGCCAACAGAGAAGAGGTTAAAGTCCTGAAAAGGACAATGCTAAGAATATAGATATCCTCACCCTGGCAACAAATCATACAAAAATAAGGGTGATGGAGGAAGCAGCTATTGCCGTATTAATCATTTGAATATCTATTGTTATGCTAAATTTAATTACCCAGATGTACTATGTTCTTCATTAAGATCACTGCTGTAGTCGCCTTAGCCATATGGGTAGTTTACAAACAGCTTAGACTAACTGGGAGGAGAAAGGATGAGGGTCCAAGAGGCCCTGGAGAATGGTTCTAGCCAAGCTTACCCTACATCTTGCAGACGGAATCTAGTTTATAGTGCTTTGTAAAAGAGAGCAAAGAGGAACAAGTTGCTCCTTCAAGAATACTTCTATAATGTAACCCTTTACAAAATGCAAACTAAAACAATGAGTAAAAAGGTCACCCAGATAACCAACTGGTTAAAGAATAAAAAGAAAAACCTAGCAAAGCTAGACTTCTAACCGTGTGATACCTTAAATCTCTTGCATCAGAGGCCTCATGGGGTAAATGCAAATCACCCTTTAAGGATATCAGGTGTTTCAGCTAAATGGCAATTCTAAATGTCCATGGCTTTTTCTTTTACTTTAATTTTTAAGTCTATATATAAACAATTTCTGGCCATTAAAGCCAAAGTCCTCTAGCTATGGACATGCATGTTTCTGCCTTCTTATAACATCATCAGCCCAGCATAAAAGGAATGTTTGACTTTTGGAAACACAGGGTTGTCATACTCCACTGATATCCATAAACATAAGGGTGTCTACAAAATATCCCAACTAACAAACTAAAACTATGAGTAAAAAGGTCACCCAGATAACCAAATGGTTAAAAAACAAAAAGAAAAATTTAGCAAAGCTAGACTTCTAACTGTGTGCTACCTTAAATCTCTTGCATAAGAGGCCTCATGGAATATATGCAAATCACCCTTTAATGATATCGGGTGTTTCAGCTAAATGGCAATTCTGGATGTCCATGACTTTTTCTTTTACTTTCATTTTTAAGTCTATTTATGGACAATTTCAGGCCATTAAAGCCAAAGCCATCTAGCTGTGGACATGCATGATTCTGCCTTCTACTCTCTGTTTTAGTTTGGTAGTTGGGATATTTTGTAGACACCCTAATGTTTATGGATATCAGCTGGGTATGACAACCCTGTGTTTCCAAAAGTCAAACATTCCTCTTATGCTGTGCTGATGATGTCATAAGAAGGCAAAAACATACATGCCCACAGCCAGAAGGCTTTGGCTTTAATGGCCTGAAATTGTCCATAAATAGACTTGAAAATGAAAGTAAAAGAAAAAGTCATGGACATTCAGAATTGCCATTTAGATGAAACACCTGATATCCTTAAAGGGTGAATTTCATGAGGCCTCCGATGCAAGAGGTTTAAGGTATCACACAGTTAGAAGTCTAGCTTTGCTAGATTTTTCTTTTTGTTTTTTACAAAAAGCAAGAGATGAAGCCAAGGCCCTGGTAGAATCAGCATGAGAAAACCATTTGGAAATAGCCTGTTATGACATGGTTTGCCCTTTTTTCTGCATTCACAAGGAATGAACAACTAATCAGAGTTCTAAAAGATTTTGTTCTGACAGGATAGTACTCAAGTTGTCTGGGAACATCCGAGCTATGGAGTAACCTCATTATCTTGTTTATATGTTCTGGAAACAAGACAGGGAGATGGACATCCTGGTTTACACTAAACTCAGATACCACGATGGACATAAATAAAAACTTAGTTCTGAAGGAAACCTTATCTTTGCAGAAAATGAGACAAGGCTGGGCCACCATAAAATCTTGCAACTCAGTTGATCTTCTTACAGAAGTCAGAGCAATTAGGAATACTGTTTTCCACGTCAAGAACATAGAGGCAGCCTGATGAGCTGGTTCAAATGGAGCAAGATTTAGTTTTTCAACATAAAATTAAGATCCCACAGCATGTAACACTCCTTTCAGAAACATTTTAACATGAGATTGCATTGAATGAGGGGATCCATGGGCAGACATACTGAAATGGCTGACAAATGAACCTTGACAAAGGAGTAAGACAAGCCAAAGGATTATAACTCAGACAAATGATGTAGAACCGCAGAAACCCAGTCCCCGAAAGGTGTTGGCTCCTGTCTTGGCAAAAACTAGAAAATCGTACTTATTTGCTAATCCAAGATTTGCTAGTAACAGGTTTTCTTGCTTCTTTGAATACCTGCTGCATGTCCTCAAAAAAGCGGAGCCAACTGTTTTGGAGACTGTGCATGTAACACTCCTTTCAGAAACATTTTAACATGAGATTGCATTGAATAAGGGGATCCATGGGCAGACATACTGAAATGGCTGACAAATGAACCTTGACAAAGGAGTAAGACAAGCCAAAGGATTATAACTCAGACAAATAATGTAGAACCGCAGAAACCCAATCCCTGAAAGGTGTTGGTTCCTGTCTTGGCAAAAACTAGAAAATCGTACTTATTTGCTAATCCAAGATTTGCTAGTAACAGTTTTTCTTGCTTCTTTTAATACCTGCTGCATGTCCTCAAAAAATAAGTGTATAAAAGTATTAAGATTATATCATCCAAGCTGTTAGCTGCAGTTGTTTGGGGGTGAGCAAATATCAAACACACCTTCTCCTGTGTGAGTAGGTTCAGTTTTTGAGGAAGCTTGTGGTAACTGCCCCTGGCCATTTCCAAAAGAAGAGAAAACTGCTGCTGCTATTGCTTGGGCTGGAATAGTACTACCACAATAATTTTAGGACAGTCCTTCTGCATATTCAAAATTACCCTGGATCTGTTGGAAAGAGTAGAAAAGCATACAGGTACATTCCTGTCCAAGGAAAAGAAAAATCATCGGCCTTCCAGTCCTTCTTCCATGGAGTCCTGGAGCAAAATTATGCCAACTGAAAACTCTAACTGACAAGTTCCCTACAGCTAGATCAATTCCAGAAAGACCCCTGATTCAAGTTCCAATCATGAGGGCATGTCCTGTTCCTGCTCAACTTGTCTGTCACACACTTTTGCTCTGACAGTATGCAAGATGCCTGTAGAATAAGACTGTGCTAAAATATATATCCAAGGATAGCATGGCAAGACTGTGCACAGTATAAGATCTGTCCCCCCATTTGTTTTATATATATATATATATATATGACATCATTGTGGCATTCTTTGTAAACACTTGTAATGGTTTGGGGGAGCCACAGATGATTGGGAGAGTTCAGATCATTTAAAAGTGCCAACATCTTTTACATTTATGTGTTTTGGTCTGTCTTTTCTGTCCCAAAGACCCTGCACTTTTATCCCCATAGATACTGCACCCAAGCAAAGGTTATGTTATGACAGACTGTGCTGAAGCTGGAACGGAAAATGGGAGACCTGGATTCTGATAGATTTACTCTCCACCAAAAACTTTCCCTTCTTACAAACCCCAAAACTGGAATCTGGAATGTCAGGGGATATTCATGTCCATACAGATTTCAGTTACCAGTGGAGTCTTGCTTGAGGAATCATGGGAATCACAGAAGCCATGAGACCCCAAATCCTGAGATATTAATTTGTGGAGACAGTAGTCTGAGTGAAAAAAACTTAGCAAAAGATCTATAAACAGATCTACTTTTTCCTAAGGAAGAAAAGCTCTTTGAAATGAGCTATCTAGGAGACACCCCAGGAAATCAATCCTGTGGAAAGAACTCAAACAAGGCTTTTATATGTTTTACAGGAACCTCAGTCTGTGTAGGATATCCTTCACACAGGTAAGGGATTCCTGACATTTTGAAAAAGACTCTGCAATGTTAAGCAAGTTGTCTTAAATAAGGAAAAATGAGACCACTTTACAGTCTCCGATAAGATATTACAGGAGTAAAACACTTTCTAAATACCTTTGGAGCAGAGGACAGATCAAAAGGCAATGCAGAGAACTGATACTGTGATCTAGACACACAACACGACAAGAAATGTCTGAAATCTGGATCTATAGGAAAATGAAGATGTTCATCTTTTAAATCTAATATTATGAGAAAACACAAATTGGGAATGAGAGGTAACAAGTTGTGAATGGATACCATTTTGGACTTGGGCAATATCACAAACAGATTTAGAAAGGATATATCTAAAACTGGTCTCCATTAATCTTTTCTCTTTGACACCAGTAACTTTCTTGAATTAAATCCTTCTCCTGATCGAGAAAGAGGGACTGCTTCTATCACCACTTGAAACAGTAGATGCTAAAGGACAGGTGGGAAAAGAAATTTGGTTTAGCAGGTGAGGAGAAATCCCTCAAAAGGGAGGGAGAGACTCACACTGTCATTTGTAACCATAATGGATTGCTTTCAAAATCCATTTGTCTGAAACTATCTGTTGCCAAAGAGAGAAATGACGATTTAGACTTCCTGGAAGAAGTAAAGGTCTGCCTGGGTGTGATACGAGAGGGGAGTCTTGTAGTCAGTTATTCAGACTTAGACTGTCCTTTGTTCTGTGGGGTTCCTCCTTTCTTTTAGGAACATCCCTGTCCCTGCCACTACTTTTTTAAATGTTTACTTACCACAGCTTGTTGTGTTTGTTTATTTTGTTTTGTGAAAAAGGTTTAAGAGGTAGAATTCAACTCCACGGTAAACCTGGGAAGGAAGGCTAAAAATTTTGAGAAATTCCATGAATGAGTAAACCTCTCTCATCACATTTTAAGGAACTCTGCAGCAGATGGTCCAAAAAACTGTCTATGGATTCAAAATTTCAGCTTCAACATCTTCTGGAAGGGCAGTTCCAGAGACAGCAGCCCTGCTACAGGCATCAGCAGAATCATAAACTCAGTTTAATCAGTGGGTAGGTACATGAGACACAGAAACAATTAAGTTACACAAAGAAATCTTTTTTTTTTTAGAAGAAGAAATAGATGTCATAACATTTTTCATATTTTCAAAAGAGGCAAACATACAATTTAACATATGAGCTTTACAGCTAAGAATTCTAAAAATAAGCATTGCAGAACACTCTTTTTCCCCCAAATCTATCATAAGCCTTCTCAATATTTTGTTTAAACATCTTTATTACATTATCATTTAAGACATAAGCAAATATACATTAACAGAAAAGAAAACAAACCATATTAAGATTTTTTTCCCATTTACATACATAATACACCAAACATCTTTCCATTCCTTATAACTATCATCAGTCCAACATTACATAAATGACTAAATTCCTGCCTTCCCCTAAACCTCACTCTTCCTCCTCTTCCTGAACACTATTTTGAATGTATTGTTCCCCAAATTTCCATTTATTTCTATGCAATTTGCTTTTTCCGTTTTCTGAAGATCCCTCTTCCAGTTATTTTACATGTTTTATACTATTCAATCCTTCAAATACAGTAAGTTTAGGCTTTGACTTCCATTTTCTAGTAGTAGTTTTTTGGCAGCCAACAGAATTAAACTTAATAAGGCCTTACTATGTCTACAAAATGCAAATCCTGAGTCCTAGCGCAAAAGAATCATTTCCTTACTTTTAGCTGTTTGCTCACCCAATCTTTCTGGCAAAGTATTCTGCAGGGAATTTTTAAAATCTGTCAACTTATTACACTTCCAAAACTTATGTTCGTAGCTAACTCTTTCATTCCCATCACACCTTCAACATTTAATATCTACATGAGGAAAAATTATTTGAAGTCTGTTTGAGGTATAAAAATACCTATGCAAACACTTCCAAGCAAAGATCCTAAATCTTTTGGACATTGCTGTATACTTGATAGACATACATATGTCCTCCCACTGTTCTACTGTAGCTTGCTTTTTCAGTCTCTCTTCCCAAAGTTTTCTAACTTCCTCTGATTAATTCTTATAGTTATGCAATACTTTATATGTTCAACTAAAATGCCTTTTTTAACAGCAGCTTCTGTTCTAGATACAACTAAAAACTCTATCAGAGAAGGTCTTTTGTTTAAGATTCCACTATCCCTTTCTCTTTCCCACTACTCTGATATCAGTCCCTGGTAGGGAAGGTAGTCTCTACCCTGCATTCCAAATGTCTTCTTGGTCTTATCCCACTCTATTGCTGTTCCCTCTCTAGTTATTTGTTTCAAATACATTGGTTCTTTTACCAGTTTTCTCTGGTAAATTACAGCCCCCTCTTGTCTATTTTCTGTACCCCTTCTTACAATCCTCCCTGTTGACAAAATCTCCTTTTTTTCATTCTCCTGTTTGCTTAGTTCTTAGAATAGTTTCTGCTACTTTATGAATATAATTTTCTGTATGATTGTTAATATTCTCATTAAGGATCTGCATCAAATATCCCACTCTCTATTTCTTGAGCTCCCTCGTTTCATCATCATCCCTTTTCAGACTGAATTATAACCTTCTGCTTGTGTTACGTATATGAACCTTAACTGTGTAGCTCTAAAATATCCCTTCAAATCATGTAATCCTAAAATATCTTGTTCTATTGGAAGGATCAACATATCCCACTTAACTCTTGCCCTCTCCCCCCCCCCCAAGACAAATTCTTTCAACTCTTTATTATTGTCCACAACTTCTCTTCTGATTGATAAAAATATGCCTGACCCGTATATAAAGCTAAAGGGACTAAAAACATTTCCACTGCTTGTATCTTACTACCATATCCATAAACAATAGCTTCAAGTTTCTCAGTTTTGTTTTATCTTTTGTTTAGTCTCTTCTCTCATAGCCTAAGCTGCCATAACAGAAACCTTTTTAATTGATCCTCATAAATATTTCATCTTATCATGTCCCCATAAATATGGGTATTGTTGAGTCAATTTGTATTTGTAGGTAGGTAATTTACAGCTATAGCCTTTGTTTTAACTTCATTAATACTACATCCTGAAAAGATACAAAACTGTCTCAAAATGTTCCACAATACTAAGATATACTTTTCTGGATTTATCAGGTACAAAATAGTATCATCTGGAAATAAGGCAAACTTTCCTTGATTACCCTACCGACTATATCCTTGCATTTCTGAGTCCTTCACTTTCTTTGCCAGTGGCTCTAAGTATAAAGCTAATAACAAAGGGGAAAGAGGAAACCCCCTGCCTAGTTCCTCTGTTCAGACACAACTTATCAGAAAGGAAACCTTCCACTTTAATTCTTGCCTCCAGTTTTTCATATATCTTCTTAAGGAACCTTATTATAGTATCAGTGAATGCAAATGCTTCCACTGCCCTACTCATACAATCCCAGCTTACTCTGTCAAATGATTTCTCTGCATCAAGACTAACAAGAGCAGTATTTTCTACATTCTGATTCCCTGTGGATCATCATTGTTCTATTAATGTTTTCAAACGTTTGCTTTTATCCCAGTCATATAGCTATAACTTCTTAAGATATTTCTACCTTCTCTAATAACTCTTGAAGAATTTCCACTACCCATTCCTTAAATTCCTCCCTCTTTTTAATAGATAGTAGGAAAACACTAATGTGTCTCATTTTTAATTCATTACCCTGCATTTTACCTTGTTTTTTTACTGATGCATGATCTGAAATAGTTACTAGATGTGTGTCAAAGCTTTCAATTAAATGCACATGTTCCTGTGAAATATAATTTCCATCTAGTCTTGCAGTTATTGTACCTTGGGGAATAACATGTACATTCTGTCAGAGTTCCTATTACTGAATTTGCATCTTCTATACCCAATATTTTCATACATTTATTCATAATTCTACCCTCTTTTGTTATAATTTCCCTTCTAGGTCCCCCGATACAGTCACACTATTACAGATCAACTTACAGTCCCCACCTTTAAGTAATATTCCTTGCTGAAAGATGAATATTTCTCACAAAATTTTCTTAAGTTCCATAACAGCAGGTTTTGGTGTAATATAAATACATGCCAGAGCAAACCTCCTCAGTTGTCAATAGCCCCAAACA
The DNA here is from genome assembly GCF_019279795.1 of Protopterus annectens. Taxonomy (NCBI): domain Eukaryota; kingdom Metazoa; phylum Chordata; order Ceratodontiformes; family Protopteridae; genus Protopterus; species Protopterus annectens. Next base: position 907,327,970 of record NC_056739.1, on the reverse strand, counting down.
ACCACAAATCTACCATCATTGTTTTTTCCTCTATCATTATTGGAGTCCCTTTAGGAATTAGTATAAATACTCCTCTTTTCCTTCTCCCCTTATATTCTGTTGAATATCCATCCTGAAATCCTTTCCTTGTGAAATTCACATGCTCACTTCTTTCCAAATATGTTTCCTGCAGCATTGCTATTTGCACTCTGCATTTCTTAATATAATTCACTACTCTTTCCTTTTCTTCTATACATTTAAGGCCATTTACATTCCAAGATAATATGGGCAGCATACCCATTATAATAAAAAGCTGATGATTCCATGTATTATACATGTCAGTTTTTTTGTATATGTATTTTCAGCTTTCATATTACACGTACACATTAATGTTTGTCAGGATGATCTTTTATACAATTGTTTCATCTCATCTCCGTTTGAACCATGGCATTAAACACAGACCAAAAAACAAGGAGGATGGAGGAGGGGAACAGTTACTGAAGCAGTGATCAACTGAACATCTAATATTACGGCACGTTCAACTTACACAACTGTACTATGTTCATTATATTGATCACTGCTGCAGTAGCTTTAGCTAAATGGGTAGATTATGATAGTTAACTACATTTGGGAGAAAGAAAGAGAAGAGTCCCAGCAAAGCTTGGTCTGGACCTAGAGGAGGAGTCAAGCTTATAGTGCTTTGTACAACTATACACAGAGGACAAAACGGCAACTTGTAGAATACTTCTAGAATTCAACCCTTTCCAAAAAGTCACAGATGAAGCCAAGGCCCTGGTTGAATGGGCCTTGACCTTACCTGGAACAGATTTGTTATGGAGAGTATAATAAAATGTAGCAGCATTGGACAACCATTTGGAAATAGTCTGCTTTGACACAAGTTTTCAGTTCTTCTTACCTTCACAAGAAATAAACTATTGATCCAAAGATCTAAAAGATTCAGTCCTGCCATGATAGTTCCTAAGTTGTCTGTGGACATCCAAGGTATACAGTATCCTTTCTCTCTAATTTTTAGGTTCAGCAAAAAAAAACAGGGAGATGGACAGTTTGGCTTAAAGTAAACTTGGATACCGCTTTAGACATAAAAGAAGGATTAAGTCTCAAGGAAACCCTGTCCCTATATAAAATGAGATATCATTGACTCACCATAAGGTCTTACAACTCAGATACACTTTCTTTCAGCGGTCAGAGCAATCAGTAAAAATGTTTTCCATATTAAGAACCTCAAGTTAACCAGATTAGCTGGTTTAACTGGAGCAAGTATTAACTTCTCTAACACAAAATTAAGATTCCAAGAAGGGGCCACCAGTTCAAGTGGAGGCCTCTTATACAAAATCCCTTTTAAGACCATCGGACATGCATTGAAAGAGAAGGATCCATGGGCAGACATGCTAAAATGTCTGATAAATGAACTTTGATAGAGGAATGTCTGTAAGGAAGCTTGTGGTAATTGCCCCCCGCCATTTCTGAAAGAAGGGAGAACCATGGCTGCCTGGGCCAGAAGGGAGTCACCAGAATGATATTGTGAGTTTCCTTCTGAATCTTCGGAAGTACCCTGGATATTAATGGAAAGGGTGGAACAGCATACAGGAACACTGCTGTCCAAAGAAAATTAAAAGGCACATGTCTTCCTGGTTCTTCCTGAGTAGAGTCCTGGGAAAGAATCTTGCAATTTGATTTTGCCTACTCTTTGAACAAAGGTCTTCTTGAAAAACTCCCCACATATGGATCAAACCTTTGAAGACCCTATGAACTCATTTCCATTTGTGAGGGTCTGCCCTGGTCCTGTTCAGCTTGTCTGCCACATAATTCTGCTCTGAATGAATGTAGGAGACCTGTAGAGTGAAAGTGTGCTGTGAAGCTATACTTAAAGCAAACATGGCTAGTCTACAAAAGGGATATGACCTAGCCTGGTTCTCTCTTGCTTGTTGACATACCACATGTCTGTGGGGGATTGTCTGAAACCACTTGAAGAGGTCTCTGGGATCAAAGATCGCTCAAAGAGTTGAGTGCCGTAATCAGGGCAAGCATCTCCTAGATATTTATGTGCTTGTATCTGTCCCTGGTGCCCCACACCCTGCACTTTAATCCCTCCTCAAACTGCTCCCCAAGCAAAGTCCAAAGTGCCTGTAATAACTGACTGCTTTGGAGCAGGGAGAGTGGATTTAATTATTTATTTTGTATTTGTTTTCTGGGTTTCAAGGATATCTGTAGTCTCCACCAAACGATCTCTTTTCTGACACATGTCAGCACTGGGATTTGAAAAGATAAATGGTGTCGATGATGAGACCAAAGACATTTCAGATACCACTGTATTTTTTCATCTGCAGTCTTGCCAGGGGTACCATGAGAATTCTATATGCCATGAGATCCAAAATCCTGAAGTACCCCCCTGCAGTGATCAAAGTCTTAATGGAAAACATTAGAAATAGATCTAAATAAAGATCTTTGAACTAAGTGCCTAGATGACATCGTAGGAACACAATCCTGTGTGAAGGAGACAAGAAAGAATTTTGAATGTTCTCTTTGAATCCCAGATTGTGTTAGAGATCTCTCACCTAAGAGAGAGATTCCTGACACTTTGAAAAAGACTCTGCAAAGATAAGCAAGTGGTTCTATAATACAAGATCAAAGCTTTACTTAATCGAATAAGTAAAGCTTGAACTTGTAATATCTAAACAGTAAATTGTTGAACGGACAATTTAACCAAGGGAAACACTTCCCTTGGCCGTTTTATGGAGTATGCTCGTTTCTCCAATTTGGAGTGATCTCGGAGTTGGTATATTTAGGTGGGGGGAGTGTGGGGGGGCACAGCCTCCCACATCGGGGGGGGGGGGGTGAAGCCTCCAACTTGATTTGGATGTAAAGTTTTTTTTTTTGATTCGGCCAAGGGAAGTGTTTCCCTTGGTTGAATCGGCTGTTCGACAATTTTAGCTGTCGATATTACAAATCGAACTTTAGTTATTCAATTAACTAAAGCTTCGATCTTGTGATACAGACGCAAGCAAGTCATGCAAATATGGGAAAAAATGGATACTGTGAAGCTTGCAATGAGCTGTAACTGAAGCTAGACACTTTGTGAACACTTCTGGTGCAGTGAATAGTCCAAAAGGTAAGCCAGTGAACTGATAATGTGATCCAGACACACCCAACTTTAAGAAATATGTACAGTATGAATGAATAGGGGATGTGAAGAAAAACAGGTAGAAATAAATGCGTCTGATCTGGGGAAAAAGAATGACCTCCTGGAAAGGAGGAATTTCCTCACACTGGCATCTGTACCATGATGAATGATTTTCCAAACCCATTTGTCTGAAACAATCTTGCTAAAGAGGAAAATAGACATTCAGACTTTCTTGAAGAAAAAAAAGGGGAAGGTGGGGGTGGTCACAAGGTTTCTTGAATACTCATTCAAATGTGCCAGACTGTCTTTGGCTCAGGAAGTCTGAAACATTTCTTTGGAAACCCCCTTATCATTTATTCTTAATAGGTTCATAGATGTTTACTATGCTAATAACGACAAGGGCCTTTTTAAGCCTAGCCATGAAAACCTTAATCAGGATGCCAAACTCTTAAATTTCTGCTTACCTGAATTTGTTGAGACTGTTAAATAATTTTTTGTCAAAATTAGATGAGGAGATAGAAAATCCTTTGGAAAATTTGGAAAAGGAGAGCTGAAAACTCTTAGGGATTCCCCTTGATTAGTTTGCCCCTTTTATCACAGTTTTGATCACCTCTGCAGCAGAGGGGCCAAAGATCCAAGGAAGAATTTAAAATCTAATTTTTGACATCATCTGGGAAGCTCTGAGAATGCGGCCATGAAGACCTCCTTAAACCAGTACCAGTGGCCATACTCCTGGAAGAAGTATCAACAGGGTCATACACATGATCAAAATAATGTATAGTGACCTATACAATAGAAGAAACTAAGTCATTTAAAGCAGAGGTTTCTTCATAAGAAGAAAATGCAGATAAAGATATTCGTCTTACTTTCATAATTTGTCAGAACAAAATCTAAACATATGAGCCTGACAATTCAAAACTGCAAAAATCAAAACTGCAGAAGTATACATTTTTTCCTATAACTATCAATACTCTTCTCATCCTTATCACAAACAGTATGACTGGAATTAGCTAAGTGTCCTCTGTGTGAATCAGAAATCTGAGGAAAAAAAACTGTATATAACCCTGCATCTTCCTGTCCAAATTCAGAATCTTGAATGTCTTCAGGAAACGAGGAATCCCATCTTCTTTTACCAAAAACTACTTTACAAGAAGAAGCAATATCCTGAATTAAACCCTGAGCCAGGCCCAGTAAACTACTTCTACCCAAATAAATTTGAGGAGTAGATATGTTTGGTTTTCTGTTTCTTTTTGACAGGAAAAATGGCCAAATGTGTTACTAACGGCAGCAGCTGCTTCTCCAGGGATGGACACAGTATTCTGATACAATAAGATAATCTTCTCAGTTCCCTCTCCCAGGACCAACAATAGTGGCTTTCCTTTGTCCACTGAGGGGACTCCAACAGCCACAGAGCTTGTGGCTAACCCCCAGTTCATAGTGGCTGTAGATGCTACACCAGAGGGATTCAAGGTAAAAAAAAAAAGTGGTTTGAGGTACAACAAATGGCCACAGTAATCACCTGTGGCTAAGGTAAATTGATAGTCTGCTATGGTGGCAAAGGCTGTTTACTTAACTTTTTCTTTTTGTGGCTGGAGGAAGGATCAATTGTGGGACCGGAAGGTCTGTTCCATAGTCAAGCTGAAAATGGTGGGGAAGACAAGCAGCAGCTGCCAGTAAAACTACCAGTCCACAGAAGTTACTTTTTATGACAGAAAAAACCCACAGTAAAAAAAGCATTGTATGACACCACAGCAACCCCACAAAGGAAAAATAAACATGATTTCTCCACAGAAGAGTTATAAGTTAGTTTACATTATTTTTAAACTGACAAAAAAAAGAGTGCTCTATTTAGAAGTACATTTAAGTCTCGAGACAGTCCATTAAAACACCACACTCATAAGTTTAAAATAACTATCCTGAAGATGAAAGTAATAAAACATCAATAAAATTTAAAAAATTGATTTTTTTTTGTTCCTCAAAGGGAACTTATCTGTCCACCAAAGGAAAGCACAAGTCAACCGTCAGTCCTCAAAGCCTCAAAGGAATGTACTCTTCGGTGGTAGCAAAGCTCTGAAGGGCTTCGTGCCTAAACTTGCCTTTTAGTCAGCTTTGCTCAAGCTACTTGACAGTTTGGGAGCATGGAAGGTGCCTTAAAACTTTGGAAGCTGGCCAGATGTTATATCCTTGGCAGGATATAACATATATAGCTAAGGCTACTGCAGCAGTGACCACTGTGATGATCATTAAATATTGTTTTACTTACAGTTACTTTTTTCCCTTTTAGTGTCCTTCTAAACATTAATGACATAAAGTAGGGTATATTCTTTACAGTCTACCCACATTTAAAAAGTCAACAAAAGTCTAGTCTTTCTCAGCCACTTTTTCTTGCAAAAAAAACCCAGTTATGTACTTACCATAACTTGGCATCTGTGGTATCCTGTCACTATTCTTCACTCTTGGGTCTTGGCTCATCGGATCTGAGCCGGCAACTTTACAGACAGCTTCTAGACTCGAGCTCCTCTCACTCCCATGATCTCTTGCTACCCTCTAACCCCTCAGATTGAGTTTGCCCTAAGCTAGAAAGCAGCTAAGGAAGACCTTGACCACCAGATAGAACATCTCCACATCCTCTAGATCCTACAGGACAGGGGATGGAAGGAGGGATAGTGATGAATAGTGACATAGGATAACACAGATGCCAAGTTATGGTAAGTACATAACTCTTTACCTGATGTTATCCATGTCACTATTCCTCACTCTTGGGTCAGTGCCCCAGCTGCCCTGAATCCTGGGCATAGAAGGAGATGCAGAAGAACTGTGAAGCTGAAGGAAGCTCTGTTCCCGGAGACAATGTCAAGTTTGTAGTGACTAACAAAAGTGTGATGAGAAGACCACGTGACTGCCGCACAAATGTCATCTATGGAATGGCACACAAGATAGGCAACTGATGTAGCCATTGACCTAGTGGAATAAGCTCTGCTTGGACCTGGTAAGGATAAAACCACTGGATGAATAAGCAAAGGAAATGCACATCGAAATCCAACAGGAGATAGTTATTTTGGACACCGCCTAACCATTCCTGTTACGAGAGAATGCCGCAAACAGCTGGTCAGACCGGCTGAAACTCTTTGTCCTATCTAAGTCGAAACATAATTGTCTATTCACATCTAGCATATGCAATAGATATTTCCCTTTATTAGCAAAATTTGGGAAGAAAACTGGCAATTGGATTGACTGGTTCAGATTTGCTTCTGTGGTAACCTTAAGCATGAACGAAGGGTTAGTTCGAAGGGCCACTCTGTCTTTATGAAAAACCATGAAAGGCAGTTTGATAGAGGAGCTGCAGTTCCGAAACTCTTTTAGCTGAAGTTATGGCTACTAAAAAAGTCTTCTTCCATGACAAGAATTTGATATCACATGTGGCAGCAGGCTCAAATGGAATCTGTGTGAGAGATTGCAGCAGAAAAGAAAGGTCCCAAGGAGAGGAAGGATCCATGGCAGGAGGTCGGAGCAGAAAAAAACAGTTTTAAAAATGCTTTACACAAGTGAGAGGAGAAGGTAGGTTCCTCGCAAATATGGAAGTTGGAAATAGCTGCTAACTGCACTTTAACAGTCGAGACACTAGCTCAATCCTAAAAAGCAAAGACAAGAAGAGCAAGACATCTGAAATGGAAGCCAAAGCTGGATCGGGATCACACTGCTTAACCCAAATAGAAAATCTTTTCCACTTACTAGCGTAAATCTTTCTAGTGGAAGCCTTCTGAGAGGCCAGGATAATATTCTTAATGGGAGAAGGTAGCCTGGGCTGATTCAGGATTACTGGAAGTGAACAAACTATGCCATCAGATGAAGCGTCTGGAGGTTGGGAATTGGAAGCTGAGAGGGATGGGAAATCAGACCTGGAATGGGATCTAGCACCCAGGGGGGTACTTCAAATGAGGCCAAAGAAGGGGGAACCACACCTGCTGAGGCCAAAAGGGGGCAATGAGGATCAAGGTGGCCTTGAGGTGATCAGCTTTCTGAAGTACTTTGGGAATGACAGGCAAGGGAGAATAAACATAAAGGAGACCTGGGGGCCAATCATGAACCAGAGCATTCCTGGGGGATTTCTCATCTGGGGGGAATCAGGGCAAAATACCAGCTGGATTTGTGGTTGAGAGGGGAAGAAAACAGATTGCAGCTCAGCTGACCCCAGTGAAGGAAGATCTCTTTCGCCACTGAGGGATTTCAAGAACCATTCGTGAGGACTCAGGATTGCCCTGCTGAGTCTGTCTGCCATCACGTTAGACTCTCCTGGAGGCCAGCACATTGGACTCTCCAGGAATATGAGTTGCAATGAGAAAGCACCCCAAGGACATCACCCATTCCCACATTCTCATGGCCTCACAACAAAGCAGATATGAAAGTGTGACCCCTTGCTTGCTGATGTACCACACAACAGCCATGTTGTCCATGTGACCTGTAATGGTACCCAGAGGGAGGCAGTCCTGAAATGCTTGCAAAGTGAGGAGGACTGCCTTCACCTCCACGATGTTGATGTGCAGTTTGGTCTCTGAAGTGGACCACTTGACTTGGACCACCCTTCTCTGAAAATGCCCACCCCCAACCTAACAGGGAAGCATCTGAGGTAACTGTGGCACTGGGGGGAGGAAGAGAGAATGGTCTGCCTGCTAGGAGGTCGGGAGACTGGATCCACTAAAGGAGATGATGCCTGCATACTGGGGTGAAACGGATCAGGGTTGTCATCAGATGAGACAGGGAAGACCACTGTTCCAACAGAGTCCATTGTAGAACCCTTGTATAGAACCTGGCTAACGGCACCAGATAGATTGCTGCCACCATGGATCCTAAGGCCCTGAGAATAAGATGGGCCTAGGGACGACACAGATTGAGAAGACATTTAACATGTGATCTGATGAGGTGTACCCAGCAAAGCGGGAGCACTCCAATCTCTGACACAGTGTCCAGCTGGATTCCAATGAATTCCAGATTTTGGGATTGAATCAAGTTTGATTTGAGGAGATTCACTGTAATCCTTAACTGGCCGAATAGCTGGAGTAGGTACTGACAGGCAGAAGCCAGACGATGCTTTGTGAGAGCTGTGGGAAGTCAATTGTTAAGGTGCAGAAACACCTGGAATTCCTGCAGTCTCAGGTGAGCTGTGACCATGGCCATGCACTTGGTGAACACTACTCACTAACAATAAAATATTAATATTACATTAAAAAGCTGACAACATTTTTTAGAAAAAAGCTAATTATCCCACTCAGGAACTCTAGCCACGAAATCTGCGTCTGTAGTTTAGCATGGCAAATGAGATCTCAGGGGTTAGAGGGCAGCAAGGGATTATGGAAGTGGGAGGAGCATGAGCCTAAAAGCTGTCTATAAAGTTGCTGGCATGGATTCAATGTCAGATCCAAGACCCAAGAGTGAGGAATAGTGACATGGATAACATCAGATCCATATTTCATACATGTGATTTATGCTTTACAGTCCCCCTTTATTCACCAATTTCAGTGTTGCTGACCTTCTTCCCATTCATCTCCATCTCCCAAGACCAGACTCTGGTTCAAGTCTCATGTATTCCTTATTCTTCTAGTTAACTCCTATGTTTTTTATTGTCTCTCAAGCATTTTGATTTGGAACACTGGAAAAGGTTTCACTGGTAAAACCTCTCTATGAGCTTTATTGTCAGAAGAATGAGAAGCAAAGTCCCCTTCTGTTTGTTTTCTCTGTTTTTATTGGTTAAACTTTTTATTTCCTCCTTAGTCTGTTTGCATCAAAAAATGTATTTAATCCTGCAGGAAAAAAGATTCTGAAGACAGGTGGATAAAGCAGCTTGAATATCACAGTTGCCTTTCAACATTCCCTGATTAATGGGATAAAATTTATTTTCTTTTGCCTGGCTTTCCACAAAAACTCTGCTGTCTCCAATTTTTAATACTTTTCCCAACTTCCACAGTTTTGTCAGGATCAACTTTCTGTTGGTATGACTGAATCTTTACTAATATAAGTCTTGACTGATTTCTCATGGTCAGGTTTGGAGTATACATGGGATGTGCCCTTTCGAATGACAAATCCCGTTGTGGAATACCAGGGCAGTTGCTTATTTGTACTTTCAAAATACTAATACAGTCTCTTCCTTACAGTTTCTCTGGTACAGCAGAAGATCTATTTTTTCTGCATTCTCTGTCTTCATCATTTTTTGAAACAGCTCTTCTTGATAAGTCAAATACTTAGCCAAACTTTTCTTTAGTTGAACCTGATTTTTGCAGTTTTGTCTGCTCTTCTGAATAGCTAGCTAATTAAAGCTTTTATTTTTCTAGCATTTTGTTGTATGAGCTGATATACCCCTTCAATGTTTCATTTATTTTAATAACCTTTGAATACATTTGATTTATTTTTTCCTCCAAATTACTGAAATCTGCTGTACCCAATTTGAAGCTTGAACTGCTTTTTGCTGAACAGCTGCAGGATTCTTCCCAGTCAGTGTATCTCTTTCACCTTTTCTGGTTGATTTTCTTTCCAGTCATCTAAATTTCTTCTTTGCTGGCATCCAGACAGCGTACTTACTATCCAATTACTAAATTTTACTTAAACTGCAATATCACTGGCACTTATTATTCTTGTCATACTTGGAGAACTGAAAGTAAGCTTTTAATCTGTGTGAAGCCATCTTGGAAGTCCCAAAATCCTTCTCATTCTTGTCAGAAGGAGAGGGATTTGTATTAATCAGATGTTTAACTGCAGCTGGGTTTACTAGTGCAACAGCTGCTGTGTCTGATATGGGATTTGTATATAAAAAACTTATAAGACAGAGAATATTTATACAATGTATCTGCTTTTTGGAGGGCAGCAAGCTGACTGTCATACAAATCACAGACATTGACAAAGACACCCTTCAATGATAAAATGACACTATGAAATGGAGAAGGTTCAAGAAAATCTAGTTTCAGTAAATTATAATACCTCTTTAGGGACTGTAGAATGTCATTATGTCCCCAATGACACAACTGGTTCATTATGGAAATAGTTTCAGAAAAAGATAATCACTCACATGGACTGGAAGAAGCCATGATATCCTCAGAATCTGAAACAGAAACCTGAGCAGACAAAATAAAATATGTTCATTTATAATCATTTTATGGTTCAAATGTATGAACCTCTTCAAAAATGAAGAATCCTTTTTTTTCTTGCTAGAAATAGCCTGAAATAAACCCTGAGCTAAGTCCAAAAATATCACTCTTATCCAAAGTGACTGAACGAGGGTAAGATATATGTCTATGTTTTTACTTGTTTTTGACAGCATTTTTTTTTAAAAAACTAGGCCCACTAAGGATAGGCATAGCAGCCTGGCTGGGCAGATAGGTATTCCTTACCCTTCTCCCAGAACCAACAGCAGTGTCTCTCTTTTGCTTGGCAAGGGCACTCTAACAGATGCAAAGGACATATCTAACCCTTGTCCATGGTAGCAGTAGGGACTACACCAGTGGAAGCAAAGGAAAAGATGACTGATCTGAGGAACGAGAAATGACAACAGCAGTTTCACCCATCTGAGGCCTGGGCACTTCAGCAGCCTGTTGTGGTGGCAAAGGCTGCCTACTATTTTTTTTCTTTTTTGCAGTTGGAAGAAGGAAGGACCAAGAAAGTGGTAGGTTGTTCCATGGTTAAACCAAAAAAGATGCTCGATTCCAGGACAAGCATGGCAGAAGTAGTCAGTAAAACAGGTAAGTTGTGAAAAAGAGTAACTTTTTCCATTAAAAAAAACAGAGTAAAAAACACTTTAAACATTTACCCCATCCCCCCAAAAGTAAAGTAACAGCTTTTACCTCAAAAAAGATAGTTTTACAGTAGTTTAAAAAACTTTTTTCCACAAAGCTAAAAAGTAACACTCCTATTTAAAAGTTATTGAAAGTCACATGACAGTCAATAAACACACTTTTACCTGTCTTAAAATATTTTTAACATAAAAAGTGCAATTTCTGAAACAGAAATTAAACACAGAAGGTTTTTTCCTGAAGGAATCCTATCTGATCAATAACACAAAGTGTTACCAGACTATCAGTCCTCAAATGCTCGCAGGTAGAGTGCTCTTTAGTGGCAGGAAAGCTCTGAAGGGCTTAGCTCAAAAACACTCTCAAGCTAATTAACAGTATAGGAACTTGGAATGTGCCCTGAAGCTTTGGAAGCTACCCAGTCTTTATACTGTTATAGCCTTAGCAACATATAACCCATATAGCTAAGGTTACAAAGGCAGTGATTTTAATGAAGAACATCTTTTGTTACAACTTGCTTTTGATATAGCCATTCCATCATTCTAAAATGATCAGTCATGTCCTTGCCTATTACTTCTTGAAAAAAAGTACGGTAGTGTAAGTTGTACTTATCATGACAGTGGATGATCAAATTCCTCACTCCAGTAGTAGTCTTTGGCTATATGGGTTGTAACCATGTAATGAACCTTAAATCTGCCTCATGAGCTGATTCAAAGACAGGTGTAGTTAAGATAAGAAAAGAGACAGCTGCTTTCTAGGAGGTGTGAGGTGGAAAACTCCCTTTGGAATCTGTTTTTATCAAAAACAGAGATAAAAGGGGAGGATCCATTGGTAGACATGCTGAACTGGCCGCTAGATGAACCTTGATGGAAATAAAAAAGGTCAGAGGAAAATAATTCACACAAATATTTAATAATTATTGGTACATAACTCCTGATACGGTCCTGATAATTGGCTAGGAACCAAATGGAAAATCTTTTCCATTTGCTTATATAAGATTTTCTAAGTAGCAAGCTTCCAAGACTCTTTTAGTACTTATTACACGTCCTCATGAAAGAGGTGCCTAAAAGACCTCTAAACTGAATCATCCAGGTAGTTATTTGAAGTTTTTTTAGACTGTGTACCAAACTTACCATCTTATGTGAGTAGATCCAGTCTGCAAGGAAGCTTATTGGTAATCGCCACTGGCCAATTCCATAAAAAGGGAGAACCAATGCTGCCTGGGCCAAAAGGGACAACAATGACTTTTTGGAGAGTCCTTCTGAATCTTCAGAATTACCCTGGACATGAGTAGAAAGAGTGGAAACATATAAAGGAACATTCCCAGCTACAGGAATCAGAATGCATTTGTTTTCCAAGCCTGTTTCCAAGGAGTCTTGGTGCAGAATTTGTTGAGTTGTATGTTTTGAAAGGAGGCAAACAGATCTATCTGAGGTGTTCCTCATAGCTGGATCAATTCCTGGAAGACCTTTTGAATGTCTGCCCTTGTCCAGCTCCGCTTGTCGGTCACTACATTTTGCTCTGACAGAATTTAAGATGCTTAGAGGGTTAAACCATGCTGAACAGCTGCTTCCCAAGCCATGACAGCCAGCCTGCACAGACCACAGTTGATGAAGAAATTGTATGACATGGATCACAATTAACATCGCTTTGATATTTATGTGCTTTGGTCTATCTGAAGAGTTTCACTTGCTTTGCATTTTTACCATGATAGGAACTGTTCCCTAAGCAAACTATGATGTATCTGTAGTTACACAGTGACTTGGGACAGGAGGAGAAAAGGGGAGACCTGTTTTTTGAGCTATTTGCCATTTCTTCCAGTGCAGTTTGGACAAAGCCCAAAACTAGAATCTGACATTCCACAGGATGACAATCCTTGGTCCACGTGTTTTTTTAAAAGCCAATGTATTTTTCTCATATGTACCCTGGCAAAAGGAAAGAGGAATCATAGACACCAGGAATCCTAAGATCCTGATATATTCCCTTGTTGAAGTCTGAAATTGATTCGAAAAGCTCAAGGTTTTTAGATAAAAATACCCCTTTCCTGGGTAAGAAAAGCATTTTTCTGAGAAGTGTCTAGAAGGCAGCCCAGAACACAACCCCGTGTGAGTGAGTCAAGGAGGGGTTTTGAACATTTACCGGGAAGTCCAGATTGGTAAGGAGAGAAGAAAACCATGCTAAGGACTCTTGACATCTGGCAAAAATCTCTGCAAAGATAAGTAAGTCATCTAAATAAGGAAATATGTGAATGCCTTGTAGTTTGCACTAAACTGTCTCAGGAGCTAGACATGCTGTAAACACCCTTGACGTTGTAGATAACACAAATGATAATGCAGGGATGTGACAATGTGACTCATATAGAGAATCTGAGAAATTTCTTGAAGCCTCTGGCTATGGGGATGTGATGATAAGCAACCTTTAGATCTAATGTTATAAAACACAGAAGAGGTATGACAGGTAACAGACTCTGAAGGGTCGGTTGATACCTTCACAAAAAGGTTGAGAAAAGAAAGATCTAGAACTGGTCTCCAAAAAAGTTCTTTCTTTGGAACTAGAAACATTTTGGAGCTGAAGCCTTTCTTCCTTGGATCTAAATGCATTGGTTCAATGACTCCTAGGTTCAGCAAGTGTTGCAGAACCTGAGGAAAAAAAACTTTGCTTTAGAGAGTGAGGAGGAATTACCCTAAAAGGAGGTATGTGTATCCAGTGCCAAATATAACCCTCTTGAAACACTATTATCACCTAAGAGCATCTGTTACAATCTGTTGCCAAAGGGGAATATTAAGAGCCAGTTTCTGGGACAGACTTAGAGAGATAGTGGCAGGAGGTGAACGGCTGGCATAGTCATTCTGAAGAATTAGAATGTCTCATTTTTCTAAATGGATCCCTGTTTTTAACTGTTCAAAAAGAAAAATCTGTTGTATCCCTTGAAGTCTCAGAAAACCGACTATGCAACCTATACTGGGTCAAAAACAAACAAGAAGAAATTTTGCAGTGTGGAGGGTGTGAAGTTCATTCCTTGAATTATGTTATACACCTAGTTCACTATTAAAAATCAAACTCTAAAATGCGTACTACAAATAAATAAAACAGAAAATCGGTAGTCCACACCTGAGTTAAAAATGGAATATCCTTTATTGAAACACACAAATAAGTAATCCTAGTTGAGTATAATGAAAAACATCACAACATTCATCATTTATATATAATCAGGTTAAATGGAGCAAGGGAGTGGCTACACAGGGTGGTTCTGTTAACAGCAGTAAAAGCAATACAAACATTAAACCCATTCCTTTAACCAAATCCCCCTTCCCCCTTGACACTATAGTGTAAAATGAGACTGTGCTACTTTAGAACTGAAACTAAAAAACTAGAGACAAATTAAAACATAATACAAGAACAGCTTATTAACACTTTATATAGGCTAACCTACTAATACAAACTTTATTAATTAAGAAACTAACTCACTAACAAAATTCCATTTTTAACTTGTGTGGACTACCTACTATTTTCTATTTTATTATTTTGCAGTACGTATTTTACAGTTTAATTTTTATTAGTGAACTAGGTTGTTGTTGTTGTGTCTTTCGGCTTTTCCCGGTTAGGGGTCGCCACAGCGGAACTCCGGTCTGCTAATGATTGGTAGTTGATGTTTAAGTGCCGAGTTACCAGCCCTGATGCACAACCTTCAACGAAGGTATGCCAATTCATGTATGTCTCCATGCAGAAGACGCTCTAGCTGAGAATCGAACCGGACAGTGTCTTACTGTGAGGCGACAACGCTACCACAGCACCACCACCGCGGGTGGATGCATAACATAATTCAAAGAGTGAACTTTACACCCTCTGCAGTGTGAAGTTTCTTCTTTTTTTTCTTTTTGTTCTCCTCCCGACATCTCTTTTTTGCTTTCTGTTTGCCAGGAATGGCAGGGATTGCTTATTTTGTTTTTTAAGGGAGTAGAGGATTTGAGAGATTTGTAATGGGGGATTTGAAAACTCTTAGAAGTTCCCTGAATTAATTTCCCTCTTTCATCATACTGTTTGAGGACCTGAGTAACAGAAGAGCAAAGCCTCTTTATCTAAAGAACATTTTAAAATCTTTCTTTACTTCATCAGCAAATTTTTGGTTATGTACACAGGTATACCTCCTCAAAACTATGGCAGTAGTAGTGACCCTAGATACACTTGGAAGGACTTCCTTTTGGGGACTTACCTGCCAGAAATTAATCTTCAAGATGATTGCAGCACCTGTGAATCCTCAGAGCTGCTTCCTCTCAAGGCAGCAAAGAAATACTGAAATTGTCTACACTCAGACTGCTGAGTTTCCCCCATGAGCCAGCTAACTGGCAGTTAGATGGGAGGTGTGAGAGGAGCCAGAGCTTTGTGAAGATGGCCAGTTGTTGTATCCTGTGCAATTTTCTACCCATATAGCCAAAAGCCACTGCAGCAGTGAGAATGATGAACATGTAGTAGTTCTTACTTCTAGTTATTAGATGAAAAATGCTGGCATTTAATAAAGTCTTCCACCTTGCCACTCTCACAATTTACAATGCACTCCTTGTTCTTCAATTTCACAGTAATACTGAATGTGAAAACAAAAAAAGGAATGCTAAAAACAAAAATAGGGAAAGCAAGGAGAGGATACAATGGTTGGAGGAAGGAATGAAAGACTGTGGGAGAATACAGACAAAATGATATAGATGGGGGAAGGTCAGAAGGAAGTAACTGCCCTTAGGAAGGATAAAGCAAAATAATCAGATGGGCTGCCTCCCAGAGTCCTCAGAAATCTGGACAATACACTGGCAAATTCCTGACAGAGACTTTCAATAGGTAAGTGTCACAGGACTGGAAAAACACCAACCATGTTACCTTTGTACAAGGATGAAGCAAGAAAATTCTGGAACTACAGGCCTGTTAGATTAACAGCAGTGTAAGGGAAAGTCATAGAGAAATTCTGTGAGGATGGCTGCCGATACTTCTAAAGGTAATCTCCAAGGCAG
Source organism: Protopterus annectens (assembly GCF_019279795.1). Lineage (NCBI taxonomy): Eukaryota > Metazoa > Chordata > Ceratodontiformes > Protopteridae > Protopterus > Protopterus annectens. The sequence continues at coordinate 907,312,074 of NC_056739.1, read as the reverse complement.
TAACCAACATGGGGTCACAAGCAGAAGGCTATGTTAGTCAAACATTATCCAGTTTTACAACTCAGTTACAGATGAATCTGAAAGGGGAGCATCAGTAGAACTTCAGCAGGGTGACTGATTAAATCTCACACGGGCTGATAGGAAAAATGGAGCCAAAAATGACAAACTGGATAGCTGTGTGGCAGAATGGAAGAATGCCAGAACAAAAGAGGGTTGTAGTGACAAGAACAATATCAAGAAGTAGAAAGGTAAGTACTGTAATATGGCTGGGGTCTGTCCAATGTCCAAAACTCTTCACCATGTTTATTTCGGACACGTGTGGAAACACAGAACAGGATCAAACTCTTTTCTGGTGACACAAAAATAGGTGCAGTAGTACACAATAAGGAGAAGATTCCATTGAAGGGTTTGGACTGACTGAACAAGTACAGGCAGATGGTGGCAGTGTAAAACAATGCAAATACAGAAATTGTGCCACATCAGCCCTGCTGTGAAGTATCAGTTAGTGGAGTGAATCTGATGGCAACAGAGAAAGAAAGTTATTTAGGGGGGTTGATCCCACCTGGAATGGACCACTGGGAGCAGAGTGAGAGGACAGGGCTCTAGCAAACATGCCCTCATAGGGATATACTCCAGAAGCCATGAGGTAATACTTCCACTTTACAAGGTCCTGTGAGGCCACACCTTGTAGACAGATGCTCTGGAGGCCACAAAAGGAAAAGGGCATCAGGCTACTGAAAGGAAACCACAGGAAAGCTAATGGAAAGATTCATGGGATGGAGTGGAAGGAATACTGCCACAGCCTACAGCAGTTGCAGCTCATCTCACTTGAAACCAGTAGAAACAAGGGATGTATAATATGAATGAATATGATCATGTCAAAGAGTTATGAAGTTATTTTGAACGAGAAAGACAGAAGGAGGGGACAGAGTCAACAGACTGTAGAAAATGTTTACTGAATGCCTAAAAGTAATTATTTCTAGAGAGGACTGTGGACACAATGAACAGACTACCTGAATGAGTGGTGGGGAAGGAATCCACAGAGACATTCAAGGAAGCATGAAACAGGTGGAAATAGGGTAAAAGGGGATGGTAGAGATGAAAATGAAGTGAAATGAGGTAAAATATCAAAGCAATTAAAAGGGCAGACTACATAGGATTATAGTCTCTTTGTGCCACCAAGCAAATGTAATGCAGTGCATAGTCCTTTATTCTAACCATCTGTGTATGTTGTCACAGTAAACCTTGATGGAAAGTAGTATCACAATGTTTTCACTCAACTTACACTGTGTTAACCCAAAGAAAACTATTTTTACTCTGCTTAGGTCTCCATTTCCACAGACTTGAAATAAAAAATGCTGGATCATATTACAAAACTACCGTTCATTTAGCTGTTCAAGGCTTTTGACTTTTAATGCATGCAAACCAACTTTTGGCACACAGATGATGATGCAATCTGTTATTTCCATAATCAACTATTACTAGATATTTCCTACAATCAAAAATGTTACCAAAAGTATTCAAATTACCCTAAATATATCTTCTTCTTCATCCTGGTTTTCATCAGCTTCTTCATCCAGTAAATCACATGATATTGCCCGTCGGATTTCAGGTCCAATGTCATGCAGAGTCCTCAATCCTGCCTGAAATAACAACATCTAATTGTAAAATGCATTGCTTAGTATGGGAGTCAATAATTCATTACTTTTTATGTGAGCTTAAAAAGGTTTCATTTAGGATCATTCATAAGGTAAATAATGTTTTAAAATGCATCTTTCTCCTTACTCCAAGTTGTCAAAACTATTACATGTATGAGTACTATTTTTCTTCCCCAATTAACCAGCATCATAAATCTGTATTTCCTATTTTCCCTGAATGTTTAACACCATTACCAAATCATGCCTGTAGTATATTTTGTTGCAGGTACTGTCCAGTGTACATACATATATCAAGTATATGCATACCTGTGCACACGTGCACATTCATACATACATTGCCACAATAGTAGCAGATCACAATTTACAATACAATACCTGTTTCCTATTGCACAGTGATAAAGCTTAAACTGCAACCCAGGCTACCTGGAATTGACTAGGGACCAGGGTGCTGAAGAAGCTGCCTGAGGAGAGCGGAAATGAGTGACTAACCTTCACAGGCTTATACATTTAGCCTAAGGTTACAACTAAAAGACCATCAAGAAGCTCAGTCACGTCACCCTCATAGTGATTAGGAGAGAGAAAATTTGTATCAGTACCAGGCATTAACTTGTGGTTACCCATCCAGTCATCAAGGATAATTTTGAATATGGGCTAGGAGATATTCTGATGTGCAAAATGAATCTATTACAAGGCTGGGGAATATTTTGGTAAGATATCTACTGTGGCAGCAGATTACATTAATCCTACACCAGTGGTTTACGTCTTTGTATTGGGTGTCTGTTTGACTTTTTTTTTTTTGAAGGTGTGGGAAGTCAGAAAGTGTACTAACATAATATCACAGTTAAGCACAGGTCACTTCTTAGAAGCCTGTATGACACAGAGTAGTGGGACACAGATTTTAATATGCCCAGCTAGCTTAAGTGGCTAAGATATGAGATCATTTTTTGAATCACTGAGGTCTTTCTAGTTGTGCTAGGTGCTTGAATAGGTATATTCCAAAGGGAGGACTGGATTCACTGATGGGTCTGATAACTGAGAGATATATAAGAAATCATCTCACAATGAAAAGCCAGTTTGAATTTAGAGTGGCCACTGATAACAAGGATAACCACAAGGCTACCATGACCGATAAGCTGTGCAAGGCTGAAGTAAGTCCTTAACATAATCAAAACACAGAGGTCAAATGACAGCTCACTGTATATGTAGGTAGCACAGTCTCCGATGACAGAACCTGTTTTAGGAGGGTGCCCATAATGTGATACTCAGTGGAGGGGTTGTATGCTTTACTGAATGTAATAATGGTACAACCTTTTGACATTTAAGGTAAGCCCATGGCTGACCACAAGTACTGGATTGCTTTAAACTCTCTCATGAAGAATTTGGGAATCTCGTCTGGAGTTAAAAACAGCAATTAGTTTGCAGTCATCAAAAACTTTTGATAGCTAAAGGTCTTGGATGTTGGCTTTCACATCAGAGAAGTAGATGCCAAACAAGAGGGAAACTAAGAGAGAGCCGTAGCCATGGAGAACACTGCTAATGATGCCGTTATGTTTGGAGGAGATACCACCCACCCTTACAAGTCCAGTCCTTAAGCCAGTTTGCTATCTAGCAGATCACAAAAGAATCTATATTGAGACTGAGTTTATCTATGATTCCTGCATGGAGACTGGTGTCAAAGGCCTTGACAAGGTCTAGATAGGCACTATGATAAGGATAGACCCTCATCTGAGACTTCTGTGACTTTGTCAAAGAATTCCTCCAAATTAAGCAAACATGACTGGCCTTTAACAAGTTCAATCTGGTTGTAGTCCAACACATGGAGTTTGCCTGTGTAATTTAGTGTATTCTGTACTGATGCATTGCATGGCTTTGTAAACTATGCAGTTAAGACTAATGTACCTGTAATTAACTGGGCCAGTAGTGAAACCGGAACCAACTGTGGCTGTTTTCCAAATTTCAAATACACGGCCTACTGACAGATTAAGGCTAGAGAGAGAGAAACTGAAGAAAATTGTCGTTGCTCTATTAATGTTGTAAAATGTTTGTCCCCCCCACTCCACAAAACTGCACTGATCAATATCTATCAATTTTGGCAACACCGTTGCCATTCTTTTACTCATTATAGACACAAACACTTTATAATTATGGTTTAGAATCAAAATGGGCTTAAATGAAACCTGGAATGCTGTTCAGTCCTACAGAACTAGTGCAGTTGATTTTGATAAAAGCTGATGTGGTATGGCCTTGAGTGATTCTGGACAGGACAGTATGGTGATACATTGGGGGGGGGGGGGGGGGTGAGAGGTGCTATGACATTTTTTGTTTTTAATCATCTTTATTGAATTACCACTTATGTCTTAGGCAATCATGCATTTATATAAATAAAAACAAATCCTATAGACATAGTCTCAGTTACAAACATTACCTATCACATATAATCTTCTGTGTAGTCATTGTCACTTAAGCATTACATTGCACACTCAATTTCTGCCTTCCCTTAAGCTTCATTCCTCCTCCAAAATATTATTCTGCATGCACTGTTCGCACAACTACCATTTTATTCTATGTAATTTGTTCCTACCCTTTTCTAAAAATTCCACTTCCAATAATTTTATATCTCTGTTACTATACTCACTTCAAATAAGGTTGGTTTAGACTTTTGATTTCCATTTCCTTGTAAATGCATTTCCTTGTAAATGCTTTTTTTTTAACGGCCACCAGAAATAAACTTAGCAAAGCCTTACTATGTCTAGGGAATTCAGACAATCCAGATCCTGTATTCCAAAAAATAATTTCTTTCATTACAGCAATTAGCTAACCCAGTATTTCTTACAGAGTAGTCTGTAGGGAATTTTTAAAGCTTGCCAGCTCATTATATTTTCAAAAAGTATATTCCAATTACCTCTTTCTTTCCCAACACACCTCCAACATTTGCAAACTACCTGAAGAAAAATTCTTTGAAGTCTGCTTGGGTTATAAAAATAACTATGCAAACATTTCCAAGCAAAAATCCTAAATCTTCTATACTTTGTTGCATATTTGGGAGACATAAATATATATTTTCATTGTTTCATTGTGAATTGCTTACTAAATTTCTCTTCCCAATCATTATTAACCTCCTCTTATCAATTCCTATAGTTATCATGCAATATTTTATATGCCCTATTAATTATCCTTTTTTAACAACAGCTTCTATTCTAGATTCAACTAAAAACTCTACCAGCGCTGGTCTTTCACTTATGCTTTCACTATCCCTTTCTCTTTACCCATACTCTAATAGAAATCCTTGAGAGGAAAGGTAGTCAACAGCCTATAGTCCAAATGCATTCTTGGTCTCTTACCATTCTATTACCTTTCCCTCTCTAATTATTTGTTTCCAACACTTTGGTTCCTTTGCCAGTTTCTCTAGTAAATTCCTGCCTCTCTTGCCTATTCTCTTTATCCCTGTGTGCCGTCATCCCTATCGGCAGAATCTCCTTTCTCCATTCCAGTGCTGGCTTAGTTCTTAGAATACTTTCTGCTAATTTATGAATATAATATTCTGTATAGCTATTATTTTCCTTAAGGATCTGCATCCAAAATCCCACTCTCTCATTATTTACTCTCCTGTTTCATAATCATCTGTTTCCACTTTGAATGACAGCTTTCTGCTTGTGCTAAGTATAAGAGCCTTAACTGCATAGCTCTAAAATATCCCTTCAAATCATGGAAACCCAATCCACCTTGTTCTATTGCAAGGATCATCTTATCTCACTTGACTCTTGGCCACTTCCTCTCCCAGATAAAATCCTTCAACTCTTTATTAAGTGCTAAGTACAACATCTCTGGTTGATAAAAATATGCCTGACCTGTATATAAAACATAATGGACTAAAAAACATTTCACTGCTTGTATCTTGCTATCCATATCTGTAAACAAGAGCTTCCAGTTCCTCACTTTTCATATTATCTCTTGTTTAATCTCTTCCCATACATCCTTAGCTGACATAACAGAGTCCTTTTTAACCCATACGCCTAAGTACTTCATTTTTTCAGGTCCCCATAAATATGGCTATTGATGAACAAATTCTTGTGTGGATATATAGTTTACAGCTACAGCCTGTTTTATCTTCATTAATTTTATAATCCAAAAAGAGTTGAAACTGATTCATAATGTTCTACAAAAATGAGATGTTGTTTTCTCGTTTTATCAGGTACAAAATAATAACATGTACAAATAAAGCCAATTGTTCTTGATTATCATGCCAAATATATCCTTGAATCTCTGTGTCCCTTATTTTCTCTGTCAGTGGTTCTAAATATAATGCAAATAACAAAGGGGAAAAACAACATCCTTGCCTGGTTTCTAAGTTCATACAGAATTTATCAGGCAGTAATTCCCTCCACTTTAATTTTCGTCTCTGATCCCTCAAATATCCTCCTAATTAAACTTATTATTGTGTCAGGGAATGCAAATGCTTCCACTGCACTACTCATAAAATCCCAGCATACTCTGTCAAATGCTTTCTTTGCATCAAGACCCACAAACAATAGTGGTATTTTCTTACATTCTGTTCCCCTTTGGATTGTCATTGCTCTATTAATGTTGTAAAATGTTTGCCTCCACTCCGCAAAACCGCACTGATCAATATCTATCAATTCTGTCAACACCTTTGCCATTCTTTTAGCCATTATAGACACAAACACTTCATAATCATGGTTTACAATCAAAATGGGCTGAAATGAAGATGGATCTGATGAGTCTTTAGGATCTTTAGCTACTGCAGCCACCACAGCTTTCAGGATTCTGGTGAATAACCTCCTTCTAAACTACTATTAAACAAAACCTTCTGATCATCTTCCCTCGTAGCTTCCAAACATCTGCAGGAATACCATCTATCCCTGGAGTCTTTCCTGTAGATTGGTTTTACATCACCATTCTTATCTCTTCCTATACAAACTGTTACTAATTGAGCCTCATCTACATCTAATCTTGGCATATTTAATTCTTCCATAAATATTTCCATTTGTGATTTTTCTTGATTTACATATTTCTCTACTTTATATAGATTTTCATAGAATTTCCAAAATATTTCTATTACCTGTACAGGATCTTTGGTTATTTTCTTGCTATAGACTTCCTAAGCTTGGCAACAGCACTTTCTACTTTCTGTTACCCGAGTCATTGTGCTAAAAGCTTTTGTGCTCTGGAGTTATCATCAAAAAAAGTTGCTTAACAGCAATCTTTCTAAATTTATTCATATGCTCCAGGTAGTCCTTTATTTTCACACTCCAAATGCACCTCCATCTTGTTTCGTGAGATTCCCGTTATTCTGCAATACCTTAACATTTATCAGTCCCTCTAAATAATTCTTGCTACTTATTAATCATCTCTCTTTTTCTTTTATTTCTACCTTATTTTTAATTTCAAAGAAACTTCTATCTTCCCTAATAACTCCTGAGTAATTTCAACTACCCATTCCTTAAATAAGTCTCTTTTTAACAGATAGGTGGGGAAGCACCAGTATCTCATTTTTACTTCATTAACTTGCATTTTTACCTTACTTTTGTTAATATGTTTTGCTACTCTTTCTTTTTTGTACATATGTAAGACCATTCATGCTCCAAGATAATATGGAAAGTGTTGCTATTATGATAGGACATTATTTTTCCCACCTGTTAAGTATAATAGCTTTAAAAAAAATGTCTGTTTTCAGCTTTTGTGTTAATGCATGCACTAAACACAACTTACAAGACCTTTTGTTTTAATAAAAACAAACCAAATAAAAAAGACATACCCTGGGAATACTTTAAAATTCTATTAAATTAAAACAAACATACAAAACTATGTATATCTTTAAATAATGAAATTTAATCTCCTAATAGGAATAACTGGCCCAGATTGACAACTACACTCATAAGCTTTAACTGACCTATAATTAAGGTTTTGAATGCTAAAACACATAGTACAGCCTGTGCTTCTCCTTACACAAAGTGCTGTTTTTGTCTTATCTTTATTCCTCTCTCAGATGTAGAAAAACAACCTGAATGCTTTCAGAAAACATTAACTTTTAGCCTTAAAAAGTATTGCCTGCTTATCAGTCTGTCTCCATAGAAACACAATAACTAGATAACAGCTGTCCTCAGCTACAAGCCGTGAAGATCTATTAGCCAAAGGAAAATGCCTCATCACATTCAGTATTCTCTTATTTACCTGCTTTCACTTAAAACCTATTGCCAGCTCAAGCTAAGGGCCTCACTCCAGTCATCTCCCATGCAAAAGCAAGAAGAAGCATATCAGCTCTACTTATATCACGATCTGTATACCTCTATACCCCATCCCTTACCTCAACAACCCAAGACCACAGCCCATTATCTCAAACATACTTTTGTCCAGGCTTTCCTCTCCCCTCACAATGCAATGCCTGCATTTCTTAAAACTAAAAAAGAAGAAAGAATGAAAGAAAGAAAAAAGAAGCACCTATTTACTTTATTATCCCCGTAAGATACACAAATAACTGACAATGCTTTTCTATACAACCGGCACAGCAGAAAATCCTAGGACCTTCCTACATGCTCCATCATTCCACCCCCAACACCTTCTGAAGCATCTTCTTCCGAGCAGTCCCATACCAAGCCAGCTCCCACTTCACCTAGACCTCCAACTGTTGAAGCCCCTTTAGTGCATCTGAATATCTGTTCCAAGCTTCCACCATCCTCTCCAGACCCTTGTCATCTGAACCAACACATATCTTTAGTGTTTCAACATTTTGAGTTAACTGTGACAGTCATTATGCTCCCTTGGGGAAAAGTGTAGAATCCTGTGGATGTTCAGCAAAAAGCAGATCACGCTTCAGCCTTGGTACAAGAGATGGCACTTTACAGGAAAAAAAATTAAATCAAATGTGCTCAGAGGTGACTAAAATAAATGAAACTCTGAAGGAGTATATCAACTCAAATAACAGGCTGGAAAAAGGGAAGAAGCTTTAAATAGCTATTCAAATGAACTGATAAACCTGCAAAAATCAGAGGCTGAAATGTAGGAAAGGCTGGCTAAGTATGAAACTTCTCAAGAAGAGCTGTTTCAAATAATGGTAAATTTAGAAGACAAAACGTGCAGAGAAAACCAGAGATTTTTCTGCTGTGGCAAAAAAACTGGCAGGAACAGACTGTATTAATTTTATGTAAGCACAATTAAGCAAGTGGACTAGTATTCCATTGCAGGATTTGTTAACTGAAAGGGTACATCAAGTGTATGCTCTAAATCTGTTCACAAGAAAGCAGACAAGTGTTAAACATGGTGAAGGCAGTGTTTGTGGAAAATGATTATTCACCATACACAAGGCAGAAGCAATGCAAATTTATCCTAGCAATCAGGGAATTCGAAAGGCAGGGGTGACATTCAAGCAGATCCAGCTGTCTTCAGAATATTTTTTTCCTGGAGGATCAAATAAATTTTGGATGTAGAACAGGCTAAGGAGGAAACAAAAAAAGTTTAATCAACAAAAAGTGAGCCAGCAGAGAGAAGGGGAACTCTGCTACTCAGTCTTCTGACAATAGACAGAGACTGAAATATTTTCCAATGTTCCACAGGAAAATGCTTGAGAGACAGAGAAAAAGCACAGGAGTTGACTATAAGAAACAGTAGTGCCTTGGACTTGAACTGGAGTGTTGTGTTGGGAGATGGAGATGAACAGAAAGAAAACCATTGACACTGAAAATAGTGAATAAATGGGAGATTATAAATCATCAATCACATTTGTGAAATATGGCTATACAAGACAAAGTGGCTGAGAATTACTGGACTTTTGTTGACTTTGTTAAACTTGTAGGTGGACTGTAAAGCCTATATACCCAATTTTAGGTCAATAATGTGTAGTATGACTCTAAAAGGGGAAAATGGAAGTGTAACTCAAACAATTTTTGTTCTTGCTATTAGTATTTGTATAGACCAGTTCATGATATGAAGTGCATATTATATACAGTAAATATGTTTTGTGTTGTGTGTAGTCAGTGGTATTTCAAATGTGGTGGAAGACCCATTTCAGTGACCGTTGTTTGTGTTAAAGATATTAGAGTAAGCAAGTTTTTTTAGTTGCAAGAATTATAGGCTTTACACTTTAACAATGGTAGAAAGACATGACAAACGCAAGTTTACTGGTAATATGCTGCGATTTTGGGCTGCTGGGATATAAAAGTGCACTGATTATATTATATGTAGAACTGAGATATTTTCTCTTATTTTTACAAGGGCAACAGGAAAAAAGTGTCTTTTACCTCCCAAAGACTCAGCAACCACAAAAGAAAACAATTAAGTGTAAATAGATTGTAGAGTCTTCCACGAACCACACAAAATCCTGGGTAAAATTCCACACGCTTTATTAAGAAAATATAGAGGAAGATGAGCGCTTTCGCGTGCTGCCTGCACGCTTCATCAGATCTAACATAATGAATTATTCAAATCCTTATATACAAAAATATACGATTCAATTGTTTTAATTAATCAATTAACTACTTAACATTCAATGATCATTCATTTAAAGTGACAAGTGCAATAGCGCTCAACCTGTTTGCTAACAAGGCCAATAGGAATGCATTTAAATACGCTTTATATTCAGACTTAAATAAGGGGAATCAAATACATTGCTAATACATTGCCTTCATAAATATATGTTGAAAATTTTTTTATATAATTATGTAAAAACATAATCGATATGGTAATAACATATGTCTAAACACATAAACTATTAAATGAACTCTTTAAAACCTTATAAAACTTCATACTGCTAACAAACTAAAAATTTTGTATAGCAACAATATTGTCGTTATTAGAACTATTGCTGGCTATTTAAAATTATTACATTCAACTTTATCTCTATTTAGGAATGTAATATGGAATACTAGATGCTGTCAACATGCATTGGTAATAATATATCATGCTGCAGCCTAGCAATATAAAATTGATACTTAATCAATAGGATGAAAAACCATTTATTTTATATAATTAAAATTCATAAAATAATATGCAAAATGAATGTATGTATTCTATAAATATATTAATATGAAACTCATATAATATATTATTTTAATGTAATGCATAAATCAAAATTCATTAGAAGATGAAGGCATAAAGAACTGGATACATTACTGAATAAACAGACAGATGAATGAATGAATTGCATGAGCAGCAAGAAAAGCTGCAAAACACACTGAAAAACAATGACATGAGTATATACTGAACTGTCTGAATTGTTGAATATTGTGAATGTGGAGGCAGTGATGACTTATTTAACTTAACTGGCCTCTAAAACAGGTCTCAGAGAGATGTGTTGATTCAGACCTGGTGGTATATGTGCCCTAGTCCTAAAAATCCATTGTAATTTTTACAAAGGCAAATGTCTACATTAATGCTATTAGCTTAAACTACAAACAAGTGACTTCTGTAAGCAAGGAGGCTTGAGAAATATGGAACAGTGATGAAAACCATGGGAAATACTAAGATATAAGCTTGTTTTTTTTCCATAAGCAAATGTTCAGTAGGAGTCAAGAAGTCTGCAGCTGAAAGCATTTGTATATTCTGTTCTGTGTGAAACTGAGAAAGATTCATTGCTAACTATTTTTTTACAGGGAAACAAGCTACCTGCAGGTACAAGTAATTCATTTTGAGAGTTCTGAGTATTCTTTGCAGATGGAAATGCAAATCTGAAATGTACAAGGACAAGTAACTCAGTGGAAAATGCAGTTTGAAATTATGGGAAGTGAATAAAAGATAGCAGCCTCCTTAACAGCTTTAACACTTCAATGCAATTAACAGAACAGTGCACAATTTAGTTTTATTTAAAGTACTTCTTAGGGATAAAAGTTAAAGTTATCTGAAAGCACACAAGTTGGTTTTCACACTTGGGGGGGGAATAGAGATAAGAATGACTGCAAACTAGGCGCCATAGTCGATACACCAGCGGACACATACATCCTACAAAAAGGCCTCACAGAAACGGACAACTGGTGCCGGAGTCATGGCCTTAAACTAAATGCCAAAAAATGTATAGTCATCCCCTTTGGGAAAAACAAAGTACCCACAAATTATCACATATACAGCAACCCACTGAGTATGGAAAAAGTAATCAGAGACCTAGGGACCCAAGTCGACAGCGACCTCTCATTTGACACCCACATTGCCAAAGTGGTTAAAAAAACATTCTACCTTGCACACCTTATCATGAAGGGATTCACATCCAGATCCAAGGATGTCATTGTACCCCTATACTCCTCCCTCATCAGACCCATGATTGAGTACAATGCCCCATTTGGTATGTACCTCACCCGGCATTTGCAACAGCTGGAGAGACCACAAAAGTACCTCACCAAGAGGATCAAGGGTCTCCAACATATGTCTTATTCTGCCTGACTAAAGAAACTCCAGCTCTATTCAGTAGCATACCGTCTACTCAGAGGTGATCTCTGCCTGACGTATAAGGCCATGTCCAATCAGGAACTGATGGACATGCTCCACCTCAAAAAATCGAAATCCATCAGAACCACGAGAGCTAAAGACTTAAACCTCGGCACAAGTATGAATAGGACATGCTGGAGGGATAGATTCATAACCCAGAGGCTTCCCATGCTCTGGAACAATATCTCAGTTCATGTTAGGCAGAGCCCCTCACTGACTCCCTTCAAGAGAAATCTTGATGAGTGGATGGGAGATCGTAAGTTTACCCCAGGGGTCACATCTGTGTCACTACTAGACAGGGGCACAGTAAACTAATTCTATTATATAAGGGGACCTCCACTGTGTCACTACTAGACAGAGGCACAGTATTCTAAATCTATTCTGTGCATTTTTGTACCATTTCATGGGGTGGCGAAAGCCACATCACTATGGCTAGGCTTACAAATGCCCCAGGGCAGATAGCCTAGTACTAAACTATGAAACTATGAAACTATGAAAATAACAGGCAGGAATCAGTGTAAGTGGGAATGCAGTCCGCATAATGTGCTTTAGTATGGGTAGCTTTCATTTTAGGTTAGATAATGGTTGTGGGTAGAAGTGTCGATTTGGCATAATTGTTCCAATCTGGGGGTTTAAGCTATATTTTTTGAAGATGTACATAGTTTTATGTTTGTTCTACAATAATAGGGAAAGAGGGTTTCGTGAAAATGTATTTAATTTGTCTGAGAGTTGTCGCTAAAATAAAAAAATCTTGAAGAATGTGACATGTAGGTTTAAATAGAGACGAGAAGAAATAACTGTATAAAAGATCAGCCTGCAAACATTAGGGTCTGCATGTAACACAAACGTTGGAAATACAAAACACTGTCATGTGTAATAGGTGGGAGCAATATATTTTTATCATAATGTCTATGCTATCTGTATATAAGTAGTAAATATAGTAACAAAGAGAAAAAACTGGAATTGAGATCTTTAGAAATGGGTAGGGGCAAACACAGCAAAAAATGGGAACTCTGAGAACAATACATACAGGGGAGGAATGAGGTTTAAAAGTAGGCATGACTTAAATGAGCTATCTAATGTTTGACTGAAATGATTGGGTGGGTTATAAGTGATAATGTTTGTAACTGGCAGTATTTCACTATGGTTTATGATATAAAATGCTTGCAACTAGGATTGTGCTGGTGTGGTTTGTTTTCATTTATATAAATGTATGATTGCCTATGTTGTAGGTGATGGTTTACTAAAGATGCTTCTTGTTTATAAAAAAGGGACAGGAATTGAATAATTTATGCAACGTGACATAGGTTATATGATATACAGCAATATATGTAAAGTATAATGTTTGTAAATGTGAACTTGTTAATACGGTTTGATTACTTTTATATAAATGTAAATTTGCCTAAAGGTGTTTAAAAATGTCTATGATACCCATATTATCCTGGAACTTAAATGGCCTTACAGGTATAGACAAAAAGGAAATGGGATTGAATTATATTAAGAAATGCAGAATGCAATTAGCAATGCTGCAGAAGATACATTTGGAAAGAAATGAGCATGAGCATTTGACAAAGTAAGGATTTCAGAATGAATATTTAGCAGAATGTCAGGGACAAAGGAAAAGGGGAATACTTATATTAATTGCTAGAGGGACTCCAACAGCAAAAGAAGAGGAAAAAAGGCAATAATTATAGATTTATGGTATTAAGGGGCTACTGCTAAAGGAGGAAGAAGATTATGATGGCATGTATTAATATTCCACAAAAAATGGACTTATGGAGCTTAAGAAAAGTTGGGGAGAAATAATCAGTTTTCAGCACTGAATACTACTTACAGGTGGGGATTGGAATTTCATTTGCAATAGAGAGATGTATCAGAGGGATCCTGATGGGAAACTATTACAAAAGAGGGTAGATTTCTGAAGAAATATATGAAAATATCTGCTATGGAAGATGTGAATTCAGTAACAGGAACCTGGACAGAATTTACATATTATTCCCTAAGGTAAAACAACTGGGCTAGGCTAGGCAGAAATTACATTTCACAGAAATTTGCATTTAACTGAAAGTTTTGATACACATCCAATATGTATTTCAGATCATACCCCCCAAAACAAAAAAAAAAAAGATAAAAATTCAGGGTGATGAAGTAAAAAACGAGGCACTGGTGCTTTCCCACCTACCACTTAAAAAGAGAGGAATTTAAAAAGGGTGAATGGGTAGTGGAAATTATTCAAGAGTTATTAAGGAAGACAGAAATATATTCAAAAGTTATAGCTAGTGAATAAGATAAAAAGAAAATGGAGTTTAAAAACAGGGTAGAAATAAAAGACAAAAAAGATATGGTTAAAAAGTAATATGAATTACTTAGCGGGGCTAACAAAGGTTAAAATATTGCAGAAAAAGGGGAATCTCACAGAGCAAGAAAAGGTTCAAATGCAGAGTGCTGAAGAGAAAATAAGGGAGTATATGAATAATATTCATGAGTTTAGAAAGATTGCTGTTAAAGAACTATTTTGTTTTTACTATAATTCCAGAGCACAAAAACATTTAGCATGACAGTTTAGGCAGCAGAAAGTAGAATGCGCTGTTGACAAACTTGGGAAGCCTATAACAAGAAAAATAACAGGTATTAGACATAGTCTGGAAATTTTATGAAAATTTGTATAAAGCAGAAAATGTGGAAATCAAAAAAGATCAGAAATGGAAAAATTTAAGGAAAGCTTAATTATGCCAAGGATAGAGGTAGATGAAACTCAACAACTAACAGCTAAGTTAGGAGGAGATGAAATAAAAACAGTGATGTCTAATCGATCTTCAAGAAATTTCCAGGAAGAGATGGTATTTCTGTGGAATTCTGAAAGTTAGGAGGGAAGAAAATGATAAGGATCTGGAAGATTTTGTTAACCAGTATTTTAAAAGGAAGGAAAGCACCAACACCTTGGAAGAAAGCTATGGTGGCTGTATTACCTAAAGACAGTAAAGACCCATCAGGCCCAGCTTCATATAGACCCATTTCAATTTTAAACCATGATTATATAGATTATATAGTGTTTACTTCTATACTATTTAAAAGAATGGCAAAGATGTTACCAAAATTGAGAGATATGGGTCAATTTTAAACCATAATTATATAGTGTGTATGTCTACTATTTAAAAGAATGGCAAAAATGCTACCAAAACTGATAGATATGGGTCAATGTGGTTTTGTTGAGGGAAGGCAAACATTTGACAACATTAATACAATGGTGATGACCAAGAGGGAAACGGAATGTAAGAACATACTACTGTTGTTGCTGGATCTTGATGAAGAGAAAGCATTTAACAATGTAAACAAGGATTTTATGAGTAGAGCAATGGAAGCATCTGCATTCTCTAATACAATAATGCAGTTAATTAACAGGATGTATGAAGTATTGCATGCGAGAATTAAAGTGGGTGAGTTCCTCTCTGATAAGTTTTGTTTGAAATGAAGAACCAGAAAGGAGTGCTACCCCCCCCCCCTTTTTTTTGCTTTACATTTAGAATCAATCACAAAATAAACAAGGATATAATTGGTATGGTAATCAAGAAAAGTTGCCTTTACTTGAAGATGATATTATTTTTGTACCTGACAAATCCAGAAAAGGACATTTTAGTATTGTAGAATATTTTGAGACAGTTTAAAGTCTTTTGGGGATATGCAATTAATGAAAATAAAACAAATTAAATACCCACACTCAAACTGGTTAAGCAATATCCATTTTTATGGGGACATGATACAATGAAGTATTTAGGAATACAGATTGAAAAAGGCATATGTTGTGGCAGCTAAGGATATGTGGGAAGCAACTAAACTAAAGATAATACAAGAAAGAGAAACTGGAAGATCTTGTTTACAGATATGGATAATAATATACAACCAGTGAACATTTTTCAGTCCCTTTAGTTTTATATACAGGTCAGGCAAATTTTATTAACCATAGGAGAAGTTGTGGATAAAAGTTAGTAAAGAGTTTAAGGAATTCATCTGGGATGAAAAGAGGGCAAGAGTTAAATGGGATAAGCTGATCCTTCCAATAGAACAAGGTGGTTTAGTTTTACCTAATTTGAAGGGATAGTTTAAAGCTACACATTTAAGGCTCATATACATAACATAACCAGGAGGTTATAATTAAAAATGGAAGGGGATGATGATGAAGCAGGGAGTAAGTTAAAAAATAAATAAACAGAGTTTGGGATTTTGGATGCAGATCCTTAAGGAGAATAACAACTGTACATAATATTATATTCATGAGGTTGCAGAAAGTATTCTAAGAACAAAGCCATTACAAGAATGGAGAAAGGAGATTTTGACAATAGGGATTACTACAAGTAGGGGTACAGAACATATGCAAATGGGGCATGGAATTTGATGGATAAAACTAGCAAAGGAACCAAGATAGTGGAAGAAAATAACTAGAGTGGGAAAGGTAACATAGTGGGAGGAGGCCAAGAAGACATTTGGACTGCAGGCTAGGGGCTGCTTTACCTGTCAGGGATCAATATCAGGGCATAGGCAAAGAGAAAGGACATTGTGGCACATGCAAAGAGGCAGTGTCTAACCCACAACTATGGGCCAGGACAAAGAGAACACAAAATAAATGTTGCATTCATTATCACATCAAGGCTAACCAATGCAATCCATGGACTGATCACTCTATGTACCATACATTACGTTACATTACCCACTAAGGTTAGGAGGTAGGCAGAGCACCATCATCATCACTTGCAAAACTGGTGGTGGGAGACACAGTGACAACAAAGCTATATATATATATATATATATATATATATATATAATATATATATATATATATATATATATATATATATATATATATACACACACACACACACACACACACATATATAAATATATAGTTCATGAGAAATTAATTAATCAGCAACTTACTCTACTAGCAGGCTGTGATGCTGTGATGAGTCAGGAAACGTATTCTCTAGTAGTGGAGTTCAGCTGTTGCATCACAACAGTTGGTAATATTCACTTTGGTAACCTCTAGTTTTGGTAAGGTCTATGGCAGGGAAGGTGCCGAACTATGGGATCAAGTATATGCATCATAATGGGGTGTACTCTGGTGGAAGCTTAGAGAGATTAGGCATCTAAGATTAAGACAGCCACCATGTGGGCATGGCTCATTGTGTGTTCACAGGTAATAATGAAAGTGAATCATGGGAATACTCATGAGCATGCTGGTGAAACATCCCATTGAAAGTCATTTGAAAGTCATTGACCATGACCTTGTATCCATTGAGGACGAGCTGTGGTAAGCTGTGGAGTGACAGCTGACACTGTTTGGTATAATTCATTTATGTATGGCCTCTCATCATATAACACAGTGTGTGTTGGTCTGGTGTGTGTCTGGCCACCTTGCATCCAGACTCTTCATGTACACTCACTATCTGGTCAGCAGTGGAAGACTGGAAGGCAGTTGCCATGTGTCTTATCAAAACAGCATGGAGGCCATATTTGCCATTATGGATCTCAGTAGTAGCAGCAGCTCCCAGTTCCTATACTCCATGTCACTCTGCAAGTGTAGTACATAGGTTCACAGGTTAATACTAGGCTACTGATCCAGAGGCCCATATAGTAGCCTAGCCACAATATCCCAAACTGTACATACCCATTAACATGACTAATTTATACCTAAGTTCAACCCAATTCAATGAGGCCCTTGAGGGCCAGTCTCAGGGTGCACTCACAATTACTCACCCATTTGTCCAGGTTATGCTTAAAGAGGGTTGGGGAGCTACTTTGTTTTATATCCAAAAAAAGTTTATTCCATAAAAGAGAGATTCTCTGAGGTATACATCTAACTTGCCAGCAGGTTCTATTTATATTTTGGTAGAAATTAAGATCTCCTGAGTGCATATTTAGGGTGTTATTAGATTTGCAGATGTGCAGGTCACACTGGATCCCTTGAGGTTCTGTAAGCTTTAGAGGTCACCTTTCACAAGTTTTTAGGAAACAGAAAATAGACATACAGAGTACTTTAAGGCAGTCTGGGTAGCATAAGGAAGACATAGTCTTGATTATCCAGCACCACAGCAGTCAAAAAAGGTAACAGCTGATACAACATTGAATATAACACTAATCTTTTATTTACCTAGTAACTCTGGTCAAATTACAAAGAAGATAATCTGTTTTCACTGTTAAAACATCTTCACCTTAAACCCCATCCCAGTTAGGTAGCGGCATACATTAACAAGTGAAGTTATTTTTTTCTAAACACTGGAAAAGCCACTTTTCCGAATTCCAAGGAGTTTTAGATTCTTTAAGAGATGCTGGTTCAACAGCTAACCAAACTAAGTGCAAACTGGGTTTAGCAGAAGCCTACTATTTGGGTTACTTGATAAGAAGGGTTGATTATAAAACCTGAGAGAGAAAAGGTAGAGGTCATTCATAAATGAACTATACCCGATATTACAAACCAAGTCAAGGCCACACAGGGGTGGGACAACTAACACCACAAATTTATACTGAACTCTACCACTATAGCAAGTTGTTTGGCTAATTTTTACCAAAGAAACTGTTCCCCCCTAATAAATGTCAAATGGACAGAAGACAGACCAGCCACTCAAGAAAATGAAAAGTATGTTGTGTTCTGGAACCATCACGGTTGCCCTAGATTTTCCCATACAGTTTAAGGTATTCACAAATGCCAATGAAGCAGTCTTAGAAGTACTAA
The DNA here is from genome assembly GCF_019279795.1 of Protopterus annectens. NCBI lineage: Eukaryota > Metazoa > Chordata > Ceratodontiformes > Protopteridae > Protopterus > Protopterus annectens. Next base: position 907,293,258 of record NC_056739.1, on the reverse strand, counting down.
AGCAATTTACTGAATAAGCAGCCTATCCAATTTGCTATAATAGCCAGAAGTTAAGCAATGCTGAATAGAGGTATTCAGCAAATGAGTATGAGTGTTTGGCTATTAAATGGGTATCATCTATCCTTACATTTTATCCTTGGGCAGATCATTGTTATTAGTTTGGGACCATGTACAACTTTAATGGTACTAAAAACAAGGTAAGCAATAATTTCAAGCTTGCCAGGTGGACTTTGTCACTATGACCATTCCAGTTACAAATAGTATACTCACCAGCCAGACATCATTAAACTACAGATGGGATGTCCCAGGAATAAAACCTTTCTGCAGGTGCTAGAACTGATTGACTCTGCACTGGGGGGTGGGTAATATAATTCAGTAGCTGCTTTGTCAGTTCTGATCACAAGAGGAAGCAGTGATGAAGGTAGATATTGTCTGAAACCACACTGTACACGACAGGATGTACAAGTTTTATATAAATGAAACTGTAAGTCATGTGAGTTTAAAACTAGCTGTATTTAAGGCACAAGTTTAGGTGGCTTGGTGTATGTGCTCACCTCTAACCTACAAGGACTTCTGGGAAGGAGTCTCCAGCATCTCCAAGATGAAGATGATGCCTTGTGCAAAAAGCAGCTGCTATCCAGCAAAGGAAAATCAGAAAAAAATTGTTGCACCTGTGGAGTTTGTGTTGCCTATGTGGTAAGCTACTGATAGGGTTGCCACCTTTTCAAATGCCCAAAGTGGGACATTTTGGGTACAAACATCAGATTTTGCAGAGCAAAACATACCCACAGCAAGTACAAAAGGACAGAACTTCACTTTTACACCTAAATAAAAGGTTATTCTTGTAGCATTTTAGTTGCTTATTCTGTTTCTTATAACATGTAGGTGTTTCAGATACAAAATGACTGTTTTATGCAACTATTACATAAAATACAGGAAATATTTTTGTCCTAAAATCTCAGGACATTTGCCATTTTTTCAATTTTTTTGCAGGACACAACTGCCCAAACAGGGACTGTCCCTTGCAAAGTGAGACAGGTGGTAACCCTAGCTACTGAGAGTCTTCCCTACCTGTGAGGCTGTTACATTTTGAATGTGTTACAGGGAAATACCTCTTAGCCTTTAAGATTTTGGGGCCAGCACTGACAGACTGACTGTGTGGTCTGTGTTGCTTGGGCATTTATCCACCCTCAAGTGTTATTCCCCACAAAGTTTTAAGTGCTGTTTTAAAACTGCAGTACATCTAAGTTTGCTGATTGTACCTGCCTTGTCAAGAAAACCACATTTTTGTTCATCTCCTTTATACATAAACCCATGTTGAATTTATTAGCTATCTGTCTACCTATCTATGCCTCCGTCCCTTTCACTGTACTTACTTGCAGCTCATTTTAGTTTCTCTTCTTAACTTCTGTTATTCTGATATGAGAATTAAGGTAAATTAGCAGAAATCTGAATTTAAAGAGTACTGTACTTGGAATACTTCATTAAGAACACAGACCTAATGGTGCATACACTGTCTTTGGGTAAGGCACTATAATGGTAAATTAACTGATAGCTGTCTGTCTGCAAATAATTAACTATTAATGCATCGCTTGCCTGAATGCTCATCTGCCTGAAACCCAAAAGATCACGCCCATTTGCCTGAAAACTCAAATGCTCGAAAATTCATTTGCCTGAAAACTCATTTGACTGAAAAGCATCGCCACAACAAATATACCAAAAAAATGTACTTGCAGGCCCCCCAATTATATATAGCTCCATGGTCGTACAACTAAGACAACAAGACAAAAGCACCACACACAGTTAATCAGTGCTTTTGCGCAAACACAGACATTTACACATCTGGGGTGTACAACATTAAGCTGACCATTGCAAACTACACATATTCTGCAAGACTCACTTCTCTAATTACTCCTGTGATAAGAAATGGCACCATTTCAAACTTTCTGCACACTTCTATTCTTTTCAGACAAATTAATTTTCAGGCAATTAAGCATTCAGGTGAGTGACCTGGAATCTGCAGGTGCTAGAACTGATGGCCCTGCACTGGGGGTTGGGGGGGGGTCAAGTAATTTGATAACTACTTTGTCAATTCTGATCATAAGAGGGAGCAGTGATGAAGGTAGGAAAGCAGTGGCTGAAAACAAAGGTGTAGTTGGGCACTAAAAATGCCAAATAAAAAAGATAAATAAATAAATAGAAAAATGGAAAATAATCACAAGAACTGCACAGACCAGATGAGAAGTAGAAGACAAAGATGTATGAGGTCTTAGAATGTGGGACCATAGTCTGTGCAGCAAAGAATCCATACCTCTCAACTGTACAGCTTTTTTCAGAATGTCCAGATTTTTGCCTCATATATTTGGTCCATTTTTCATAAAAGTGAGGTTTTCTGGCAAACTAATGGCAAATCATTTAAGATCAAAGTTAGAAAATAATGACATACATTTGACTTTCATGCTTCATACCCTTCAGAAAATTCATGATAATGCAAAACCTATCACTCTATCCACTTGCTAAGTTTTTTAAGATCAATATTTAAAAACTGTCCCAATTTTTTGGCTTTTGTCCCATTTTTATTTATGGCTTTTTCCAGATTTCTGGTTCTAAGAGGTATGACTGAGTCTGCAAGACAATAGCTGACCTTCAGGGGAGAATACGGAAGCTACTGTTGCAAATGGATGTATAGTTTCATGAGTGGTTACCAGGCGTGCGCACGTCTGAGATATCACTGAGCCTACCCTAATTTCTCAATTGTCTCTGAGCAATGTCTGGTTAATTGACTTGCTCAGAATCACATAGGAAGAAAATGGAGTCTGAAGGAATCCAACCCTGTATTACAAGCAGTCCATAGCCTTAACCTCTGCACTGACTGGCAGATTGGCTAATCAAGTAATGAAGACCAGAATGGGACTGAAGAAGAGAAGGTAACAGGAGGGCAGTAAGCAAGATGGAAGTGGAAACAGGTAAGAGAGAAAGGCATAAATCAGGAGAACACATACAAATGTTGTCAGTGGAGAAAATAGAAATAAGTTGTCCAGAAGTAAGGTGAAGAGAAAATGAGAGAAGCAAAGGAATATAAGTCAAGGAGAAGGAAACCAAGGTAGAATGGCAAACAGAAATAGCAAGTATAGAAGACCAGCCATAGTCAGAAGTGGCTAGAGAAGTGCCAAAACCAGCAGGAGGGAAGTAGGTTGGGAGGGACCTAACCAGATCATAGGGACCAAGGGTAACAGGGATACAAGAGCAGACAGGACCTGTAGAAAGAGTGTTGGAGGGATGGAACAAGTATCAGGTGCAGCATAGATCAGAAGGCAGCAAGCAGAAATATTAAACACTACTGAGATGGTGTGGCTAGAGAGAAAAAGGCTGCAGACAGGAGAGATATTATGAATTAATATCAAAGGGGATTAACATTCTTGACAAAGGAGACAAAAGAGACAAGGTTACCATGAAACTGGTCTCAGGATTTAAATATAACAAACAGATGTCAGGATACACTGGCTGGAGGCAGTATTCTTGTAAAGAGTTACATGTGTTAGGAACTAGCTTATTAAAGAAGGAGGTGATTAGGGAATACAACAACATGCTGTAGCAGTGAACAAGGGAGAATGGTAAGAGGACAGTGTGGTAAGAGGACAGTGGGAATCGTTACAAGAAACAAGGTCTATGTTAAGGAAGGACAAGTTAGATCTTTACCTACAAGGTACAAAATTGTCTAGATGTGGGTTTGTGAAGTGCATCTCAATGATAGCACCTTTAAACTAATGTGTAACGGAGGGGTGTCAAAGAAGCAGAATAATGTTATGTACTCATGCAGCAGAAAGAAAAAAAAATGGACAGACAGCATAACAGGGGAACAAACAAAGTTGACTTGGAGAAGGGATGGAAAGTATTAATATGCAGTGCAAGGAGTCTTAGTTGGAAGACAGGGAATCTACAAGAATTGATGCAGAAGGAAAGGATGGATACAGCTGACATATCAGAAACCTATGCCAATAAGACGATGGGAATGGTATGGGGGTGCCTGAGTACATATCATTCAGGAAAGACAACAGAGAGGAGTTATGAAAGCACAGTACTAATTTACATAAAGAATGACAATACATGTGAGATCAGAAAGGAGGAGGAACACCATCCTGTGAATAAGGCAAAGAAGAAGACAGAGTCAGAACCTAAGTTACACATCTGTGGTTAATGTAGTGAAGGGGACACATGCTGGTGGGCCAGTATAGTTTATCTACCTTCCTGAATACACTGAGTGATGAGAAACTGTGAAGAGAATAAAGGGAGTGGGTTAGAAAGAATACAGTTATATTCATGGTGGTATCTGTTTTTTTTAGGAGCTGGTGGTTGAGAGCATGAAGACAAGGAAGCAACAACAAAGGCACTTTCTAATACACCTAAAGCCAGAGGAATGGCAGTAAATTTAGGAGTGTTCCCATTCAAAAGGTATAATATATTTTCAGACAGTCAGAAACCTCTCTAACCCCCTACTTATTTATTTATTTTATTTATTTACATTTGTTTACTGGGAAATTGTGACTGGACGCAGGTCCTTTTTCAGCGGATGCCCGGGGAGAAAAGCTCCACATCATGTACATGATAAATAGAGATACAAAGTTGTAGCAATAGTAAACAACATTACAGGTTGTTGGCTTTAATACAATAACAAGATATTGATTATCAACAGTATATACAGTAAATGTTGCAAGTTAAGATAGTTTCTTGTCGTTTATAACATTAGTAACAAAGTTGTCAGACAAGATGTTAAAGTATGCAAAGACAACTAGCTATTTCTGACTGTGGTTAGTAATGGGGGTAGTATAGTTGGGTTAAGAGTCTAGGTGTGGGGGGTAAGGGTGGGGGTGTTAGTCTCGATTTGAACAAGGACAAAGCCAGTGCAAATTTAAGTGGAATTTGAGCACAGTCTTGAAAAGGCTGCTGGAAGGTAGAGTAGTTATAGAGGGTGGAAGATTGTTCAAAAGTTTAGATATGGTACATGAAAATATGGCTTCTCCTGCTGAGTTTTTGGGTTTGATAACAGTGAGTTGACTTTTGTTGCTTGATCTTAGGGGCCTAGTGGGGTGACAGGGTTGGAGAAGGGTTTGAAGGGAAGGGATGCTAAGGGGTGGTTAATAAATTTAAGAGCAAGGGTGAGTTGATTAAAGTGAAAGAGTTGTGGGAGTTCTAGCCAGTTTAGTTCTTTAAGGGAGATACAATGATGGCTGCAGTAGGAGTTTCCAGTGGCAAATTTAGCAATTTTGTTGTAACAAGCATCCAGCTTGTGCAGGTCTGTCTGTCTAAGATTGGTAAGTATGGGGGATGCATAGAGTAGGGTGGAAATTAGCTGGGAATTGCCTATGGAGATTCTAGCTGCTTTGGTTAGGAATTGGCGGCTTCGATATAATGCTCCAAGTTTCTTGTGAACTTTTTTTATTGTGAGAGATATGTCGGTGTCAAATCTAAGTTTGTTGTCTATTTCCACACCAAGTAACTTTGTGTGCTCTGATGGAGAGATGATGGTATTGTCTTTGGCAAGAATGTTGAAATGGGGGGTTGTTTTGGGTGACTTTGGAAGGTTGAAACAGGAGAAGTTTTGTCTTACTTGGGTTGAGTAGGAGCTGAGCATTGGATAGCCAGATTTCTACAGAAGAAAATGACTCCTGTGTGATTTGTTGTAGTTCTGGTGGAGTGGGGGCAGAGCAGATGAGAGCAGAGTTGTCTGCGTACTGTATAAGAGATGCTTGTGTGGTGGCAACATGTAGGTTGTTAGTGAAAAGTGAGAATAGGAGAGGGCCAAGGATAGAGCCTTGGGGAACTCTGAGAGTAAGTGGAAGGCGAGGTGATATGTTATCATCCCAGATTACTGATTGCTGGCGTTCGTGTTGATAGCTGTGGAACCAGTTGCAGCCTGACTGTGAGAAGGAGAGGTTGGGAAGAGTAGAGAGTAGTAGCTCATGAGATACCATGTGAAAGGCTTTTGAGAGATCTAGAAATACGGCAGCAGAGAAGAGGCCATTGTTTTTGTGATGAAGTATAGTGTTGGTGAAGGAGAGCAGAGCGGAGGTAGTGCTGTGATATGGCCTGAAACCATGTTGGGTTTTGGAGAGGATATTATTAGCTAGGAGGTAGTTGGAGACCTAGGTGTTGATACATTTTTCAAGTATCTTGGAGAGAGGGGAGAGGATAGCAATGGGGCAGTAATTGGAGAGGTCAGTGGAGGGGGTGCCTTTGCAGAGTGGAATGATGTGGGATATTTTCCATATTGACGGAACATAGCCTTCTGTTATGGAACAGTTGATTAGAATTGAAATTGGGTAGGCTAGTGTATCAGCTACAATTTTCAAGTATTCAGAGGGGAGGTTGTCAGCCGCAAGTTTGGTGGGTTTAAGTTTTGACAATAGTCTTTTTATGCTGGAGGTAGGTACTGAGATGAAGAAGAAAAGAGGAGTGGGGGGTTTAGGGTTAGCAGTTGGGGGGCTGTTGTCGGGAAGTGTTGTTTGTTTAGAGATGTTATAGTTTCAGTGAAGTGTTTGTTGAATGATTCAGCAATACTGATGGAGGAGGGGGAATGGATGGCTGGGGGGTATCAACCTTCCCTGGGTGGAGGATACTGTTAATATTGGAACAGAATTGCTTAGGGTTGTGGTTGGTAGAGTTTAGGGTGGATTTATAGTAGCAGGATTAGTCTAATTTTATATGCTTTTTGGCTTTATTGCACAGTTCAAGGAATGATTGCCTGAGTTATTTCTTATTAGTCGCCAGTGCTCCCAGGCCTTATCTCTGGATTTCATTAGGGTTCTGGTGGTCTTTTGTAACCATGGGGCACACTTGGATCTGACGTTGGCATTTCTTACAGGAGCATAGGTGTTTAGGATGGAGAGGAAGGTACTGTTGAAGAAGTGGACAGCCTCATCTAGGTTGAGGTATTTTAGTGGTGACCAGTTAATTTTTTGCAGAGAGGAGATGAAGGAGTTGGGGTTGAAGTTGGACTTGTTCCGTATTTGCCTGTGGATAATGGGCTTCAGACTGTTTGTGTGGTCCTGAATTACGAAAGTGGGGGAGTGGTCACTAAGACTGTCAGGTAAGCAGCCTGCTAGGTAAGAGTGAGGGGGGGCTTTGTTGACTAGGATCCAGTCAAATAAGGTATGATTGTTAGGGTTTTTGTTGATTCGGGTAGGGGATTGAATGAGTTGAGTGAACCCATGGAGATTAAGGTGAATGGTTGGGAGACTGTTATTAGGAGATAGCCAGTTGATGTTAAAGTCACCGAGAATTATGGTTTCCTGGGGTAGAGATAGAGTAGCCCAGCTCAGGAGATTTTCTAGGGGTGTAATATTTTGCCCTGGTGGGAAACAGCATCCTATGATATTGATTGTTTTGTTTGGGTTTAGTTTGAGATTGGCATAAAGGATTTCTTCATTGTTGTGGAGAGGGGCAGATGAGTTCAGGAGTTGAATACTGAGGTGGTTTTTAAATATCAATGCTACACCACCTCCTTTTTTGGACAATCTTTCTATGCGAAGGATGTTGTATTCAGGTGGAAGTATTTCCTCACTTCTGATGTGAGGTTTGAGCCAGGTTTCAGTTGGGAAGAGAATATAGGGGGAATATATGCTTATGCTGGCATGTAGTTCTTGGTTTTATTGTATATGCTTCTGATGTTTAGGGACATTATAAGTATGTCTGTTGTTTTCTTGTTGGCTAGGAGTTGAGTTGTGGGGGGGGGGGGGGTTGCTTGGACTAGGGTTTGTGGTTGGGTTGGATTTGGGAGGACCAGGGTTTGGATGAATGTCTCCAGTGAGGGCTAGTTTATACAGGGTGGTTAGTATATGTTTTATATACATAGAAAATTGATTATGGTATCTTAGGGATATTTTATTTTTGAGTGTGTTAGGTGTTTGGTAATGGAGTGTGTGTATTGGGAGGATGGTTTTGATGGCAGGGGTTGTGTAGTTATAGTGTAAATGTTTGAGGGAGGGTGTTGAGGGAGTACAGTGGAAGTTGTTGGGGAATGTGACTGTGGAGCCTTGGTAGGATGTAATGTGAGCTAGAACTACGCAGGTTAGGACTGTTATTATATTAGGTAGTAGCATGATTGTGTTGGATGTAGGGGGAGGGGGTGAGCAGTGGTGTAGCCTAATTGCTGGCAATTAGGGGTGAGGTTAAGGCTATGAATAAATGCAGAGGTACTGGGGGTGGGTGGGAATAGGGAGCACGGAGGGGAGCGGAGTGAGTGTAGCGAATGTTGTGGGCTAGAACCCCCCCCAGGATAAAGATTGCAGGGTAAGTGTCTAAATAGCCAAATTGTTAGGAGTTATTAGAATCTAGTAGGGGAAAAACAATCTATAGACCTGATTTCAGCTGTGTCCTTTCTGGGTAGATACCTAGTCTGAAGCAGACAAAAAGTGGCAGTTTAAGTACTTAAAGTATTCCTTCATTTAAAGGTCAAGGAAAAACAGATGCACGGGCTGCAAAGGCACCACAGTGAAGTCACCCATCGCAAACCAATTGCAAGAAGTAGACATCTGGTTACTATCAAGTACTTTTCTACAAGACTTTCTCATCGTTTTACACTGAGGAAGAAAATCAGGGGATGAAGCAGATGAGGCCATGGCAGCATGAGCTAATGTCTGGAGAAGTTTGTTTTCAAGCTAAGTCCTAAGGGTATTTAATCGACTTTAGATAGTATCCAAAATGAACACTAGACAGATTTGACAACATTTTGCATTCTGTTCAGCCCCTAAAGAGAACAAACAACTCAAGTGGGAATCATTGTATGGAATCTGATGCCCACCGTTACACTTTTCCTTTTTCTGACAAACATTATAAATATTTTTCAAAACAAATAGTGAAAAGAGGAATGTCCAAAATGGGGTATTTACCTGTTTGATGCTTTCTGCTGAAGCAGACTATAACAGGTGACTAGATGAAATGCTAATAGAGGTCTGCATATAAAAACTATTACAAGAAAGTTCTGCATTTTGAAACATAAGTACGTCCCCTTTCTACTAGCATGTCTGCTTGTGCTAAAGGCAGACAAATGGGGTACTAGGAAGGAACCTGAGCTTTGTAAATTGGCAGGACATATAGGTATCCCAGAGGATATGTCCAATTTATGAAGAATACTGCAAAAGTAATCCTATGAAGTACCTCAAAAGTGAGAATGCTTAGAGTCTTTTTTGTCAATGCTTTACTGACAAGTTGCTTGAGGTGCAAGGTTTGGATAAGTGCTCTGTCACCAACTGCAACCATGCAAACACAGTATGAGTGGAAGCTTGCCAAAGTCTGATGTGCGTTCCTATCAAACACTAACAAACTGACGGACAACAGAGGGGAAGTCATTTAAATGTTAAGCTGATTAGGTGATCGGCAACAGTGATAGGAATAACACAGCAAGAGTAGTTGACAGGAAACAAGTGATGTAAACTCATCACACTCATTCTATGCTGCTAAACTCTGGAATTCAATTCCCTGCAAACTAACAACTGAGTTCAACGTCAAATTGCTTGCCAAACAGCTAGAATGCATACCTAGCATCTAAATAGATCTGCTGGTGCAACCAAAATTAACACTAACCATACTGTACTCTCAACTTTAAAACTCATGTCTAATGCTGTTATAGGAAAAAAAAGAAGCCCTGCCCTGAAAAATAGAATATCCTCATGGTTGTGATCATTTATTTTGAATAAAACAGAGCATTAAGTTTTAAAACTCCCACATATATAGAAGAGTCACTAACGCAGTTGGTAAAATGTTGCTTCAGCCAGCACGTTCTCCTTAGACATACTAACACAATGCTGGGATAGACTCACTGATTACTTAATCCTTTAACTGGTAAGCGATTATAAGCAATTAGATTTGCAAAAACAGGTAACTGTTTTACAACTGTCGACCAGTTAGTAATCTCCCCCCCCCCCCGCACACAACTATTACAAAATAACACAATAAAACACAGAAAGCAACAAAAAGGAAAAATGATGTTGAAACTTAACATTCACAGAAATGACTGCTAGTTTCCATGAGCCCCCAAAACAGCTTCATTAATATGTAGCCAACATCCTTACCAAAATCATCAGGACATTTAACTCTGGACTTCCACACACTGTGGGAATTTTAAAACTTAATATTTGAGCTCTACATAGATCTACAATGTTCTGTTTTATTCAAAATTAAATAATCACAAGCACAGGGATGTTCAGGTCTTCAAGGCATGCTTTTTTTTTTAACTAGGAAAAAGTGTTCTACATGATCTTTAACCTTCCTGCACTGACAACTCCAGTTTTCTTATACTCTACTGTTGTACTGCTCCTCCCTACCTATTTTCAAATACTTAACCTTCCCACTCTCTACTACCCTTGTACCCTCCCCTACTTAATTCCTCCCTAAACATTATCTTCCACCTGTCTTTATGCACACAAAAAGTTTACAAGCTTCTTTTCCCTGTCCTTCAGCTAATGTCAACACAACCTATCAAAACCAAAATATATGGGTCATGTGGAAGTTATTGTGTGCATATTTGGTCTATTAAAATGTAATTATTCTGTATAATTTGACATGTATGTTTGTTCTTATTCTTTTTTTCACATGACATGTTGAACGTGATGTCTACATTTTTGTTACTGTGTACTATAAATTATTAATGTAATTTTTGTCTTCCAGCTTTTCTATCCGGGCATCCACTGAAAGTGGGCTATTGGCTCAGTTGGACTATCCCAGTTATCAAATTTATTTATTTATTTACTTTATTTTGTTTTACATTTGTTTACTGGGAAAGTCCGACTAGACACAGGTCCTTTTTCAGCAGAGGCCCAGGGAGAAAAGCTCTATGAATAACAGTAAATGTTAAAGCACAAATTACAATAATCAATAACACATAAAGTAAACAAAATGTAGTATGAAAATAAATAAGTAAATAAACAGCTACCAAACTTTAGAAATAGATTAAAGCTTCTCTGGATAGTTCTAAGTTGGAAGTATGGCAGCAGCTTGGAGAACAAGCCAAATCTTTTGCAGTGCAGCTGCATCTGGGGGGCACCAAGAGGCAAAAAACTGCTGAATGTTTCAGGACTGAACAGTGAGATACTGGGTCAAGGACTTGAGTACTAGTGAGAACTTACCACTTATGTTCCTGGGAGTAAAATAAAAAAAGAGAAGAGGCAAATATAATCGTGACAGGCAACAGTGAGAGGAAGGATACAGTACGAGAACAGCTGACAGTCAACAAGTGAAATAAAACCTGGTTAGTTGTCAAATATTAGCAAAAATCTAAGAGGCCACAAAACAACTATGATTTTAAATATGTTACTTACAGCACTTAAATATACTCTATATAGTTCACACACGCACGGCAAGAAAGGTGTTGTCCCCATTGGATTCACCCTTAAACAGGACACAATTACACTACCCCAAGAAACTAACAATGGCATAATCACAACATGTGTGAGGATGAGCACAGCAGAAGGTGAGTAAAATAACAACTACAAGTTTAAGTGTTGGACAAAGGGGAGAGTAATACATAATACGCAAGATGAAAGCAAATACTTGAGGGGTGATCTTAACTGCCATGGAGGTCTGACAGGAAAGGGGGCAGTGTGCGTTTGTTCAAAGATCTACGCCCGAAGGGAGGAGTTGTCAAAGTAAGAATGGAGCATGAAAACAATCATAAAATGTGGAAGGACTTGAAAGGCTGCTACAATGCATTTCCTGTATAGTGTGAGTAAGACAGCGTGTGCATGTGCAAACCAAATGCTCACAGTAGATCGAAGGTGTTCCAGGAAAGAGAACGAAAGTACTACAAATCTATACCAGAAAAAAAAAAGAGAGAGAGAAACGTGGGATTTTTTGGTGTTGTTTTTGTTATTGGTCTAATGAGGACAAGTTGTTGTAATGTCAAGAGGTGTAAGGTCCAGACAAGTGTTCAGCTGTCAACCAAAATTACAGTCAAAGGGAGACACAGCAAGTAATCATAGCTTACAAGAGGGGAGGAGTTTGCTAAAGTCCAATGGCAGCCAGGAACAAACATTAGTAAACTGAAGGACAACAGATAGCTAGTCTTTTAAACGTTAACATCTTGTACACTTAAGAACTGACATTCAACCTTCTGTTATTGCACTAAAATGGAGTCCAGAAACAGATGGGACGCAAAGACAAACACTTTTGCCTTGCAAATGCAGTCTGAAAACAGAGGAAAGCAGAAACTGTTACGCAGTTCAGACATGCACAGTTGGATTACAGGGGCAGGGATCAGGCAAAAGTGAGCAGTTATTCTACAAATTGGGAGTGCAGAGACAGCTGAAACAACAAGACAAGTCTTTGGCTTCATAGCTGCAGCCCGGGTGGCGGGAAGATGTAAAAACTACTGAGTATTTCAGGGTTGAACAGCTGAATCAGGCAAGAGATACTAGTGAGTAGTTATACTCCAAGATTGGGAAAGCAACAGCTGTGAGAATAAACGCAATCTTTCAGAGCTTTCCCATTTCATATGCAGAGCCAGAATCTCAAAGTTCTGCACTGCATCCTAAATCTGATGTAAAAAGAACTTTGATTAATCACTATATGAGCTACTCAGCCTACAGCTGTTATAGGCACATTACTAGAAGTACATATCCTTTTTCCATTTTTATGTAACAGTTCAGTCTCTTTAAAAGGTCAGGAAGCTAAAAGAATATGTCTATGTCTTATACACTTGTAGGATTTAGACCTCTCAACTGTACATGCTTTGGAGGTATGTACTGATTTGAAGGCAAGATTCACCTATTCCTGGAGGTACATTCCTACCTTCAGGATTGATTGAACCTCTTCAGATGATTCTCTGAATCCTGCCATCACACACAGATTTTGAAGCTGCTTAAACACACAGTGTCACACTACATAGCCAACATAATGGTGGCACCATTAATTTAAAGACAGAGGATCCCACATTTATATTTCCCTTTTTTTGTTTTCATTATAAACATATGCAAATGTACATATAACAAATACAATAAAACAATAACAAAACTATTTACAATATTTACATTCATCCATGATAAACAATCATTTTATCCATGAGCAGTTATCAGTATTTGTTCAAAAGGTTTTCCAATTTTTGCCATGCTATTTTTTATCACTAATGTTATAAGTTCTATAACAAATGGTTTGCAGTTCTTTTTTACAAACAACTTTTGCTAAATTAATAAAATCTTTAAACATCAAATCTTGTTTACTTTTCCAATTTAAAGTAATAACTTTTCTGGCAATTGCAAGAATTGACTAGAGTAACTGAATCTGAGATTTAGGTGACAGAGACCAGGTTCAAGGCTCCAGAGAGCATCCCTGCATTACCAAGCTATAATTCATACCACACCTTTCGGCCACCTAACCTGAACCGAAACACTAAAGGTGGAGGCGTGTCCATATTCATTAAGGATATCCACACCTCCAGGATAGTTGCTCAGCATAATGCATCCGAGATTATCCAAGTGCAACTAACTCTGGGCAAGACCGCAATCCAAATTGTAGCTTGCTACAGATCCCCCACCATGCCCCAGGATTCCCACTCCTCATTTCTTGATACACTGGAAAATATTAGGGTACAAAAACCTAATAATGGGCGATTTCAACTACCCCACCATTAACTGGGAAAACTACTCATGTACCAACTCTTTTGCTCAATGTTTTCTGGAATTCGTAAATTCCAATACCTTGGATCAACTTATCCACACCTCCACCACAGGCAGCAATATACTAGACCTGGTCATTACCAACATGGGCGACCGGTGTTCCACACCAGAGGTCAATTCCTCGTTGGTCAGATCCGACCACAGGCTAATCACCCTAGACATCCACATCCCGTCCCAACCCCCCATTAGGGAAACCACCATAAAAAATGTCCCCAAAGCCTACTTCACGCTTCTTAAGACAGAAGTGGCAAACTTCACGACACCCATGCAGATGGACAACTGAGGTACGACTGTTGAATCTTACACAAATGAACTTTATAAGCACTTACACGAGTGCATGGACTGTGCTATCTCTAACAGAACCAAGATGCTATCCTCCAAAAAAAGGAAGCCAATCTGGTGGTCCTCTGCTATAAACAAACTCTACAACCCCACTTAATCTCCTTAAACTCAATCTTAATCTCCCCACTGCCTACTCTTTTTCTCCTGCACCTACCTCCAACATAAAAAAAAAAATTTAACTAAACTTAAGCCCACCAAATTAGCAGCAGACAACCTCCCAAGTGAATACCTACAAATCGCAGCTGATGCTCTGGCCTATCCAGTATCCATCTTGATTAACCGATCTCTGTCAGAAAGGTAAGTTCCCACACTGTGGAAAGTATCACATATAATTCCCCTCCACAAAGGCGGCCCCACCACAGAACAAACCAAATACCGCCCCATAGATATTCTCTCTCCACTCTCCAAAATACTAGAGAGAGATGCATACACTCTCAGGTCTCAGACTTCCTCTTTACTAACAAACTCCTTTCCAATACTCAGCATGGTTTCCGACCAAACCATAGCACCACCACTGCCTTATTCCCCTTTACTAACACTATCCTTCAGCATAAAAACAATGGCTATCTTTCCTCTGCTACTTTCCTAGACCTATCTAAAGCATTTGACATGGTCCCACACAAACAACTCATCTCTGCCCTCAATAACCTATCCATCTCTCAAGCAGTCACCAACTGGTTTCAGAGTTACCTGTCTGACCGCCAACAATCCATTGTATGGCAGAATGACATATCTCCCCAACTACCTGTCTCCATTGGGGTTCCCCAAGGATCCATCCTTGGACCCCTACTCTTCTCTGTTTTCACCAATAATCTATCCTCTGTCACCAAACATGGCACACTCATACAATACGCAGATGACTCAACCATCATCTGCTCAGCCCAGTGCCTACCCAAACTGAAAAAAGTCACACAGGAAACCTTTTCCTCCGCTGAAACTTCGTTATCCGATGCCCAATTAATACTCAACCCAAACAAAACTAAACTACTCATCTTCCAACCCACCAAACATACTCAAAACAACTCTCACTTTAACATTACAGCAAAAGACAACACCACTATATACCCAACTGAACACACCAAATTACTAGGAGTGAAAATAGACAATAAACTAAAATTTGACATTCACATATCCATGACCATAAAAAAGTCCACAAAAAACTAGCAGTGTTATACAGAAATAATCAACTTCTCACCAAAGCAACAAAGATTTCAATAACAAATTCCCACCTTATCTCCACCCTGCTTTATGTTTCTCCAATATATACCAACCTAAGGCAATGCGATCTAAACAAACTAGAGACCTGCTACAACAAAATTGCCAAATTTTCCACAGGGGTATCCTACCGTAGTCAACACTGTCTCTCACTTGCTGAACTGGGCTGGCTTGAACTCCCTCACCTCCTTCAATGGTATCAACTCTCACTCACCCACAAACTAGTAAACCATCCACTAAATGTCCCATCCCTCCAGAATCTACTCCAACCCTATCGCACCACCAGACCACTAAGATCCAGCAACAAAAATCACTTGCAGATCACTAAAGCCAATAACTCTGCTGGTGAAGCACTATTCTCTTGCACCATAGCCAAATTATGGAACTCCCTCCCACCCACAATTACCGACGTACCATCATGCACCCACTTCAAAACTTTATTAAAAGCGCACCTAAAAACATGCTGGCTATGCTCTTGCAATTCCCATCCTATCCAACCACTAACTTTCTTTCCACCTCACCAACTACCTTGATTATAGCAAGCTCAGATGCTCATAAGCATTGTACTTATCATACAGCAGGAAATTCTTATTGTAACATTTGTTAATGTCTGTTATGTACTTCGCAGATAAAGATTCTAGTTGTCTACTGATGTACTATGTTCTTCATCTGTAAATATGTTTGTAATTAATTGCTATAGTAATTAAATTGTTAATCGCTATGTAATCCAATGTACTATTGTCTGTTTATTTTAACTGTGGAGCTTTTCTCCCCGGTCCTCCACTGAAAATGGACCTATGTCCAGTCGGACACTCCCAGTCAACAAATGTAAATAAATTTAAAAATAAATAAACAGAAGAAAGAAACTGTTGCAAAAAAGAGTAAAATCCCATGATTGGAGGAACTCTCTGGTCAGCCTAAGTAAGAAACTGACATCCCTCATAAAATCCTCCAAAGCTAGTTACGAAAACAAAATCGCCACTGATTCTAAAGACAACCACAAAGCATTCCATAGCCAAGTCAAGAATCTCAATGGCAACACTCAGATCTGCTCTGAGTTACAGCACAATGGCACTAAATATGCAGCACCAACTGATATTGCCAACATCCTGGCAGATAGGTTCAGTGCTAACTTTACCCCCCTCTCACCCCCTAAAGGGCCCATCTCTATACTGGAAGAATGCAAAGTAACTGTAATCATGGCTGCACAGATAAAAAACACACTCTCCAAAGTCAAGAACACAGCATCCATGATACCTGACAACATCCCAGGCTGCGTTCTACACGAGCTACAGAACAAACTGGCACCCCACCTAAGTACCATGTTTAATCATAGCCTCGCCTCAGGCTTTGTGCCCACTGAATGGCGCACAATGACGGCTATCCCACTCCACAAAGGGGGAGCCACCACGGACCCCGGGAACTACCGCCCCATTTGACTGACGAGCCTGGTCTGTAAGGCCATTGAATGTATCATCATGGAACTTATAAACAAAGACACCGGCAATCTCCAAACTCTGGACCCCACCCAGTTCGGGTTTGTATAAGGCAGATCATGTCTCCTAAACCTGATAGACTTCTTTGAAGCAGTCACCAAAGCCATACACAAGGGTGAGGTGGTTCACACAGCCTATCTAGATCTCGCCAAGGTTTCAATACCATCCCCCACTCTGGAATTCCAGACAAACTCACTAAACAAGGTATAAATCCCTATGTCACAAGATGGGTTGCCAAATGGCTCACTCACAGAATGAACACTGTTAAAGTAGCAGACTCCAAATCCGACTTCAGACCAGTGACAAGTGGAGTACCACAGGGTTCAGTCCTAGGTCCTCTCCTGTTTGGTATCTAATTCTCTGAAGTACAGGCTAACACAGAAGGACTGCAAACTAGGAGCCATAATCGAAACTCCTAACGATGTGGACATCCTACAAAAGGGCCTCACTGAGACAGATGCCTGGTGTCAACGCCATGGCCTCAAGGTCAATGCTAAAAAGTGCACTGTCATCCCCTTTGGTAAAAACTCTGTACCCATGAACTACTACATAGGCGGTAGTCTACTTAACACTGAAGTGTGATAAGAGACCTTGGGACACAGGTGGACAATAGTTTCTCCTTTGATAATCAAATTGCTACAGTAGTCAGGAAATCCTTCTATGTGGCATACCTCATCACAAAAGGTTTCTCATCCAGGAAAAAAGAAATCATTGTTCACCCTCTACTCGTCACTCATTAGACCCATTATAGAGTACAATGCCCCTTTTGGTTTGTACCTCACAAGACATCTAAAACAACTGGAAAGGCTGCAGAAATACCTCACAAAGAGGATTACCAGCCTCAAACAGATGCCCTATGCAGACCATCTCAAAATACTCCAGCTTTACTCCATTGCATATTGCCTACTCAGAGGTAATCTCTGCCTAACATATAAAGCTATGTCAAACCCAGAGCTGCTGGACATGCTCCACTTAAAGAAATCCCAGTCCCTCCGAGCTACACACTCTAGGGATCTAAACCTTTTCACCACAATAAACTAGGGTTACCACCGGTCCCACTTTGTGAGGGACAATCCCTCTTTGGGCAGTTGTGTCCTGACAAAAAAAATTTAAAAAATGGCAAATGTCCTGAGATTTTAGGACAAAATTATTTCCTATATTTTATGTAATAGTTGCATAAAACAGTTATTCTGTATCTAAAATACCTAAATGTTATAAGAAACAGAATAAGCAACTAAAATGCTTCAAGAATAAGCTTTTAGTTAGGCAAAAAAGTTAAGTTCTATCCTTTGTACTGACCATGGGTATGTGTCGGCCCATAAAATCTAATGTTTGTGCCAAAAATGTCCCGCTTTGGCCATTTGAAAAGGTGGCAACCCTACAATAAACAGAACATGCTGGAGGGAGAGATTCCTGTCCCAGAGACTTCCCATACTCTGGAATAAATTACTTGTCTATATCAAACAAAGCTCCTCATTAGCACTCTTCATGAAAAATCTTGATGACTGGATGGGAAATAGGAAATTTACCCCAGGGATCACTTCTGCGGCTCTGCTCGACAGGGGCACTGGAAAATAATTTTCTTGGGTGGCAAAAGCCAGGGTACCCTTTTGGCTAGGCTTATATAGGCCCTAGGACCAATAACCTAGTACCTACCTATAAACCTATAGGAACACTGAATAGGATTAGTGAGTTAGAAATATGATAGTTATCAAACCATAAAGCATTTACAAAATACTTGAAGTCTTTCCAGTATTGAACATTTCTACATTCAATGAACATGTGAACCCAGTTGGCCTCTAGTAATTCATCACATTTCCAACATTTGCTTTCACTGTTTTTGATTATAAGATTTATTTTATGTGGAGTACAGAAACTCCTATTCATAAATTTCCATGTATACAATCTCCAATATAATGAAGAAGAGGTACCATACGTAGAATTCAATAACAATTTTTTTGATTCATCAGATAATTGTTCTCCATTAAACTTTACATAGTAATTCCAAAAATCTGAGTCAAACTTTAGAGTGTCTTCTCTTAGTATCTTATAAATAGGTGAGTTACTTAATTTTTGATTATCTGTCTTTTCAAGACACCTAATAAAACGTTGAATCAAACTAGGTATAGATTCAGTCTCTAGGATGATCGGTACTCTCATTTTGTTTTCTATAAACTGCCGTAATGAGTGTATAAACAACCAACTGTCTCGACTATTATCAAAACTACATAAAAGAGAGTTTAGTGGTTTAATGCTCTTATTTTCAATAAACTAATGCCAAAATATAAAGTTATTTTCCTTTAATTTTTGAATCGCATTGATGTTGAAAGAATCTAGGCAATCAGGGGAGCATGCTATAGGAAATATAAGAAACAGAAATCGTTTAATGTTGTAATTACAATCAATTATATTTTTAAAGTTATTAAATATTTAATTAATGCCATAAGAAAAATGATCAAACTTTTTATTAAATAAACAAAATTCACGTAAAAGCCAATGAACTCTACTTATTCCATATTGTTCCTTAAATTGATTTCCTATAGTTCTGACATCGCATTTATATCACGTTATTGAAAGATGAAAATAACGAATGCTATTTCATCAAACCTAAAATATCTGAACCACATATCGAACAATCAGAACAGCAAATTTTTTCCTTGGGAAAAAATTTGCTATTCTGAAACACATACACACAACACAAGCACGCCTAAAAAACATCAATCCACACACATACACTTATAATCCTACAACTAACCTTACACTAAACTATACATACACTACTGTCTATCCACTTACCTTAACCTAAACCCTAACCCTAAGGTCCGTCACTATTGCACACTCACCTAACCCGCGCCCTAACCCTAACTCACTTAACCCCACCCCTAACCCTAATTCACCTAACCCGCACCCTAACCCTAACTCACCTAACCCGCACCCAAACCCTAACTCAACTAACCCGTGCCCTAATCCTAACAACCACACAATCCCACACTTATCTAAACTCGACCCGTAAATTTCCACCACAGCGCTGAAAACAGCGAAGCCACAGAACTGGCCAACCAAATTCTTTCCCTAGGAAAAAATTCTGTGTTCTGCAGCTTTGCTATTTTTAGCGTTCGCTCAAAACGGATCGATATTAGAACATTCGAAGTTTTAAAACTTCGATGTTCTGATATAGACCCCTGACATCAGTTATATGGATCTCATGTATTGTTTTCCAGACAGATATATAGATAGGTGTGATCCAATGTAATATTACATTAATTATAACTGATTTGGAATAAAGATCTAAGCTAGGAAATGCTATCCAACTACTGTTCCAAGCTGTAATGTGCCATTTATATGCAATCCTAAATTTTAAGCGGAACCATAACAATTTAAGTAGCATGGAATTTATTTTTTTAAATAAGTTTTTTAGGAGGGGGTAGTATCAATTACTGTATATAAAACAAAACTTTAGTTAAAATTATCGTTTTAATTAAAGAGAGCCTATCCTCCATTATGAAGAACATTTTATTCCATCTTTTGATTAGTTCACTAATGGAGGTTATTAAATTATTGTAGTTTAGTTTAACAGACTCTTTCCATGTACTCTTTATACTGATACCCAAATATTCTAATATATCATTCTCCCAATTAAACAGACTATTCTCTCTTAATGTTTTGTTGATCTTTTTGTTAATTAGTAATGTTTTGGATTTATTATGATTAAATTTAAGCCCTGACACTCTTTCAAACATGCTTAAGGTATTTATAACATCATGAAAAGAACCATCAATATCACCCAAGGTTAACAACATATCATCAGCAAATAACTGTATCTTAGGACA
The DNA here is from genome assembly GCF_019279795.1 of Protopterus annectens. Taxonomy (NCBI): domain Eukaryota; kingdom Metazoa; phylum Chordata; order Ceratodontiformes; family Protopteridae; genus Protopterus; species Protopterus annectens. The sequence continues at coordinate 907,272,708 of NC_056739.1, read as the reverse complement.
ATAGTCTTTATTAATTTGAACACCTTTTATATTTTGCTTGTTTCTGATATATGTAGCAAAAGGTTCCATTGAAAGAGTAAACAATAATGATGACAAAGGACAACCTTGTCTAGTTCCCTTGAGGATTTCTAGTGGTGAGGATAGACATGATCCGATTTTCACATACACTTGTGCCCCACTATAAATTTTCATTAATAAGTTGACAAAATCTGAGGAGAATTCAAAACCAATCAGAATTCTTTGTAGATAAGACCAACTAATAGAATCAAAAACTTTTTCTATGTCTCGGCTGATAACAGTTAGTTGTTTTTTGTATTTGCATGCTATGTCTATTAATGACAGTAATTTAATAATGTTATCTTGCACTTTTCTATGAAGAATGAACCCTGTCTGTTCATTATGTAATAAATTAGGTAATATTTTCTTTATCTTATTAGCTAATACTGTCATGAAAAAATTATAATTAGTGTTTAGTAATGAAATTAGCCTATATGAATCACAAGATTTGGGGTCCTTACCTTGTTTTAATATGGGGGATATAACTGCGTATTTCCATGGTGGGGATGTTATACATTTTTGCTTAACCATAGTAAAGGCACTCAAAATTTTCTTTATTATATATTCAGGAAAAATCTTATATAGCTCAGGAATTATTCCAGCCAGTCCTGGAGCTTTATTATCTTTTAAATGTATTTGCTTTTACACTTCTGTTAGTGTTATTTGTTTATTTAATATGTTATTTTGTTGCATTGACACCTTAGTAGTTGTATTTTCTTGAACAAAATTATTTATTACATTATCTGTCTCCAAAAGTGGTGTGAGGGGTTGGGAGGGTGGCCTAATGGTTAAGGTGTTTGCCTTACAAACACAAGGTGCAAGGTTTGAGTCTCACAAGGGATAATTGGCTAAGCTTAAAGTGGCTCGCAAGGGCAGTTAGCTTAGTACTAATCTATGAACCTATGAACCTATGAACACATCTAATATGCCCATTAAGTTAGATGTACTCTTCAATGAACCATCACTTTTACATTTTATCTCATTAATACAATTTTGTTTATTTTTTTAGATCTTACCGCTATTTTACGTAGATGTTTGGGATTTACAGCATAAGATTGCAATTTCAATTTTTCCACGTTTATGGCTACCTTATGATTCAGAAATTCTAAGTATTTTTGATTTAACTTAGTAATTTCATTATGTGCTACTTTGTTATTTGGTTTTGCGTCCATTTTTATCTTGTCTATGTTTTTTTGTAAGTCTAAAATTCTTTGTCCCACTGTCTCCTTTTTTAAGGTATCAAGATTTTATTCTACCATATATGTAAACTTTAAAGGTGTCCCATAGTATTGTATACGTTACTTCACCATTATCATTTGTTTCCATAAATATGTCTACTTCTTTCATTATCCATTCCCTAAAATCATTTATCTTAGTTATGTAAGCAGGAATTCTCTGTAGAAATCTTAAATCATCTGTATGCGTACTTAATGTAAAGTTTATAGCATTATGGTCTGAAAGTGGACAAGTCATTATAGCTACGTCACTTATTTTACAGTATATATTATTTGACACAAAGACCTTATCAATGTTTGTTTGTGTACCAAACCAATATGAATAGTGAGTAAAGAATAAGTAATAATGTTCTCTTATACCATGTATATCTTTAAGGTTCACTGGTTTGTAAAGTCATTTAACTTCTTGGCTTGAGATGTTAGTTTTATTTTACCATTTTTAGAAGTATTATTGCCTGATAATAGGCAGTTAAAACCACCTCTTGCTATAATTTCCCCTTTTGCATTTAAAGTAACAAGGTCCAGATATTTGTCAACATATAGGTTCATAGGTTCATACTAGGCTATCTGCCCAAGGGCATTTATAAGCCTAGCCCATAGTTATTTGGCTTTCGCCACCCCTTTAGTTTGAATAAAACTATGCCTATTATTTTGCTGTGCCTCTGTCAAGCAGTGACACTGAAGTAATCCCTGGGGTATATCTGCGATCCCCCATCCACTGGTCAAGATTCCTCTTGAACAAGGCCAGCGAGGTGCTCTGCCTCACATGTACCGGGATTTTGTTCCACAGCATAGGGAGTCTCTGGGTGATGAATCTGTCCCTCCAGCACATTCTATTAATAACCGTGTCAAGGTTTAAGCCTCCCGCCATTGTGGTTCTGAGGGATCTAGATTTTTTGAGGTGAAGCATATTCATCAAATCAGGGTTTGACATGGCCTTATATGTCAGGCACAGGTCACCTCTGAGCAAGCGGTATGAGACTGAATAGAGCTGGAGTTCTTTCAGTCGGGCAGCATAAGACATATTTTTGAGACCCTTTATCCTTTTGGTGAGGAACTTTTGGGGCCTTTCCAGCTGCTGCAGGTGTCGGGTCAGATACATTCCGAATGGGGCATTGTACTCAATCATAGGTCTAATGAGTGATGAGTACAGGGAACGATGACCTCCCTTGATCTAGATGTGAATCCCTTCATGATCAGCTGGGCAATGTAGAAGGTTTTCCTAACCACTTTAGCAACATGATTGTCAAACGAAGGCTACTGTCAACCTGGGTCCCCAGATCCCTGATGACTTCTTCTGTGCTCAGTGGATTGCCACCTATATGGTAGCTAGGGGTAACCTTGTTTTTCCCGAAGGGTATGACTATGCATTTCTTGGCATTTAACTTTAGGCCATGGCTCTGGCACCAGTTATCCATTTCTGTGAGGCCCTTCTGAAGGATATCTGTGTCAGATGTGTTTTCGACTATGGCCCAGTTTGCAGTCATCTGCAAACTTTGTCAGCCATAACCCTCCTGTATTTGCTTGTACTTCAGAAAAGTAGATGCCGAACAAGAGTGGACCCAGGACTGAGCCCTGTGGGACACCACTTGTGACAGGCTTTGAGTCTGACATGGCTCCAGCAACTCTGACCCTGTGGGTTCTGTCACTTAGCCAGTTTGCAACCCATCTTGTGATGTATGGGTTAACATTCAAGCTGATGAGTTTTTCGATGATACCTGAGTGGGGTATTGTGTCGAAGGCCTTTGCCAGGTCAAGGTAGGCTGTATGGACTGCCTTTCCCTCATCAATGGCCTTGGTGACTGTCTCGAAAAAGTCAACCAAGTTTAAAAGGCATGATCTGCCTTTGACAAAGCCAAACTGGGTTGGATCCAAAGTCTGCAAGTTCCCTATGTCTTTATTTATGACTTCCATTATGATCCTCTCCATGGCTTTGCAGATAAGGCTTGTCAAGCTAATGGGACGGTAATTTCCAGGGTCGGTGGAGGCACCGCCCTTGTGAAGTGGGACCACAGTCGCCGTGCGCCACTCCTTGGGTATGATCCTGAGGTGAGGCTAAGATTAAACAGCTGTCCTAACTGTGGGTTTAATTCCTCATTGAGTTCGTGGAGCACACAGCCGGGAACACCATCCAGTCCCATGGATGCTGTGTTTTTTGCTTTGGAGAGAGCAGTTCTCACCTGGGCGTTGGAGATGTTTGGGGGGCTACAATCCTCTGGTATAGATATCTCTCCTTTTGGGGGGGAGGGGGGGGAGAAGTTTGCACTGAACCTGTCAGCCAGTATGTTGGCAATGTGTGTAGGTTCAGTAATCTTCACATCATTTTGAACTAATTCTGAGCATATCTGGGAGTTTCCTCCTAGGTTTCTAACATAGCTAAAGAAGGCCTTATGACTGTCTTTTGAGTCCTTGGCGATTTTTCTCTCAAAATTTGCCTTGGATGATTTTATGAGAGCTCTTAGTTTTTTACTTATAATGATCAAAGGTGTCTTACCTTTCAAGGATTTTGCTCTATCTTGTAGTAGTTTCCTCCTTTTGTTGTAGAGCTTGTTTATGGCTGGGGTCCACCAGACTGGACGCTTGCCTTTGGTACAAAGAGTCTTAAGTTTTGTTTGGGATTGCCTGATCCATGCAGTCCTGTAGGTGCTGGTAGAAGGCATTTGTAAGTGATTCAGCGGTTTGAGTAATGTTTATCACTGGCTCAGGGGCCTTAAAGGAGACCACACTAGTTTTTAGAAGTGTGAAGTCGGCTTTTGAGAAGTTTTTCACTGTGGTCTTTTTTATTTCAGGTGGGGGCGGGATGAGGACCTCCAGCGAGATTAGTTTATGATCTGATCTCACCAGTGAGGGGTATACTTCCAGTGTTGAACATTGTGATCCCATGTTCGTGATGATGAGATCAAGTATGTTTTCTCCTCTTGTGGGGATGGTGACTAGTTGTTCCATGGCATTTGAGTTTATGAACTCCAGGAACCTTTGGGCTAGAGTGTTTGGGCTTGAGTAGTGTTCCCAGTCTATATTAGGGTAGTTGAAGTCACCTAGTATGATGGTGTTTGGAGATACATTTATCCCCTCCATTGTTTTCAGGAAGGCCATGTGAGGTTCCTGAGTTTGAGAGGGTGGCCTGTAACATGCTACAAATTCAGAGCAGTCTTGCCTATGGTTAATTGCACCTGGATGGTCTCCGATGCATCGTGCGTTGCCACCAACCTTGAGGTGTGGGTGTCCTTTATGAATATGGACACCCCCCCTCCTTTCTTGGTGTTGTCCGGATTTTGGGGCCGGAACGCATGATATGAGGTGAAACCTGCTAGTGCTGGGTTGCTCTCAGGAGCCTTGAACCAGGTTTCTGTCACAGCACAGACATCGATGTTCTCCATACTGAGAAGGGCCTCGAGTGCGTGCATCTTGAGATTGAGACTTCTGGCATTGAGCAGCATTACCCTTAGTTTTTACTTTTTGTGTTCTAGGGTGGTAGGTTTAGAATTTGAGCCTTGCCTAAAAAAGGCACTATGGGGGTGGCAAGAGCCTTTGCCAATATCCGGAAGCCTAGGGGTGACAGGTGTAAGCCGTCCCTTGCGAAGCAGCATGGCTTGTCCAGCATGTCATCCCAGGCAGACAGACATTGGATCCCCTTTGAATGACACCAGAATTTAAGCCAATTATTAAAGCTGATCATCTTATCACTGTATTGTGGCATCATTCTAGGTGAAGGTAGGATACTGCTCAAGGTCAGGGTCATACCTGCATGGGCTACATAATCAGAGAGCTCCTCAATGTCTCTTTTCATGTAGTCCAAGGAGGAATATAGCTTCAGCTTAAACTTGATATAATACCCAGTCCTGGTATCCAGTATGTAATAATCAACATATAATACTTCCTATTGATTTCCAAAATAATCATGCTTAGCATCCCATATTTACCTGAAATTGTATCTATAATTCTTGGCATAGTATAAGTATTTTTCCATAGAATAAGATTGCCCCTTCTCTTAGTCTTAAAACATGAATCAGCCAGAATGGTACAGCCATTGAATGAGTATTTTTGTAGATCTTTTTTTAATAGATGGGTTTCCTGTAAAAAGATGATCTGGGCTTTATGTATTTTGATATATTTAAGCATTATTGTTCAAACCATTAATATTTAATGATAAACATTTATAAGCCATTGACTATAATGTGTATGTTATTACTAACTGAAAGACCTTTCTTCTGTGCTGACTTGAAATCTACTGAAAACTGACTTATCATGGATGCATAACGTGTATTAACCACTACCTTCAAAACTCCAAAACTATTTACAAACACAATAACATATAAAAATAATAAAATCCAAAAACGGCAGCTCAACAGGGAAATCGGACCCGAAAAGATGTAAAAACAGTACAATAACACAAATAGAGTATTAAAAATCATCCACGGGGCACACCACGGCTCTTAGACAAGAAATATCAGTCACAGCAGATGCAAATCTGTAGATTCTTAAACGAAAAATGAAAAAATGAACGTAACTTCAGCTTAAACTTGAACTGATATAATTTTATTGTATAATGTCATGAACCTCTCATATATGATAGACTGAATGTTATGTACCTATATTTATTAAAATGTATTTTTATAGCTTAATAGCTTAAAAAAATTTTATTAGTGTTTTAGCAGGATATGATGTAATGAATTTTTAATGAGCACAAAGGTATTTAAGATTGAGATGTTCATTAGCCCTAGAGGTGAAAGCGCTCACTGTGCACAATAAAATTATATCAGTTCAAGTTTAAGCTGAAGCTACATTTATTTTTTCATTTTTCATTTAAGAATGTACAGATTTGCATCTGCTGTGACTGATATTTCGTGTCTAAGAGCCGTGGTGTGCCCCATGGATGATTTTTAATACTCTATTTATTTACAAACACATACATGAAACATAAAGTTTCTGGTTTAGTTAAAAACTTAACTAAACCATCCATCCACCACCTCTCCAATACCAAACTACACAAGTTATCCATCTCTGCTTAGAATATAGTATAAAAACAAAAGAAAAGCATTATGAAAGCAACTAAAAAAATCTGAATCCATGAAATATACATTAGAATGAGTGTTCAATATATCTGAAGCTGTATGAATATGTCACATATGATAATAGCACCTCTAATATGTAGACATGCCAGAAATACACATCAAATTAAAGTATGTATAAACATTAGAAGCTGAAGGTTAAGAAGATTGTCATTATTTCCAAAAATTTTAAGAAACATCAGATAATTTAACCATTTTGTCAGTCATCTATCTAACATTTTTCATGTAAGGCTCTGTTGAATATATATATATATATATATATATATATATATATATATATATATATATACATATAAAACACTTATTACAACATAACTATTATATTTTGCAATTACACACATATTACTCATGGTGCAGCGGTTAGCACTGTCACCTCACAGCAAAAGGTTCTCCCATTCGATTCTCGGCTGCAGCGCCTTCTGTGTGGAGTCTGCATGTCCTCCCTGCAGTCGAGTGACGTTAATGCAGGTATGTGCGAGCGTGAATGGGTGTGCCTTCTTTGAAGGTTGGGCGTTGGGCTGGCAACTCGGCACCGTAAAAATCCACTGCCAATCATCAGCAGACCAGAGTTCCACTGTGGCGACCCTTAACTGGGAAAAGCAGAAAGACATTACTTAATCATAAGTATTAGCAATATCTATGTTGACATCTTTCATCGGGAAGGGGGAGAGAGACAGAGAAATAAAAGGGGCCTCACAACCCTCTGTTTAGTTACTAAAGGTTTGGTTATATAACATAAGTCTGATGTTAATATGCATAATGAGTTTTCTAATGCAGCTCCTAGTTCACTTGATGTTAGTTAGTTACTAATAGTTTCACTGAATCTGCAGAATGTAAGCATCTCTAAGAGAACATAACCATTTTCAAAGGAATTAAACACTTTTAACAGAACTAATTATTTACCATTTAAAGTAATAACAGAACAGTGATAACAGAATTTCAAGAGAAAATAATTCTAAGTACAACCATTTAACAAGTTCAAAAGGTCAATTGATGTCATCACTTTTGTTCTTCAAGTTGCACCTTCATAAACATGTTAAAAAGTATCTAAATAGGCTCTCTAGTGAAGAAAAAAGCATTTTCGGTGGGAAATTCAGATCCTGAAGCTTTTAGAGTTTACAGAAAGTAAAAAAAAAAAAAACACTTAAGCTGCCTTGTCAGTGCATGTCATGAATCTACAGAATGAGAATAGTCATCCAGACCACCAGTTTCTTCACAAAACATCAACATCATGAAAAAATTAACCATTTCATATAAAAACAGCTATTTAGAAGTAACAACAGCTGCCTCAAATCAGAAATTATAGCATTTCAATCATATACGAGAGAAAAAAAGAACCTAATATATAATATATATATATATATATATATATATATATATATATATATATATATGAAACTTATATTTAGCTAGCTATAAAACACCATTAATGGAGTGTATTAATGTTTAAATGTATATAAACAAAGAGTCTAAAATATCTAGTTAGAAACACTAATCAGAAACACCTTGTTATCCCATCACTTGACCCACTAGAAAAAAAATGCACCTTGGTATTAAGTTAAATTATACTATTACTGGAGAATTAGAAGACATACATCATTTGTAATTATTTTAAGAGAGAAATGTATGCAAAGTACTTATAATGGGGAAAAGAGAGAAAGGGAACATTGGTAACAAAAAAGAATAGGAAGAAAGAAGAGAGACAGAGAGAGAATGTTATTTAAATACTTAGTACTATATGTAATTAGAAAAGGTAGATATAGAAAGGAAAAGAGAAAGTTAATAATAAAAATTATTCACATTACCTTAAAGTATAGAAACTTTCCAGAATGAAATATATTATGTTTCATAAAACAAAGCATTTAAAATTCGAAGGAATTTATTCATTTGTCCTTTAGTTTCTTAGTTTTGTTTGTTCCTTCCTTCACAGACTATCCATTTTTTGTTGCCTTTCTCTTCAAACTTTCTCTTCAAACTTTGGGATGGCCATTCCATTTCTTCTGTGTCCGACAGTATTTTCTTCTTTTGGATAAATTCTACTGCTTCTTGTAGGGAATCAAAGATCTTCACTCCTTCTGCTGTGATTCTTATTTTTGCAGGAAAAAGAATTTGAACTTTAATATTGGCTTTTTTCAAGGACATAATTAGAGCAACACACTCCTTTCTTCTGGATATGACTGTACAGGTGTAGTCATTGTCGAAAAGAATAACTTTTTCACCCATCTTGATAGAGGAATTAGCCCAAGCTGATTTCAGAACTAAGCCCTTGTATTGCAAGGAAAGAAATCTATTATAAACCTGGGGTTAGATGAACTCAGAGATGAAGCTGGATTTGCAGGGACCAATGAGCCCTCTCAATTCCAAAAGACTGGGATTTAGGCATGTTTAGTGCTGATGAAAACCACTTATTAAAAAAATGAATCATGTTAGCACCTCTTCTTTCTCAGGAATTCCATATATTCTTAGGGTCTATATTATAACTTCGAAGATGTAAAACTTTGAAAGTTATAATATCGAACCCACTACATCGAAGGATGAAAACAGCAAAGCCCCGGAACATTGAAATCTTACCTAGGGCAAGATTCTGGTGGGCCGTTCTGTGGCTTTGCTATTTCCTCCACTGTGGTGCGAGAGTTACGGACCTTAGGGTTAGGGTGCGGGTTAAGGTAAGTGGATAGTTAGTAATGTATGTATGGTGTAGTGTAGGGTTGGGTTTTGTTAACTGTATGTGTGTGTATTAATTAGTTTGTTTGTGTATAGTTTCGTAGGGTATGTGTGCGATAGTTACAGACCTTAGGGTTAGGGTGCGGGTTAAGGTAAGTGGATAGTAAGTAATGTATGTATGGTTTAGTGTAGGGTTGCGTGGTTTATTTATGTTGGTGTGCTTGTGTTGTGTGTATGTTTCTTGGAACAGCAAATTTTTTTCCCTGGGGGAAAAAATTTGCTATTCTGAGCATTCAATGTTATCATTCTTCGAAATTCCAAGTTTGAACTTATGGTGTTCGATATTTTGGAATTTCGAATATATGATATAGACCCATATTCTTATGTTATTCTTCCTTGATCTACTTTCAAGGCCTTCCAGTTTCTCAATCAGCCTGGTGTTTTGTTTCAGAAGAAATTCACTGTAATGTTCATTTTCTGTCACTCTAATATCTAGGTCAGTTACTGTTTCCTCTAAGGGAAGAATCTGTTCAGATTTTTTTTTACTATTCCATTTAGAAGTTCCAGTTGTCTACTGCATTCTTGTTTGATAATACCCACTTTGTTTTCAAATTTGTATTTTAGTGACAGTTATTGGATATTTGTTATTATAAGATGTAGTTCTTTCTTCACTGCACTCTCCTGGTGTGGGTTCTTCGAGTTGGTCATCTTGAGAGTAGAAAACTTCTTGACAGGAATAATTAAAAAATTCTCTTGACTATGTATTAATTTTTAGAAAATAATAGACAGTCTATGTTAATCTAACTTTTAGTATACTTTTAGTTAGATTTTTCTAAAAATTAAAGTATATTTCCTGTCAGGATATTAAAATCTAAGCAGAGTTATGGATTTCTGCTGCTATCACATTGGCATCTTGGCCACACCTCCTATATTTCCTTTTTTTAAAAACAAAAATCTGTGAGGTAGATTTTACACTGTTTCTTTGACAATATTCTTATATTTTTGTTATTTTTGTTTCTCTCAGCTTTTTAAACTTGTTTTTCCGGAGTGGTATCCCACAGTCCTACTAATAGTGATAAAGAGTTATGTGGTATTTGGTATTTCAGTTTTATACTAGTGTTTTGATTTTTGGCTAGATGTACCTGCTTTAATTTTCAATATCTGCAGGTAGCGAGGTATGGAAGGAAGATGAAAGGACAGTTGGAGGAGGGTCAGCTTTTTAGGTGCTGTAAAGACTATGCCCATGTGCAAGTGCCTTACACATCTTACCAGCTCTTTTAGGCATTGGTGTTTGTAAATATGGACTCTGCCTTTTAGCTTTCATATCTTTTTTATTTATTTAAAATGTGTTTACCTGGTAAGTGAGCTGGCCAGAGAATCATTTCCAACCAGGACCCATACCGAGTATGCAAGAAAAATGAACACTTCAAATTAGAGTGATAAAACGCCCAAAGACTGTGACATCACTGAGTGTACTGGGGTTGTTTTGGTGTATACAACAATGCTAAACATAATATAATTAAAACAATCACATTTAAAAAGAATAGTAGAATAGAATAATGAAATTCAAACTAACAACAGAAGTAATGCAACATAACTCCTGATAATTTCAAAATGAATGGAGAACCACTGTTGCATGTAATCATTATAAGCACCTTTGGAGAGTCTTTCTGAATCTTCAGAATTACCCTGAATATTAGTGGAAGGAGTAGAAAAGCATACAGAAACATGCCTGACAATGGTAAAGAAAAAGCATCTGCCTTCCAGACCTTCTTGCATAGAATCCTGGAGCAGAACTTTGGCAAACAATTGTGAGTGGAGGCAAAAATATCTATTTGAGGCATTCCCCATAACTGGATCAATTCCTGGAAGACACCCTGCTTCAACTGCCACTCATGAGGGGTCTATCCTGGTCCTGTTCAGCTTATCTGCAACACAAGTTTGTCTTGATGCTATGTAAAATGCCTGTAGAGTCAGACTGTGCTGAAAGGATAGCAATCTCAGGTTGCCATAGCTAGACTACACAGAGGGTAATATCTGGTCTCCCTGTTTATGTAACACATCACTGTGATGCTGTCTGTAAACATTTATAATGGTCCTGAGGAGAGCAGAGACTGAGTTGATAGCATATATAAGTGTCAACATCCTTTTTTTTTACATTTGTGTGTTTTGGTCTGCCCCAAAGACCCAGCAATTTTATCCCCATATTAACTGCTCTCCAAGCAAAGTCTGTGGAGTCTGTTGTGACAGACTGTGCTGGAGCTAAAAGGGAAAGTGGAGATCTGTTTTTTGTTTCTCTACCAACAATCTCCATTCTCACAAACACCAAAACTGGAATCTGAAATATCAGGGGATATTGATGTTGTGACCATACAGATTTTTAAGTATTAGTAAATTTGTTTCATGTAGAGTCTTACTACAGAAATCAAAAGAATCACAGATTCATGAGACAAAATTCCTGAGATAATTACTTCAATGAAACCATAGTCTGAGTAGAAAAGCTGAGGGACAGATCTAGATACTGATCTACTTTTTCCTGTTGAAGAAAAACTCTCTGAAACAATACTGTGGGAAGACGTCAAGCAAGACTTTTGTTTGTTCTCCTGAAACCTCAGTCTGTGTAGGAGATCCCTCACCTAGATGAGAGATGCCTGGCATTTTAAAACAGACTCTGCAAAGGTATGCAAGTTATCTAAATAAAGAAAAATGTGAATACCATACAGTCTGCAATAAGCCAACACTGGTGCTAGACAAACACCCTTTGAGAAGTGGATAACTCAAGGGATAACACAGAGAACTAAAAGTGCAATCCAGACAAAAAAATCTTAAAAAAAGGTTACAATCTGAGGCTATGGGAATATGATAAAAAGCATATTTTAAATTTAGAGTTATCAAAAAATGAAGGCAAGAACAACAGGTACCAGATTTTGAAGGGATAGCATTTTGAACTTTGGGACTTTCACAAACATTTGAGGAAAAGAGAGATCTAGGATTGGCCTTCATGAGGCTTCTTTCTTTGGTGCTATAAAAGGAATAGGTTCTGTTACCGGCTGAGTCAGCAAATGCTGAATGAGAGGAGGGAAAATAATTTTTGATCTGGTGGACAAGGAGGAATCTCCTGAAAAGGCAGAAGGGACTTTCACTGCCATCTGGGCCCCTGTTGGATCACTCTTAACACCCATATGTCCAGAGATTATCTGTTGTCAAGGAGAGGTATGGAAAGACTGATTTTGATGAAGACTTAAAGGACTGCCAGGCTGGGAAAGGTGGGTTACAATTTGTAAATAGTTGTTCAGAACTGATGGACTGTCCTGGTTTCTGGGAGGGTCTTCCCTTCTCCTTGGAGCCTTCTTGCTACTGTTTTTTTGAATGTCTGCTTAACAGATGTTTGCTGAGTCTACTTATTTTGCTTTTTATAAAAGGTCCTAAGTTAAGGGCACCTTTATAAAATTTGGAGAAGGAAGGCTGAAGTCACCCCTTGAATCAGTTTCCCTCTCTCATCACACTTTTTCAAGACATCAGTAGCAGATGATCCAAATAAAACCTCCCAATCAAGACCATAATTCAAACTATCACTTTTAACATTCTCAAGTAAAACGTGAGTATGCAACCATGCAAAATTTCTCATAACAGACCCAGTAGCTGCTGCTCTGGAGAATACGCCAGATGAGTTGTAAGCACACTTTAAAGAATGTATAGTTATTTGAAAAACAGAACTAATACAATTTATTCAGAGAAGAATTTCCCTCAGATGAAAAAAGTGACAATAATATTCATCATATTCTCAAAAGAATCAAGCAAAAACTTTTAACATGTAAGCTGGACAATTAAAAATCCTAAAATAAGACTGGCAGAGGAACATATTTTCCTAAATCTATCAAAAGCTTTCCCATCCTTGTCAAAACGGAAGGGATTAATAGTTACTAAATATTTAGCTGCAGCAAAATTTGTTAAAGAAAAGTCACTGATGCAGGGTCAGGTTTGGGATTACAAAATAAGAATTTGTAAGACTGATGATCTTTATACAATCTATCATTTTTCTTAGGGGGCTGCAGGCAAATCTGTGACTGTAATAAAAACATCCTCCAAGGCTAGAAGAATAGGACGAACAGAAGTAGATTGAGGAATTTCCTGTTGTAATAAATCATAATATTTCTTTTAAAGAAACAGGAGTATCCCTATCTTCTTACTGAAACAATTGGTTTATCCCAGAAATAGTTTCAGAAAAAGAAAATTCTTCCAATGGACAAAACACTCTTCTTAGAATCAGTTTTCTGAGAAAAAAAATGAACGTTATGCACTTACCATAATGAAAGGTCCATGTTGCCTCATTTTCATCCAGTTCAACATTTGGATAGTCGGATCTGACTGGATCGGTCTTGATGCCTTCTTCCATAGCTTTGGATCTGTGACTCTGATTCCTCCCTTACCCACAATTCCCTCCTTCTGTCTGAATTACCTCAGACAGAGTTTGCTAACTGTTTCTAATAACAGAGAAAACTAACTTTATAAGAATACAACTATCTTGGAATAAAATAACTTATTAAGCATGCTAAGCTTGAAAAGGTGACCTTAAACAAATAGGATCTTCGTCAAAGTTGATCTGAACACCAAAATTTGATAGATGGCAATTTAGGAGGGAGGGACGTATGTTGAGCCAGATGAAAATTAGAAAACACCAACCTATCATTATGGTAAGTACATATGGTAAGTACATTTGTATCTAATGTTGTCTGGTTTCATCTGATTTGATGTTTGGGACAGATCCCCAAGCTACCTAAAAGGACCCTGTCTCAAGGAAGCACATTCCTGAGAACAGCAGAACCAAAGGATGCTGAAGCTCTAGCTAGCACATCCAACTTCTAATGCAATATAAAGGAGTTAACTGTTGACCAAGTAGCCATGGCACAGATGTCTTGAATACGACTTCTTTTTATGAATGCTGTAAAAGTAGCAATTGCTCTAGAAGAATCAGCCTGGGGTTTTCAGTGTAAAGACAACCCTTGAATTTTATAAACAAAGGAAATGCAGTCTGTCAGCCACTTAGAATGTATAACTTTTGACACATGGCATCCTAATTTTATTCTGGAAAAGGAGACAAAAAATGTGATCAGATTTTCTAATATGTTTAGTACGGTATAAGTAAATTTAAGCTGTCTATGAACATCTACTGTATGAAGCATATGTTCTTCTTTGTTAGAGTAAGTGGGAAAATACTGGTAGATCAATATATTTATTTCGATTTGCTTCAGATGATACTTTTGGGAGAAAAGTAGGGTTCATTCTCAATGACACCATCCTTGTGTAAGATAAGAAAAGGTGGCTTGCATGAAAGCTCTTGTAATTTTGAAATTCATTTAGCAGAGGTAATGGCAATCAGGAAGTCAGTCTTTCAAGAAAGAAACTTTAAGTCAGTTGATGCTGAAAGCTCAGAAGGTTTCTGAGTCAAAGACTGGAGTAACAATGTGACAACCCATGGAGGAAATGGTTCTCAAATGGGAAGCCTCCATAAAAAGGTTCTTTTGAGGAAAGATTTACATATCCTAAGAGGAGCATTAGAAGAGTCACTATGGCCTAAATGAAAATTTCAGATGGTAGCCATATGAACTATGGTAGTAGAAAAGCTGGAACCCTGATGAAAAACTTCTAAAAGAAGTTTGTTAAAATTGGAGAAACCACGGGGATAACTTTAGGGTTTGTAGGTTTGGTGGAGGAATCCCAGACTGGTGACTCAGAAGATCCAGAATAGGATCCAGCACCAAGGGAGGGTACAGCAAATGAGATTCAAGGAAGGGGAACCATACCTGCTGGGACCAGAACAGGGCAATGAGGATTACTTTGGTCTTGTACCACATGGCTTTCTGAATGAATTTTGTCATAAGTGGTATTGTTGGAAATGCAGAGAGGAGAACTGGGAGCCAAGTGTGGACTAAAGCATCTCTTGGTGACTGCTCCTGTGGAGGAATGAGGGCAAAATAACTGCTGCATTTGTTGCTGAGGAAGGAGGTACAGAGGTTGTAGCAAGGTTGGCCCAGCAGCTGAAAATTTCTCTTACCAATGTTTGTTTTAGAGTCCACTGGTGAAGTAATAGGATACACCTGCTCAACTTGCCCTTTCATACATTCATGTCCCGGTAATGTGCACTGCTACAAGGAAGCCAGAAAGACATCGCCCACTGCCAAACTTGCATTGCCTCCCGGCAAAGTGGATATGAATGTATTCCCCCTTGTTTGTTGTACCACACCACTGACAAAAAAACTTGTCTGGATGGAAATCAGGCCCTTGGATAGGTAGTCCTGTAAATCCTGTATAGCCTGCAATGCTAAGAGGACTGGTCTCATTTCCAAGATACTGATGTGAAGTTTGGCTTCCATCCCTTGAACCGTCGTGCCCTCAAAATGGCACTCCCAACCCTATGCGGGAATATGTGGTTACTGTTGCTTGGGGTCTTTGTGGGGGGTTGGTGAACAGATGGGTCTTCTGTCTGTCACTGATGGAGAAGTTATCCACCAACTTATGTGGTTTCTGCATATTTGATTGAGGCAGATTCTGGCATGGAGGGGATCAAGGCTCTGTTACACTAGACTGACAGTGTCCACTGTAATACTCTCATGTGGTATCTTGCTAACATTCCTAAAGTGATGGTAGAGGCCATCAGACCTAAGAGACACAGAATCAATCTTGCTTGTGGATGGGCATGCTGAAGAACCTGAATAGCTACCCATCTCAATGATAAAACTCTTGGTGTGGGGAGTTTGCAAGTTTGATGAATTGCACTGATCTGGCATCCTATGAATTCTATTTGTTACGCAGTGGGCAGCTTGCTCTTTGCTTGATAGAAATTTATTCCTAACTGATCTGTAAGGCAAATTAGGAATGTTTGGTGCTGCAGCAGTAGATCCCTGGAAGTAGCCATTAGCAGCCAATTGTCCAGATATGAGAAAACTTGGCTCCTCTGCAGGCATAGATGACCTACTACTACTGCAATAATCTTGATGAATACTCGGGGGGTGGTGGTGGGACCAAATGGCAGTGCTCTGAACTGGTAATGATTGGCTCCCAGCCAGAAATGGAGAAATCACCTGGAATGTCTTTGAATCTTTACATAGTAATAGGCATCTTGGAGGTCTACAGAGCACATCAAGTCATCCTTCCTCAACAAAGGTAGTATGTACGGTGCCATGAGCACCCAGAATTTTCTCTGTTTGACAAACTGACTGAGGTGAATGAGGCCCAGTATTCACCTGACATCCCTTGTCTTCTATGGAACTAAAAAGAACCTGGAACAGACTCCGGATTCTAACTAATTTGGGAGGACTTGTTGGATGACTCTTTTTTTCTAGCATCTTTGAAACTTCAACTGCTGCCAATTTCAACTGATTGATTGGAATATCACAAATCCTTAATCTTTTCTTTGGAGGATACAAAAAGGGAACAGTATGGCATAGCCTCTGATGAATATCTTTAATACCCATGAAGTTGAAGTAATGATTTGCCAGGCCTGTGGTTTTAAGGTTAAGTGCCCCCCAATGCCTCCAGAGTGCAACAGCTGGGTAACCCTTTGAGTCATTGGTAGGGTTTCTCAGTTAAAGGACCAAGAAACCCTGATTCTGTGGTCTACCTCTCCCTCTGTGACAACATCTATTCCAGTTACATCCCCCTCTGCCTGGGGTGGGGGGGGGTCTATCCTCAAGAGTGTCATGATGAAAACTCTGTGATTTTCAGAAACATATTTTCTTCCCTCCCCTTTGTTTTCTGGAATATTATCTTTGTGGAGTGGAGAAAGGGATTCCTATGGCAGACAAGGTCTTACCATCTTGTTCACTCTTGGTGAGCATCTCTTTTACCATAGGTCCAAAAAGCATGGCACCACTGAAATGAAGAATGCCTTGAAGGCCTCTGCAAAGTCGCAAAGCAGTCTCCAGGCATGGCGATGCATGGTAATGTCTATACCAACTGCTCTTGCTGCACCATCTGCTGCATTTGATAGCAGGTGAATAGCAAGATTAGAAGAAGATTATAAGGTAGACATTTGGGTGTCCACTGTCTTTTGGACAGCTGATGGCAAGTTACCCAAAAGAGACTTAGACATCTCCTTGGTCTGGTCCCCTCGGAAATGAGTCATGTGAGCAAGATAGTTCAGCACCCTGACTGCAAAAGTTGTTGAAGCATTAGTCAGTTTTCCTAGTCTGTCCAAAGTCCTCAACTCTCTGTTAGGGGGGATGGAAAGAAGTACTCTCCTCAGACAGCTGTTTCTTCATGTCTGTTGCTACCACCATGGTATCTACTGGAGGCCCTTCAGACCAGTGTTTTCTATCTTTTGCAGCTACTAAGATTCTGTCTGCTCTTTTAGGGATCAGCTCTGTAACATCACCATCCTTCCATGCCCTCTGTGGCATAAAATCTGTCAGTGCAATAGTAGGGGGAACCACCCAGTATGTAGATGAGCCATACCCAAGGGCTTCAAGGAACATGGAATCATCCCCCCTTCTGCTTTATCAATTCTAGGATGTCCTCAAATGTGACACCTCCAACAGGAAATCTAGGGAAGCCTTCTTTCTTATCCAAATCTGTGTCTTTAGTGACAGACTCAGGAGAGGAGTCTATGTGCTTCCATTTGCACATCTGTTTCCTAGGAGCATGTCTCCGGGGTTTTGGTAGAGACAGATTAGAATCAGACTGGGAGCTGAAGTGTCAAGCTGTCTTGAAGCCTATGGGTTCTGACTGGCCCTGACAACCCAAATGAGAGCCATAAGGAACAGGGTCTACTGGTTTCCAGCCAAGGCCCTCTCCACAGCCTCGAACACTGATTCTGCTACTGGAGTCAACGAAGTATTTCCTCTGTTAACTGACCAGGGAAGCTTTCCCATTCCAATGGAGATCATCTCCAAGAAGGACCTTGGACACCAGCTGTCAAGTGTTAAGGCACTGAAGGAGACAAACAACTCTGAGAACTTTGTGGCTTGACTCCATAGTTGGTACTGTGACACAAACTCTTCAGCTCCGGGACTTGGCTCGACCTGACAACACTGGAGTCAAGAAAGTAAGGGATGTGGACAAAGTATAAGTCACTTGAATTGTCAGATCAAATGAGGTCTGCCAGAAGGGTTAGGACCCATTGGAATTGGAACCATACAGTGGGCCAGTACTAGAGCAAAGCATGACTGGGTTGATGGACCTGTTCCTGGACCTCCCATACGGGATGGTACCGACAGGACTTCCAGTTGAATCTGTGTCCTCAGAAATGTTCTCTTCATTCGGTCGACTTCAATTTCTGTGAGACTTCTGGTGGATTGTTGTAACCTTAATGATGAAGCTATCAGTGCTGGTCTAAAGGGCAGTTCATGTTGCATGATCGGTGAATGTAGACGAGGGCTTACTGCCTCTGGAGAAATTACAGACAGGGAAGGGAGTTGAGACCCAAATGGCAAGTGGCTCTGACTGTCTTGAAGTTTTTGGTATCTGACCCAACAAGCTAGACAGATCCTGACACTGTTGTCTTAATTTTTCTATTCTCTTCCCTTCTAATCTCTTAACTTCAGTCCTTTTTTCTACAGACTTCTTAAGGTGTTTTTTTTTTTTTTAGGCCTGTCCTTTTCTTTCTCTTTCTCCTTCCCTTTTCATTACTTGGAGAAGCAGATGGAGGTCTTGCTACAGAACACATATTGGAAGACCCTGTCTATGGGGGAAGCAAACCCTTGATTATTAGCGTTTCCCTCCTACCCTGAATGGTTCTGGTCTTAGAAGCAGTACAAATGTCACAAGGCACTTACATTTTAAAGCCTGATGCTTTGTCTAACATCCGAAAAAAATCTATATATATTATTAGAAAAACTCTTATAACTATGTGTATGAACATACATACACCCACACACAGAATATATATATATATATATATATATATATATATATATATGTGTGTGTGTGTGTGTGTGTGTGTGTACATATATATGGATCTACTTCAAAATATCAAATACTTACATTATCGAATCCCACTTCATCGAACCTCATTTCATCGAATGTCATTATATCAAACTCCCACAGCTACGAAAAGAAACCCTGGGAAAGGAACCACTTGGCCACCACAGTGAACTTTGCTCTTTCTCCACTGTAGTGTGATCTCGAGTTGGTATACTTAGTCGGGGGGGAGCAGAGCTCCCCACATGGGTGGTGTGGGGGGCAAAGTCCCCCACTTGGAGGGTTTGTTGTTTTGCTGTTTTGTCCTGCTGGTTGAGTGGTTCCTTTCCCGGGGTTCCTTTTGGTAGCTCTTGGAGTTTGATATAATGAAGTTTTGATGAAGTGGGATTCGATAATGTAAGTATTTGATATTTTGAAATATATATATATATATATATATATATATATATATATATAGATATACACGGGCGCACACACACACACACACACACACATATATATATATATATATATATATATATACACACACACACACACACACACACACACACACACACACACACAGTGCAATGAAAAAGTATTTGCCCCCTTCCTGGTAATTTTTTTTTTGCAGGTTTGTCACACTTAAATGTCTCAGATCATCAAACAAATGTAAATAATAGACAAAGATAACCCAAGTAAACACAAAATGTAGTTTTTAAGTGAAGATTTTATTTATTAAGGAAAAAAAAACTATCCAAGCCTATGTGGCCCTATGTGAAAAAGTAATTTCCCCCTAAACCTAATAACTGGTTGTGCCACCTTTAGCAGCAACAACTGCAATCAAGCGTTTGCGATAAGTGGCAATGAGTCTTTCAAATTGCTGTTGAGGAATTTTGGCCCACTCTTCTTTGCAGAATTGTTTTAATTCAGCCATACTGGAGGGTTTCCGAGCATGAACCGCCCTTTTAAGGTCATACCACAGCATCTGAATTGGATTCAAGTCTGGACTTT
Organism: Protopterus annectens; assembly: GCF_019279795.1. Taxonomy (NCBI): domain Eukaryota; kingdom Metazoa; phylum Chordata; order Ceratodontiformes; family Protopteridae; genus Protopterus; species Protopterus annectens. Next base: position 907,252,769 of record NC_056739.1, on the reverse strand, counting down.
GACTAGGCCACTCCAAAACTACTACTACTTTTGGACTTGGTGGTGTTTTGGATCACTGTCCTACTGCAGAACCCAAATGCACTTCAGCTAGAGATCACAAACTGATGTCAGGACATTCTCCTTCAGGATGTTTTGGTAGAGAGCAGAATTCATGGTTCCATCAATCACAGCAAGTTGTCCAGGTCCAGAAGCAGCAAAGCATCCCCAGACTATAACACTACCACCACCATGTTTGACTGCTGGCATGATGTTCATTGGTTCATAGGTTGGTACTAGGCTATCAGCCCTAGGGCCTATACAAGCCTAGCCATAACAATTCCCTGGCTATTTCTTCCCACACTATATACACTGTCTAGCAGGGCAACTGATGTGATCCCTGGGGTGAATTTCCTTTCTCCTATTCAATCGTCAAGGTTCCTTTTGAAGAGGGCCAAAGGGGCACTCTGCTTGACATGTATGGGCAGTCTATTCCAGAGTCTGGGGAGTCTCTGGGTCAGGAACCTATCCCTCCAGCATGTTTTGTTTATTGTGATGACAAGGTCTAGATCCCTGGAGCATGTGGCTCTGAGGGATTGGGATTTCTTTAATAAGTGTAGCATGTCCAACAGCTCTGGGTTTGACATGTCCTTGTATGTTAAGCAGAGATCGTCTCTGAGTAGACGATATGCGACAGAGTATAGCTGGAGTTTTTTAAGGCAGTCAGCGTAAGGCATCAGCTTTAGGCCTGTGATTCTTTTAGTGAGGTATTTCTGTGGCCTTTCCAGTTGTTGCAGATGTCTTGAGAGGTACATACCAAATGGGGCGTTGTATTCTATAATGGGTCTAATGAGGGATGAATACAGTGGGACAATGACCTCCTTTTTTCTGGATGAAAAGCCCTTTGTGATGAGATGTGCCACACAGAAGGATTTCCTGACTGTTGTGGCGATGTGGTTATCGAAGGTGAGACCACTGTCCACCTGTGTCCCCAAGTCTCTTATCACACTTTTGGTGTTTAGTGTACTGCCACCTATGTGGTAATTCACGGGTACATGTTTTTTTCCCAAAGGGGATAACTATACATTTCTTGGCATTGAGCTTGAGCCCATGGCTCTGGCACCAAGCATCTGTTTCTGTAAGGCCCTTTTGTAGAGTATCCACATAATTTGGGGATTCAATAATGGCTCCCTGTTTGCAGTCATTTGCAAACTTTGTTAGTCAGAGTCCCTTAGTGTTGGCCTGTACTTCAGAGAAGTAGATGCCAAACAAGAGCGGTCCCAGGATGGAACCCTGAGGTACTCCACTTGTCACTTGTCTGGAGCTGGATTTGGAGTTGGCTACTTTTACAGTGTGGGTTCTGTCAGTAAGCCAGATGGCAACCCATTGGGTGACATAGGAATTAATGCCCAGCTTAGTAAGTTTATATATGATTCCAGAGTGGGGGATGGTGTCAAAGGCCTTGGCGAGGTCTAGATAAGCTGTGTGGGCCACCTTACCCTTGTCCATGGCTCTGGAGACTGATTCGAAGAAGTCAATCAGGTTCAGGAGACACGATCGGCCCTTCACGAACCCAAACTGGGTGAGGTCCACTGTTTGAAGGTTGCCAATGTCTTTGTTTATAAGTTCCATGATAATACGCTCCATGGCCTTGCAGATAAGGCTCGTCAGACTGATGGGACGGTAGTTTCCGAGATCCAAGGTGGATCCCCCTTGTGGAGTGGGATAACTGTAGCTCTGCGCCACTCATTGGGAACGAAACCTGAGGTGAGGCTATGATTAAACATGACACTTAGGTGAGGTGCCAGTTTATATTGTAGTTCATGTAGTACACAGCCCAGGATGTCATCTGGTCCCATGGATGCTGTATTCTTAGCTTTGGAGAGTGCGTTTTTTACCTGTGTGGCCATTATTACCAGAATTTGGCAATTTTCTGGTATTGAGATGGGCCGTTTAGGGGGTGAGAGGGGGTTGAAGTTGGCACTGAATCGATCTGCCAGGATATTGGCAATATCCTTGGGATTAGTATATTTAATGCCATTCTGTTTTAGCTCAGAGCAGATCTGAGCATTGCCATTTAGATTCTTGACATAGTTATAGAGTGACTTGTGGTTGTCTTTGGAATCTTTGGCAATTTTATTTTCATAACTAGCTTTGGAGGATTTTATGAGGGATCTCAGTTTCTTACTGAGGCTGGTAAGGGAGTTTTTTGCATCCTGGAATTTTCCTCTTTTGTGCAACAGTTTCTTCCTTTTGTTGTAAAGTTTGTTTACGGAAGGGGACCACCAGATTGGCTTCCTTTTTTGGAGCAGAGCATCTTGATTATATTTGGGATGGCACGATTCATGCATGAGTGGATGTGCTAGTACAGTGCCTTAGTGTAGGATTCAGCAGTCGAACTTTCAATTCCCATCTGCATGGGTGTCATGAAGTTTGTCACTTCTGACTTGAGTAGCATGAGGTTGGCTTTGGAGAAGTTTTTTATGGAGGTTTCCTTACTGGGGGTGGGGGTGGGATGTGGATGTTAAGGGTGATTAGCTTAAGGTTCTTTTTCTGAAATGCTGTGTTACTTTTACGTCAGATGTAATGGGACACACACCTCCCAAAAAAGTTCAACCTTTGTTTTGCCTGTCCAAGTCCTGGGGATCATCATGATGTTTTTTGGCAAAAGTGAGACGAGCCTTTAAGTTCTTTTTGGTCAGCAGTGGTTTTCGCCTTGGAACTCTGCCATGCATGCCATTTTTGCCCAGTCTCTTTCTTATGGTTGAGTCATGAACATTGACCTTAACTGGGGCAAGTGAGGCCTACAGTTCTTTAGATGTTGTTCTGGGTTCTTTTGTGACCCCCTGGATGAGTCATCGCTGTGCTCTTGGGGTCATTTTTGTAGGCCGGCCACTCCTGGGAAGGTTCACCACTGTTCCATGTTTCCTCTGGTTGTAGATAATAGCTCTCACCATGGTTCACTGGAGTCCTAAAGTTTTAGAAATGGCTTTGTAACCTTTTCCAGACTGATAGAAGATGTCAATTACTTTGTTTCTCATCTGTTCCGGAATTTCTTTAGATCGCAACATGATGTCTTCCTTTTTGGGATCTTTTGGCCTACTTCACTTTATCTGACAGGTTCTGCTTAAATGATCTCTTGATTCAACAGGTCTGGCAGTAATCGGGCCTCAGTGTGGCTAATGAAATTGAACTCAGCTTTCCCAAAAATGTGATTAACCACAGTTACTTCATGATTTAACAAGGGGGCAATTACTTTTTAGCACAGGGCCATGTAGGTTTGGATAGCTTTTTTCCTTAATAAATAATATCATCACTTAAAAAATGCATTTTGTGTTTACTTGGGTTATCTGTCTAAGATTTGTCTAATATTTAAATTTGTTTGATGATCTGAAACATTTAAGTGTGACAAACATGCAAAAAAAATAAAAAATCAGAAAGGGGGCAAATACTTTTTCATTGCACTGTATATATATATATATATATATATACATATGTATGTATATATATATATATATATATATATATATATATATATATACATATACATATATATATATATATATATATATATATATACATATATATATATATATATATATATATATATATACACATATATATACATATATATATACATATAAACACACACACACACTATACATGTATAAACTACCGTAAAAAAAAATCTAAGAACAAACTACCCTAGCAATAAGCCTACTCTCTCACACAAGTATTAATACTATTCCTAAATTATGAAGCAATACAAGGAAAAAACAAGAAATATACACTAACCGTCTTAAGGGCTAACTATGTAAACGCTACCCAACAACCTATCCTAACACTAATCTATATGATAAAATACACTAAGCAGTTTAAGGGGAGGAGATCAGAAGAAGTTTAAGAATGAAAAAAAATCTACTCTTATCGTGACCTTAAAATGAGCTCTCGGAAACACATCTAGATAGAACCGGTGGCAAACAAGATTTGAAGTAATTCATACAGAAGGAAGGAATTGTAGTCAAGGGATGAGTCAGAGTCTTGGATCCAAAGCTCTGGGAGAAGTTGCCAAGATCAATATTGCATCATAAGTTGCTCTCTCACAATCAAGTCCCAGTTCATCATACTGGTAATCTTCAGAAAATGAAGAATTCCCTTTTTTCTTACCAGTAAATCCAGAATTAGAAGGGTTAAGAGCTGAACAAAGGCCAGTAAATCATCTCTGTCTAAAGTAAAAGAAACAGGAGAAGATAAATGTTCAACCTTCTGTTTTTTTTTTTTTTTTTTTTTACAGGAATCTTCATAGCAGCATTTTGGCAGTCCAGCTTGGCAGAGAAACATTCCCCACTCCTTCATCCCAGATTGACATGAGTGGTTCTCCCATGTTCACCAAGGACACTCCAACAGCCAGACAGGATTTGTATAACCACCAATACATGATGGCTGAAGGGATTACATCAGGGGAAAACCAGGAAGCAGATGAGTGGTCTGAGGCACCAGAAACGGCCACTACAGATTCACCCATCAGTGGCTGAGGCAAAGTAGTAGCCTGTTGAAGCAGCAAAGGAATGTTTGAAAATGTTCTTCTTTTTTTGGCTGGAGGAAGGAAGAACAAAGGCACTGGCGAGTTGCTCCATGGTAAAGATGAAAAGGAAGACTGAAACCCAATTAAAAAGATAACAGCAGTCGCTAAAAAGTTAAGTATGAAAAAAAGTAGTGTTTCCACTTTAAAAATACAGTAACAAGCAGATTTACTTGCCCCAGCCCCTAAACACAACTTATAAAAATGTTCTCAATAAACATTAAAGTAAACATTAGAAAAAAAAAACAAAGTTTACACTAAAAGCAATAAAAGACCCATCATTTTCCAACTGACAGAAAGGTCATGTGACTGTCCAAAAACTAGTAAATTGCTAGCATAAACCAAACAGTTTTTAGCTAAAAAAGTACTGTTTCAGTCATAAAGTTAATTCTGGAAGATTTTCCCAAAAGGGAACTTATCTACTCAGCAGAAAAGAACCACTAGCCAACCATCAAGTCATGAAAACCCGCAACAGGAATGCTCTTTAGTGGCAGGAAAGCCTGTCTGATTTTCTTCATGTCAGCCATAACTTTCTCCAGTCTGGAAGTGTGGAAAATTCCTTTGAACTTTGGAAGCTGGTTGTAAAAGGGTAGATAGCAGTCAGTGTACAACAATTGTGGCAAAAAAGTACAGTTGAGTAAGTTGCACTTAACCAAACAGTATATGTTGAAGTTTCTGACCGCTGCAGCAACCCTTTGGCTATATGGGGTATATCCTGTCTAGATACAACAACCAGTCAAGCTTCAAAAAACGCTGGCTCCCTCCTTCACCTACACTCTGACTGACAATAGGCCAATCCTCTAAAGAGAAAATAAGTGACTACCTTGATAATATGCATGAGTTTAGAAAGACTGCTGTTAAGCAACTGTTTTGATAACTCCATAGCACAAGAAACTTTTAGAACAATGGCCCATCCAACAGAAAGTAGAAAGAGATATTGCCAAGCATAGGGAACCTATAACTAAGAAAATAACCAGAGATCCTATAGAGGTATTAGAAATATTTCAGACATTTTAAGAAATCTTATAGCAAAGAAATGTGGAAATCAAGAAAAAGCACAAATAAATATGTTTATGGAAGAATTAAATATGCCAAAGTTAGAGGTAGACGATGCTCAATTACTAACATGATAGCAGGAGATAAGATGAAAATGGTGATGTATAACCAGTCCACAGGAAAGTCTCCAGGAATAGATAGTATTCCTGTGGAGGTTTGGAAGCTAGGAGGGAAAAAAGTGATAAAAATCTGGAAGGCTTTAAAAGTATTTTAAAAGCTGAGAAGCACTAAGATCTGGGAAGAAAGGTGTGGTGGCTGCAATATCTAAAATCAGTAAAGACCCATCAGATCCAGATTCATATAGATCCATTTTGATTCTAAACAATGAGAATAAAGTATTTATGTCTACAATGGCTAAAAGAATGGCAAAAGCAATGCCAAAATGATTAGATATGGATCAAGGTCGTTTTCTGGAGGGGAGGAAAACATTATGAACAGCATTAATAGAATGATGATAATCCACAGAGAAGCAAACAGTAAGAAAATACCACTGTTGTTGGTGGGTCCTGATGCAGAAAAAGCATTCGACAGAGTAAGGTGGGATTTTATGAGTAGGGCAATGGAAGCATTTACATTCCCTGACAAAATAATAAGATTAACTAGGAGGATATACGTGGGGTTGGAGGTGAAAATTAAAGTGGGGGGGGTGCTCCGATAAGTTCTGTTTGAACACAGGAATCAGGCAAGGGTGTCCTCTTTCTCTTTTGTTATTTACATTACGTTTCGAAACACTGGCAAAGAAAATAAGGGACTCAAAAATTCAATGATGGTAATCAAAAAAGTTGGCTTTATTTGCAGATGATATTATTTTGTACCCGATAAAACCAGAAATGGACATTCCGGTGTTGTGGAACACTCTGAGACAGTTTCAAGTCTTTTTGGGATACAAAATTAATGAAGATAAAACAAAGGCAATAGCTGTAAACTATGTACACACACACAAATTGATTCAGCAATATCCATATTTATGGGGACATGATAAAATGAATTACTTATGAGTACGGGTAAAAAGGATTATGTTAATGCAGCTAAGGATATTTGGGAAGAGACTAAACAAAGATAATACAAAAACTGAGAAAATGGAAGTACTTGTTTATTAATATGTTTATTAATATGAATAGTAAGACACAAGCAGTGAAAATGTTTTAGTCCCTTTAGTTTTACACAAAGGTCAGGCGTACTTTTATCAACCAGAGGAGAAGCTTTGGATAGCAATTAATAAAGAACTGAAAGATTTAATCTGACAGGAGAAGAGTGCAAGAGTCAAGTGTTACAAAATTGGAATTACCTAGCCATAGTAAGGCCTTGCTGAGTTTAATTCTGGTGGCTGCCAAAAAAAAAAAAATTAATAGAAAATGGAAATCAAAGTCTAAACCAATGATACTAAAATCAGTGAATATACTAACAGAGCTAAAAGACTGGAAGTGGGATCTTTATAAAAGGTAGGGGGGAAATTACATAGAAAACATGGGGCTTGTGGGAAAAATACATGCAGAATAATGTTTTGGAGGAGGAATGAGGTTTAAGGGAAGGCAGGAATTGAATAAACTATGTAATGCGGTCCTTTGCCATTTCCATAAGAAGGGTGAACCAATGTTGCCTGGTCCAAAAGGAAGTCATCACAATGATATTTCGAGAGTCCTTCTGAATCTTCAGAATTACCCTGTATTTCACTAAAAAAGTGAAAATGCATAAAGAAACATTCCCAGTAATGGGGAATGAAAATGCATTTTTCCCAGGCTTGCTTGCAAACAGCTCTGGAGCAGAATTTGTTCAGTTGTCTGTTTCGAAAATTATCGATTTGAGACAGTCCCAACAACTGGATCAGTTCTTGTAATACTGATCCCTGTTTCAATTTCCATTTGTGGAATGGTCTGTTCTTGTCCTCCTGGTCCTGTTCAGCTTGTCTGCCACTATCTGTTGCTCTGATGAAATGTAAGATGGTTAAGGACTGCTGAGAGCTATCTCCCAAGCCAATATAGGCAGCTTTTACAGGGAGTATGATCTACCCCCCCCCCCCCATCTGTTATGTACCACTAATATGAGAAGCTCAAGAAAGCTACCAGATAAAAAGCTACCTTCCCCTGTGTCAAAAAAAAAAACTTTTGCTGCAAGATGTCTGTGAGGCATCTTACAAAGACAACCCTGTGCGACAGTTCAAGGAGGATATCTGAGCATTTATCTGGAACTCCTGAGAGGTCAGACTAGAGAAACCCCTCTTAAGGACTCTTGAAATCTGAAGAAAACTCTGCAAAGATGAACAAGTTGTCTGAATAAGAAATATGTGAATGTCAATCAGTCTGCAATGATCTATGATTGGAAGAAAACACTTTGCGAACACCTCTGGAGCTGTAGAGAACTGGGAATGTGACCCAGATAGAAGAAACCTTAGAAATTTCCTAATGCCTTTAGCTACAGGGAATATATTGGTATGCACCATTTAAAGGTTATGTTACCATAAACATTTCCCTGGAGAATGAGAGTTAACAGATGCTAGAAAGTCAACATATGTAATTATGGAACTTTCACATACAGGTTTAGAAAGGAAAGATCTAGAATTAGTCTCCAAGGAGACTCTTTCTTTGGTACCAGAAACTTTCTGGAATAGAAGCCTTTCGCCCTTTTGACTTAACGGCACTGGTACTATGACTCCAAGTCTGACAATTCCAATTCGACATACCAAAGTGGAAGAAGAAGAAAATATTCTCTTACCAAATCTATCCAATACCTTCTCTTCCTTGTCCACAGGGGAAGGACTGGAGGACACCAACAGGCTCTTCCCAGGTGGTGAAGATGTAAATATGGATAAGGAGGTGGGAAAACAAACGTTTCTTGATTTGAGATACTTTTTCTCCCTTACCTGATTTTTGGAGAACTAAATGTTGAGAATCAGAGTTGCTACAGACAGCATTAAAAACATCTTCCAAGACTGGCATCAGTGAAGGAATAGGGGTAGAATGAGGCATAGCTACTTGTAACATGTCATAATATCACCTCAGTTCTGGGAGAACATCCATTTGTTCTCATAAAAACACTTAATTCATCCTGGCTACAGTCTGAGAAAAGGAAAATTCCTCCAAAAGAGGTTGTGAGGACCAAATTTCCTCTGAATCAGAGGAATAGGCTATTGAATCTGCAGGAGAAGATACCCTGTCCCATATAAGTCAGAATCTTCTGACATGTCTTCCTTAGGAGTGTTTCTGCTGACTTATTTTATATGTAGTGTACTCTAAGCACCAGGATTAATAGCCTGTAACAACGTTTTAGCTAGGATAAGAAAAACATCTTTTCGAATAGACATCATGCTTTAGATGAGCAATGACTAATATTTTTTCTTCATAGATACCAATGATGATCAACTTGGAAAAGATACTTCAGCCCCATCAGTTACATGAAGCACACCCCAGTGTGTCTCTATGACCCAGAAAAGATGGTTCTCCCATGCCCGGTTCAAGCAATGACATAGACCAAAGATAACATGGCTGACCTCCTGGTTCATGGTGGTTGAAACAACGCCATCAGAGGAAGCTGCAGACGTGAGTGAGTGGCCTGAAGAATGACTAATGGTGTCTACAAAGTCAACCAAGTCGGCAAGGGGTCTTTGGTAAGTTGTTTTTCTTTCTAAGAATAAAGGGAGGTGGACCATCAGGAGTGGGGGTAAGGATCCATACTGTGATCAAGGAGGATGCTTCAGATGCTGTAAACATCTTTGAAATGGGTCAACTGGAAGGCAAGTTGTCCAACAATGTTCACAAGTAGTCCCCTTACACTTATACTCACCTGCTCAGTTCCCTAAATATAGTAATGCATAAACAGCGCACAAAATTCCTGTCAGAAACCCTTTACATAAAATTAGGTCTGACAGAAAAAAAAGTCAGGTAAGTTATCACACAGTGAACACAAGCACTAACATACCCCATAGTTTAGGAAACGTAGTAGGAAGAACAATCTCCTACATAAAAACAGTATGCACCAGAGACATGTACCTAGAAATGTTATTAGAGGACAGACCTTGAGGATGATGAGATTGCATAATGATGATGAACACTTAATGTCGGCCTTAGGAATTTTAAAAGATTAATTTTTGGCCAGGAGAAGGAGATAGATGCTTGCATTTGACAGTTTCTGTCAGAGAGAGACACTAAAGATAAATCTTATTTTTCAGGGAACACCTATGCTGCTACTAGTGATGTTCCTGCCCATTTTGGATAACAGGATCAGGGTTCCACTAACATTTTCTAGTGATGTTAATACTTACTGTCAGATTATTAAGAACAATTGGCATATATTACAAGTCTCTGATGAACTTAAGGAAATAGTAGGTGACAGGCCCTGTTTTTCTTTTAAGAACAATAAGTAAGACAGCTGTAATACAAATCTTCAGGCCATAAGCCTATAGTTGACTCACAGAGGCACAGCACCTATCCACGCAGAAGTTGTGCGGCATGCAAATATATTCACACAGGGTGTAATTACACTCATACAGGTATAAGAGTGTCTACTGAATGTGACTTTTACGCTGAATGTAGAATGAGAAATGTAATATATTTAAGTTATTGAGTTACTGCCCAGTCTTCTATATTGGGAAGACTAATCATTCACTGAGAGAGCATATTATGGAACATTTAAGGGACATAAAAATTTCAAAGCAAGTAAAGCTCTAGTGAAACGTGATGGCATGAGAGTTCACAACATACATTTAAATTTTTCATTTTAGAGATTTTATTAGAGAGCATCAGGGGTGGTGACTTTAAAAATAAAACTGAGGCAGCAGAACAGAAATGGATTATTCATTTTAAAGTGTATAGATCGCCTGGTATTTATGATGCTGTGACTTTGAAGCCTTTTTTACGTGCATGTAAATTACCACATTAAAACTTACTGTAGATATTTATATTTTTTTAAATTTTATGTTTATGTATGTTTTTAGTACTTTTGTATGAGTGTTATGACAGTCTGAGAGAAGGTGTATACATGTTTCTTTAAGAATGTTAATTGTTAATTGGAGTAAGCTGCTGACTTGATGGGTTGTAGTAGCTTAAATATGAGTGTGTTAGGCATTTCTGTATTCTGAAGAAGTGGTGTAATATCGCAAAAGTGCTCTCTATATTAATAAAATTTGTGTCCTGTGTTATATGGCTCGATATTTTGTTTTATTTTGATATTTGGATTTTTACTGATATCGAGCCTTTGTTCACATACTCTTCTTTGTTTCTTCTTGTGATAGTTCCTGAACAAATAAAACACTTCTTGACATTTAACTTCTAACAAAGTTTACATAAATCATGTATCTTCTCATTAAAATCGCCCCCCAAACAGCCAAAGCTAAAAACAGTGCTCCCTGACAGGAAACATCTGGCATTAGAAAGATACTGGGTTTCTTAAAAGGGAAATACCACTAAAATACTCAAATAAAAAACAGCAAATTTTTTTGAAGGGCAGTATTTGTATGGAAGGGTTCTCCAATGGGGACATATCTGCAGAAGCTGAAGGGTGGCTGCTTCTCCTGTGAAGCTGCTGAGCTGCTTCTTCATTAGGAGACAAGAAAGTACTGAAGATTCTTCACTCCTGTGGCTGCCACTCACACCTTCACTGTGACTTCTGAATGGGCAACTCTGGGGGGGGGGGGGTCACAGCTTTTGTGAGTTGCCCAGTTACTGTGTCTTGGAAAAGACACAACTCATACAGCCTAATGGCTACTGCAGCAGTGGGAATGATGAACATCCACTCTTATAGACTCATACATTCTACGGTCTTCTCACCCCTAGTATGTCATGCCGGCAACCAGTGACATGAAATTCCAATGCCTACTAGCTGCATACAATTTGTGTTCATAAATCTAACCTCCTCATATCCCAACGTTGTGCTTCAGATACACACATGCTCCCCAAAATGTCCATAAGTGTGCATACCCTGCATAAGTGTGGGTATGTGTGCAACCTGCAATGGGCTAGTGCCCCTCCAAAGATTCAATTCATTGCCTTGCACCAACTAAGTACTGGACAGACTCTGGGATAATCTTGATCAAGCCTGTAATCAAAGAATAAATAAACACATCTTAGCTCACAAGCACTGCATTTGGTGATCTGAGTGGCATACCACATAGGCCACCAACCACAATCCTATTCCTAGTCAACCCCTTGCCACCACCACACCTTTACAACTTGCCCAGCAACTTTCTACTTAGCACTGGAAAGGTGAAGCATGGCTCTGCATTAACAGAGACAAAATTAACTCATCAATATAGGCAACCATTTTAAAGGGTCAGGATAATTAATGGAAAAAGAAAGGCAAAGAGACCCAACCACGTGATAGCTGTGTTTGGGGATTATTTATCTGAGACTTGCTCTACCACACATGTAAATGGGCTATGTAATGAGAAGGAAATGCAAAAGATCAACATAACACATATTCATTGATCTAATTTCATGTGAGGCTTTATTTGCTATGATGAGAGTGCTGCATTTAAGGATACAATCACACTACTTCTTCCATGGGATGAATGTGATTTGGAAAGTGACCTAGGAGCCCCTATACACAAACTTTAACATGACAACGTGTATACATAAGGAACAAACAGGTGCAGACAAATTCACATTACATTTATTATGTTTGTATATTTGGCACTACAGTGCATGCCACTCTTAAACACAGGAAGAAGTATGTTTTTAAAGATGTTTAAATTCACCCATATCCCTGCCATTTTTCCACCAAATGACTTCTGGTTGCTCAGACAATATGTTTTTTTGTGCCATAGGCAGCAGTGGTACTGCTATCCCCATATGGGCCATTTGATCAATAAAACGTTTAAATTCAGTAAACATATAAGTGCTGAAGTTACCTTAGCAGAGTGTAACTATAGTGGGATCATATAAAACATTATGTTTTTCTTTAACTCATATTTTTATAAAATATGTCAGACATCAGAACCTTACAACAAACTGTCTAACATTAAATACTGATAAATAATTGGCAAAAATTATAATAAAAATGTAAAAGAAAATATTGCAGCATTTACTTGGAATCTTCATTGTCAAAACTAGCTTGCTAAATTGTAACACTAACAGTACTAACCACAAAACAGTTGACAGAGACTAAGAAAAATGACACAGAAAAATGTAAATGAATAAGAACATACCAAGCCTCATAATAACACTCACTGAAAGCAAACTTATACTGCAATAAAAAATCCAAAAATATCTTACATGTTAATTTCATATACATTTGCTTCCTTAGTAACTACAGCTGATGTAGATAGACTAAATCACCCAACATAACCACAACAAGATACCCTTCATATGCTTAAAAAAAGTATTTGTGTAGAGACACTACCTGCTTGCCGATAATTCCTCCTACATTACAAACGTTGACTAGGTTATCGTCATTAATCTGTCACCTGCCTCATTCTGTTATGAATGACAAACAACATGCTGCAGCACCTTCTCAGTTTAAAACAATTTGTGCACCTTCAGCAAGAATGTTACGCAAATTGGAGACAGCAAACAGCTGGGAAAAAAACAAACATTCAAATCCAGCTGTTTATATTATCTCCGAATGTACCAATACTATGTGAAACAGCATGCAATAATTTGTATGCATTTTCTTTTAAGGAATTATATTTTTCAAAAGATTAGTCAAAATTATCTTAAGTATGCTATTTTCACAAAGCTTTCTACAGCAATAGTGCCTTCTTAAAAACAGAGATAAACAGCAATTATAAAACAACGAAAGAAGCAGTTTTCTTGCTATAGTAACTCACAAAATGTTTTTGATAGCAAAAGGTTTAGATATATGCCACAAATGGAATTTAGATTCTGTCCTTTTCAGAGTAAATACTTGATTTCCATTATAAAGTAATTCCTACAGCAAAACTACTCCTCGAAAATACATTGCCTAAATATAGCAGCAGATAAACACACAATTAAACTAAAACAGAAATCCACTTCACTAAATGAATACATACACCTACACTGTAACAGTGAACATAGGAAATGTAGTAGTCAAGCCTTAACTCCATGTATCGATTCCTTTCAACAGATCCTATCTTCTGCAGTGCTAAAGTGAATGTGTTAAAGGCATCTGACGAGATGAGAGTCAGAAAAAGCAGCTTGTTTTCAGTGGAACCTTCCTGTGCACATCACATGAAAAACTGAGTTCAGATAGGCTATAGCCCAAAAGATACTGCAGCCTACTGGTATTCATTTCCACCTGCTTACCAAGCACAAAAGGGCATTTATTTCAGGTGTCAGCCTCTGTACAATAAAATTACACACTTCAAAGTTTCTGTCTGGTACATGTTGCAATTATATTTAAAACAACCAGCTATTCAGACAAGAAAAATAACACGAAAAGATGACTGTTGTTTGGCACAGTGTGATTATTATATATTCATTTAAGACAACAGTTGTATTTTAATTTCTGCAAATTCTGAATATTAGTGCCACAAACACTGCACATCTCAGGCATGTCACCCGGTGCAGTGATAATCTAAAAGCGGGCTTCTATTCTGCACTAACTGGCTTGAAACATTATTTGCTAACTAACAAAAAGTAAAAGTAGGGCAACAGCACATTTTTTCTCTCCTAAAATTGATATGGACTATATACTTTTTCTATTTTAGGATCTATATGATATATGTCAGTGACAAATGAAAAAAGGTTTACAGTCTGTCAAGTACATTCAAGTACTGCACCAAACCCAACTGCAGTTTACACTCCTCAGATAATGCACCATTTTCTATCTTGTTATCTGAATAAAAGATTATCATTAGATACAAATGCTTTCTTTATGGGAACAACCCAGCAGCATTGCCTCATTAACTGACTTAATCAGAATTATTCAGCAGGTAAAAGAAGACAGACAAAATCAAACTTAGGACTAGAAATCAATGCTTGGTAATTAAATGAGCTAAAATGCTACACTTTCTTTCACAGCTCTCAGTCAACCTTGCATCCTTGCAATGACATACACTGCATCAATTCTTCCAGGAAAGTGTTCTAGGGTCTCACCATCAGTTCAGTTGAACTTTACTTTCTATTTCAAACTCTACCTCATTTTCATCCTCAGTTTCACCATCTCACTCTGACAGTGCTGCATGCCTGTTTCAAATCCCCTCTTTAGCTTCTTTTTTTTCTAAAATATACAAGCTGGCTATTTAAGTCTTTGCTCATGCACTAGCCCATTTTTTTATGTCCCCATTATCATGACACTGAGCTGTATACAAGGCTTAGTTTCTTTTCTTCAAAGTGACAGCCATAAATAAGCATAAAACTCACCCAACTTCAGGTCACTCCACAACAAGTACAAATATGACTCTGTCTTTGTCCATGTTGGTGAGAATGACCCGAGACATTCCTCCCTGGACTATATGAAAAGAGACATGGAGGAGCTGTCCGATCTTGTAGCCCAGGCAGGTATGACCCTAGCCCTGAGTAGCATCCTGCCATCACCCATAATGATACAACAGTACAAGGACAAAATGATTGACTTCAACAATTGGCTAACCTTCTGGTGTCATTCTAAGGGGATCCAGTATCTGACTGCCTGGGATGACATGATTGACAGACCACGATGCTTTGCCAGAGATGGCCTGCACCTGTCGCCCCTGGTATTTGGGATACTGGCTAAGGCTCTTGCCACCCCTATAGTGCCTGACAACATCCCAGGCTGCATTCTACATGAACTACAGAACGAACTGGCAGCTCACCTAAGTGCCATGTTCAATCATAACCTCACCTCAGGCTTTGTGCCCACTGAATGGTGCACAGCGACAGTTATCCCACTCCACAAAGGGGGAGTCACCACGGACCCCGGGAACTACCGCCCCATTAGCCTGACAAGCCTGGCTAGCAAGGCTAGGGAACGTATCATCATGGAACCTATAAACAATGACACTGGTAATCTCCAAACTCTGAACCCCACCCAGTCCGGGTTTGTAAATGGCAGATCATATCTCCTAAACCTGATAGACTTCTTTGAAGTGGTCACCAAAGCCGTAGATGAGGGTAAGGTGGTTCACACAACCTATCTAGATCTCGCCAAGGCTTTTAACACCATCCCCCACTCTGGAATTATAAATAAACTCAATAAACTAGGTATAAATATAAATCCCTATGTCACAAGATGGGTTGCCAACTGGCTCACTGACAGACCCCACACTGTGAAAGTAGCAGACTCCAAATCCAACTTCAGACCAGTGACAAGTGGAGTACCACAGGGTTCAGTCCTGGGTCCTCTCCTGTTTGGTATCCACTTCTCTGAAATACAGGCTAACACAGAAGGTCTTCGGCTAACAAAGTTCGCAGATGACTGCAAACTAGGAGCCATAATCAAAACTCCTAATTCCTAAAAAGGGCCTCACTGAAACAAATGCCTGGTGTCAAAGCCATGGCCTCAAGCTCAATGCCAAAAAGTGCATTGTCATCCCTTCTGGCAAAAACTCTGTACCCATGAACTACCACATAGGCGGTAGTCTACTTAACACCGAAAGTGTGATAAGAGATCTTGGGACACAGGTGGACAGTAGTTTCTCCTTTGATAATCACATCGCCACAGTAGTCAGGAAATCCTTCTACATAGCACACCTCATCACAAAAGGTTTCTCATCCAGGAAAAAAGAGGTCATTGTTCCCCTCTACTCATCACTCATTAGAGTGATTACAGAATACATCACCCCTTTTGGTATGTACCTCACAAGACATCTACAACAACTGGAAAGGCTGCAGAAATACCTCACAAAGAGATCTGGGATTCTAAACTAACCTCTAGTAATCAGTGCCGTGGAACTCGCATGCTCTCCCCACAAACAAATATCCTACGCACACCGTCTCAAAAAACTCCAGCTTTACTCCGTTGCATATCACCTACTCAGAGGTGATCTCTGCCTAACATACAAAGCTATGTCAAACCCAGAGCTGACGGACATGATCCACTTAAAGAAATCCCAATCCCTCCGAGCTACAGGCTCTAGGGACCTAAACCTTGTCACCACAATAAACAGAACATGCCGGAGGGATAGATTCCTGTCCCAGAGACTTCTCATACTCTGGAACAAACTACCTATCTATATCAAACAAAGCTCCTCATTAGCACTCTTCAAGAAAAGTCTTGATGATTGGATGGGAGATAGGAAATTCACCCCGGGGATCATTTCTGTGGCTCTGCTCAACAGGGGCACAGGAAAATAATTTTCTTGGGTGGCGAAAGCCAGGGTACCATTTTGGCTAGGCTTATATAGGCCCCGGGACCAATAGCCTAGTACCTAATTATGAAGCTATAACTGCAACCTACACAACCCAAATTCAAATACTGACACTGGATTTGGAGGGACTGGGGAGGAGAGGAAGGGACTGACTGACCAACGCCAGCTTGTCTATCCCTGAGAGAGGGAGACAACATAGCTAGTTGTATGGGTAACCACAGGAATGTAGGTGTATCATCTACAGCACAAAAATCCTACTATGCCTACCCTGCATGCAGTGTGCCAACTGGTTGGATGACTGCACATGCTTGGAAGCATATTTACACCTCCCGAGGTAGCTACAGTGCAGCTCACAGGACTGTCAAAGGGCTGGGAGGAGGATACTCTGCAGGATCTGCAGGTTGGCCTGCTCCCTAACATTAGACTCTTACTTCACCAGGAGAATGAATGGGCATGTGAACTATCACTCAGAAGGAGGAATGAATGGGTCCAATGGGTGCAGCATGGATAGACTGGATTGATACTGTAGACCACAAAATAAAAAGATAAAAAGAAAAATAAATAAGCACACATCTCCAGATACACACCTGTTAGTCACTTGTCCAATGGAAGAATCTTTTCTGCATTTATGCAGCCTAATTCACAAACTTTTCACCCTTTCATTTTCACCATCATTTCACACTATACTGCATGATTTCCCCAGGGTTTCAAGATCTGGGATTCTAAACTAACCTCTAGTTATCAGTGTCGTGGAACTCGCATGCTCTCCCCACATTCTCATGGGCTTCCTGTGAGTACTATAAACTCTTGCTACCATCCAAAAATGTAAATTTGAAATAGATGCTTTTAAGTAATCGCATATACCACCCTTGCTCTTGTGTCCCAGGCTGTGACTGAAAGTGGTCCCAAATGAACTTGTTCACGTAACCAGTATAATAAACACATTCAATAAAAATAAATCCTGCACTCCTCACCATTTTAAGACTCCAATCAACACTGCTTATTTTTCCAAACAACCTCTTATGTGGATGTCAAAGTTCAAATACACCACATAGGGTCACAGGTTATAGGGTTATAGGGTTCATAATGACCCTTACAAGCTGAGTCAAGCTTCCCAACCGTATCCAGTGTTACACTTGAATATGTATAGATCTGCTTCACCTGTTCAAGAGAAGGAGTACTCTCTGAGACACATATCTGTTCCTCCAAAAAGTCATACTTATGTTGCAGGCAAGGTTTAAGTGCCTGGATCTGGTAGTTTTATTGCTATTTGTATTGCAGATATGCAAAAAGTCCATTAGAGTGGAATCCAAGGAAGCACTGTAAGCCAGGCATACATTGCCCCTCAACAATCTGTAGGAAATCATAAAAATAGTTCTTCATGTTCAAGTAAACGCTAACCCAGTGACAGCAAGGAACTCAGTAACAGTAGGTTGCAAGATCGAAAGCCTGTCAATTATTTGAGCACTCTTTCAGTTAGTACCAATACATGGAAGTAAATTCATTGAAAGCCATTTTACATGTCAACAGAGTCTGCTGTTTATTCTACTGTTGTGCAGACATGAAAATTATAAATATATATATATTATCTATCTATATATGGGTCTACTTTTCTTTGTTGAAATTTCATTATTTCGAAAAAGAAAAGTAGAGGCCCACTTACACGAAAGGGCACTTAAACTTTCCCACTCTCCATCACCTAGACACCCAATGTTTCATTACAGCCTGTTTCCACTTCTTACACAAAACAACTTTTGAGCAACATCAACCCTTACAGTACCTCTGTTGATAACATTCCCACCAAATTCCTAAAGCTTGCAGCTAGTTCTATTGCTTACCTAGTTTCCATATTAATAAACAAGCCCGTAGAAGATGCATATGTTACTTCCCCTTGGAAGCACTTTTTTTATTATTCCTTTCCATAAAGGTGGTAACTACTTAAATATCCAACTTCCAACCAATGTTCATACTATTTCCTCTTTCCAATTTCTAGAAAAACGTGTCCATAAACAATTATTCCAATATACCTTACAAAAAAGATTTTTAGTTTGTATGCATCATGGGTTTAGACCAGCACACAGTACAAACACTAGCCTCCTACCTTTTACCGTCACCATCAATAAAGCCAGAGACTGAAGCAAATTGGTGTCATAGGTTCATAGGTGTGTACTACGCTAATGGTCCTGGAGCCTTTACAAGCCTAGCCCATAGGATTACCTTGGCATCGCGCCACCCAACATTAGTTCCCAGTGTCTCTGTTGAGTAGAGCCACTGGAGTGATTCCCAGGGTGAAATTTCTATTTCCCATCCACTCATCAAGATTTCTCTTGAAGAGGGCCCCAGTGAGGTGCTCTGTTTGACATGTATGAGAAGTCTATTCCATAGCATGGGCAGTCTCTGGGTTATGAACCTGTCCCTCCAGCATATTCAGTTGATTGTGGTAATGAGGTTGAGTTCTCTGGACCATGTGGTGCGGAGGGATTGGGATTTCTTTAAATGTAGCATTTCTAACAGAGCTCTCTTCCTCAATTTATCTAAAGCGTTCAACACAGTTCCTCATAAAAACCTTCTGCTACAGTTATCCTGTTTAGGTTCAATCGACTCTACCCTGCAGTGGTTCTCTAGTTACCTGTCTGATAGTGCTCTCTCTCCTTACCTACTTGTTAGTTACAGTGTTTCTCAAAGCTGTATCCTTGATCCCCTCCATTTCAACATCTTTAATAATCTGTATACATCCTCCAAACACAATATGCAGATGATTTTACCCTCATCTGTTGCTCTGATAGTGTTATACATTTTCAAATTACAACATCAGAGGCCTTTAACTCTTTAGAGAATTGCCTTCAAAGCAGTCAACTTTTACTTTATCCCAAAAAAACAAGCTTCTGTAATTCTTTACAAAGGTGCATGCTCATAATAGCACAAAACAATCAGTCAAAAACTCAGAATATTGTACAGGGCTAGGAAATTCTTTACTAATTCCACCAAAGTAACTCTAGCTACCGTGCATCTCCTACCCACAATTCTGTATGGTTTCCATTTCTGACTAATCTTCAGGCCTCCATTATCAGTCAGATAAACAATGTTATAATAAAGTGGCTAGACTCGCAGCTGATAAACCTCATGGAATCCATCACTGCTTAGCCCTACAAACTTGAAACTGCCTTGAACTGCCCCATTATCTGTCTTACGTTCAGTTGCTCTCAACTCACAAAATAATAAACAGTCCCTCCTCTTGCCTGCTCTTAGCACTGTTCCACATCACTGTCGGCTTATTTGAAACCCTAGGTCCTCTGACAGAGAACTCCTAGACATCTGCAAATGTCAAAATATCTGATCCCAGTCTGTACTTCAACTGTACAGCTAAAACTTGGAACAGAATTCCTACATCTATAAGTCAATACCTTACCTTAATGCTTTCAAGATGCTAATTAAGGAATTTTTCCTTTAACTCTTAGCTCAGTTCTTGCTCTTCGCCATCTAATCCCACTGAATTGTAAATGCTTGTCTCCTTTTTATCTGTTTTACTTTTATAGCATACTTGGTGGGCAAGGGAAAACCACTTTTTTGGTCTCTGAGGAAGAAGAGAGAATGCCTCCCTGCCTATCCTGACTTGCATGATTGCCCACGAGGGTGATGTGGCTGAAAGGAGTAGGTCTGCTTCTATGGAAATTCCTGTAAAAAAAGCAGAAACTTAAATTAAATTAAACATTTCCCGGTCAACAAATGTTAAATAAATAAAAAAAATAAATTTATCTTTCCCTGTTTGTGTTAATTTCAGACAGGAATTATTTATTGGTCTTGGATCAGGGCTTAGTTCAAGGTGTTGACCTGTTTCACTCAGGCTTTACTGGTAAAAGAAAATTAAATTCTTCCTTGTGTTAAGATTCCCAGTATAAGGAACAGAGAAATTATTTTGAGGGAAAAACTTTTGCTTTCTTTCGTCAGATGAGTGATTCTGAGGAGAGTGCTTTTTCTGATACTACCTTAGAAGAATGATCTTCTGAAACCATATCCAATAATAAGAGATGCTTCAGTGGAGTAGAGGGATAACACCCTGACTATGGCCCAGCCAATCCAGGTTTGATTTAACAGCTTGGGTGACTGACAGTGGTAGGGAAGGGATGGCATTACCATCCCTGGAAAGTAGGACGATCCTGTCAGCATTTCCTGCTATAATTCCTGGTGTTGACTGAAGATAGCATGCTGTGAGACGTGGTCCAATGGGGGAAAGGGATGAAGATATGTCTGAGCTGCTACGGAGGAGAGTGATATGCCACAAATCTCCATTTTACACCCACCTCTTG